>NC_080066.1:105798126-106102601 GCF_949987535.1 Balaenoptera acutorostrata
ACCAGGGCTCGAACCCGTGTCCCCTGCATTGGCAGGCAGATTCTCAACCACTGCGCCACCAGGGAAGCCCCTGCTAAACTTTTTTGAAGATTTTTGCATGTGTGTTCATCAGGGATATTAGGTATAACTTTTTTCTTGTAGTGTCCTTGTCTGGCTTTGGTATCAGGGCCATACTAGCCTTACAAAATGAGTTTGGCAGTATTTTCCCCTCTTTACTTTTTTGCAAGAGTTTAAGAAGGACTGGTATTAATTCTTCTTTATGTTTGGTAGAATTTACCAGTGAAGCCATCTAGTCCTGGATTTTCTTTCTTTTTTCCTTTTTTTTCTGGGGGGGGGGGGGTTGATTACTGATTCAATCTCCTTACTAGTAATTGGTCTGTTCAGCTGATATAAAGGGAACCTACCTCTGCATAATAAGGGCCATATATGACAAGCCCACAGCTAACATTTTACTCAACGGTGAAAGCTTCTCCTCTAAGATTAGGAACAAGGCAAGGATGCCCACTCTTTCCACTTTTATAGTACTCTTTCAACATAGTACTGAAAATCCTAGCCAGAGAAATTAGGCAAGAAAAAGAAATAAAAAGACTCCAAATTGCAAAGGAAGAAGTAAGGTTGTCTTTATTTGCTGATGACATATTATATATAGAAAACCCTAAAGACTCCTCTAAAAAACTGTTAGAACTAATAAACGAATTCAGTAAAGTTGCACAATGCAAAATCACCACACAAAAATAGGTTGCATTTCTATACACTAATAACAAACTATCAGAAAGAGAAATTGAGACAACAATCCTATTTACAATAGTATCAAAAATAATAAAATACTTAGGAATATATTTTACCAGGGAGGTAAAAGATCTGTACATTGAAAACTATAAGACATTAATGAAAGAAATTGAAGGGGACACAAATACATGGAAAGATATCCTGTGTTCATGGATTAGAAGAATTAATATTGTTAAAATGTCCATACTACCCAAAGCAATCTACAAATTTAATGCAATCCTTATCAAAACAATCCTAAAATTTGTATGGACCCACAAAAGACCCTGAATAGCCACAGCAATCTTGAGAAAGAACAACAAAGCTGGAGACATCACATTTCCTGATTTCAAACTATATTACAAAGCTATAGTAATCAAAACAATATGGTATTGGTATAAAAACTCAGTGTAACAGAACAGAGAGCCCAGAAATAAACTTATGCATATATGGTCAATTAATTTTTAACAAAGAAGCCAAGAATATACAACGGGTAAAGGATAGTGTCTTCAACAGGTGTTGAGAAAACTGGATATCCACATGCCAAAGACTGAAAGTGGACCCCTATCTTATACTACTCACAAAAAATCAACTCAAAATGGATTGAACATAGACCTGAGTCCTTAAAACTCCTAGAAGAGAACATAAGGAGTAAGATCCTTGACACTGGTCTTGGCCATGATTTTTGGATATGACACCAAAAGCAAAGGCAACAAAAGCAAAATAAACAAGTGAGACTACATCAAACTAAAAAGTGTCTGCATAGCAAATGAAACCATCAACAAAGTGAAAAGTCAACCTATGGAATGGGAGAAAGTATTTGCAAGCCATATATCTGATAAGGGGTTAATATCCAAAATATACAAAGAACACATAAACTCAATAGCAAAAAAAATAAACATCCCAATTTAAAAATGGGCAAAGAGCCCGAATAGACATTTTTCCAAAGAAGACATACAAATGGCCAACAGGCAAATGAAAAGGTGATTCACATCATTAAACCTCAGGGAAATGCAAATCAAAACCACAATGAGATATCACTTTACACCTGTTAAGATGCCTATTACTAAAAAGAAAAGAGATCACGAATGTGGGCAAAGTTGTGCAGAAGAGAAAACCCTCATGCACTGTTGGTGGGAATGTAACTGGTACTATCACCATAGAAAACAGTATGGCGATTCCTTAAGAAATTAAAAATAGAAGTATCGTAAGATCCAGCAATCCCACTTCTGGATATACAACCAAAGGAAACAGAATCATTTTTTCGAAGAGTTATCTGTATTCCCATGTTCATTGCAGCATTACTCACAATAGCCAAGGTATGGAAATAACCTAAGAGTCCATTGACAGATAAATGAATAAAGAAAATGTGGTATATATAAATAATGGGATATCATTCATCCTGTAAAAAAAGAAGGAAATCCTGACATTTGTGACAGCATGGATGAACCTGGAGGGCATTATGCTAAGTAAAATAAGCCAGACAGAAAGACAAATACTGCACGATATCACTTATATGTGTAACAACAACAACAAAAAGTTGAACTAATAGAAACAGATAGTAGAAAAGTGGTTGCCAGGGGCTGGGGTGGAGAAAATAGGGAGAGGTTGGTAAAAGGGTACAAACTTTCAATTATAAGATGAATAAGGTATGAGGATCTAATGTGTAATGTGGTGGGTATAGTTGATAATGCTGTACTGTATAATTGAAAGTTGCTAAGTGAGTAGAACTTAAACGTTCTCACCAAAATAAAAAGGTAATTATGTAAGGTGATGGATATGTTAATTAACTCTGGGGTTATCCTTTAACAATATATACATCTATCAAATCATCACATCGTACACTTTAAATACCTTACAATTTTATTTGTCAATTGTACCTCAATAAAAAGAAAAAAAGGGCACACAGTTTGGGGGGTGGGAGGAGGTAAAATTGTCTTTGTTTGTAAATGATATAATCATCTATGTAGAAAATCCTACAGAATCTATCCAAAAATCTTCCCAGAATTAATGAATAAGTGTAGTAAGTTTGTAGAATACAAGATTCTTATAGGGAAGCCTATACGCTAACCTATATGCTAGCAAGAAATTGAATTTTTTAAAAAAACATTTACAACAACACCAAAAAATATGGAATACTTAGGGGTGAATTTAACAAAAGATTTTTAAGACTTGAATATGCAAGTCTGAAAACAATAAAACTGTACTGAGAAAAAAAAAAAGACTTTAATAATAAAAGGAGAAATATATTGATGAATTGCAAGACACATTATTATTATGATGTCACTTCTCATAAATTGCTGGTGAAATCATAAATTGGTACAATTTCATATTATCTAATGAAGTTGAAGATCTGCATAACCCACAACCTACTAAAACCACTAAATCTAGCATGTGCCCTGGAGAAACTCTTGCATGTGTGTCCAAGAGACATGTTCAAAAACATTCATAGCCACACTGCTAGAAATTGGGGGGAAGAAACTGAAAACAATCCAAATGTCTCTCCACAAAGTAATGGAAAAAGCAATGTTACATAGTGGAATACTATACGGCAGTGAAAATGAATGAATGATAACCACATACTTTAACATGGATGACTGTCGGAAACATAATATTGCAGTAACAAAAGAATATACACAATTTGATGCCATTTATATAAAGTTCAAAAATGTGAAAAGAGGACTTCCCTGGTGGCTCAGTGGTTAAGAATCTGCCTGCCAATGCAGGGGACACAGGTTCGAGCCCTGGTCGGGGAAGATCCCATGTGCCGTGGAGCAACTAAGCCCGTGCGCCACAACGACTGAGCCTGCGCTCTAGAGCCCACGAGCCACAACTACTGAGCCCATGTGCTGCAACTACTGAAGCCCGCGTGCCTAGAACCTGTGCTCCACAACAAGAGAAGCCACCGCGATGAGAAGCCCACGCACCGCAACAAAGAGTAGGCCCCGCTGGACGCAACCAGAGAAAAAACCTGCGTGCAGCAATGAAGACCAAATGCAGCCCAAAATTAATTAATTAATTAATTAATTAATTTAAAAATGTGCAAAGATAAAAATATATTGTTTAGGAACATATACACACATAGTAAAACTATAAAGGAAAGCTAGGGAAAGATAAGCTCAAGAAATTCAGGACTACAGTTAGTTCAAGTGGGGAAAGAAGATGGAGTTGGAGAGGGCACACACAGACCATCAACAGTGTTGATGTCCTATTTCTTAAGCTGGGTGGTAGGTACATGTGTGTTCATTTTATGGTTGTCCTTTTATCTTACGTGTAGATTATAAATACATGTAAGTATTTATTTAATGTTTAATAAAAAAATTAAAAATAAAATACAATTAAAATCCCCATGAGAAGCACTTCGAGCCAAAATTAATAATGGCACACAACCTGCTGAGAATTACATATAATTCTGCCAAAAGCTGGCTGAGGACTTCACACTAAAGGATGTGAGGATGACAGATAAGAGGAAAATGCAGGTATTTCATTTTGAGTAATGTATAGTTTATTTGGCGAGGGTAGAGGGGCAATAGGCCTTTATAATAAGTAGACAGATCATAATATTTAAAAAGCACTTAGCAAGCATCGTATCAGTTGAGCCTCATAACAGTTGTTTGAGATGCAGTACCTAATATTTTGATCTCCATTTTTCAACAGGGGAAGCTGAGAATCTCAGAGGTTAAGGAGACATGCCTAAGATCACACCACTGCTGGTGAGAGGCAGGGTCAGAACGGGAATCCAGACCTTCCAGTTCCAGGTCGAGTGCACTTCCAAGTGTACAGATCTGCTCACCTTGAGGACAGCGTGGAAGCATGTGGCAGGGAAAGAGCTGCCGGGGGGATGTAGACTCAGAGAGGAAGAGAGGTGGGAAGACAACTTTGGTCAACTTAACAGCTTTGCCTAGGACCAAGCCTGAATCGGGGGTCACATCACAGCAGGACAGAAATCTCCATTGGCTGTCTCGGTTCTCATCTCCAATCTTCTCATGCCCTCTCCACATTTCCATGCCTCTGCCCACTGGTTCCAGCATTCTCTGCCTCTGGGTTCCTCCCTACCTACCCCATTATGATGCTACCGACATCTTTCTTAAAAAGAGAATTTAGCCCTGTCCCAGCTTCTCCAGTCTTAAATTCCCACACGCTGCTCAACAAACAACATTCTTAGGATGTTGCCTTTTTATAGAGCAATAGGGACTATAAATGGTAATGTTCCTTCCCATTTTATTATTACACCACGCTGCAGACTTCTGGTCTCAGTGCCCAACTTACTTCCTTTAGCGCTCTCCCTTTATCTTTCTCCAACATTGCATGAGATACTTGAGAGTTACACTATTTTAGGAATCTCAGGATATTCACATTGCAGATGTAAAGGGTCTAAGGCCTTCTATAGTAGAAGGTAAATTACAGATATGTGGTGTAAGCTAGGTATAGTATCTAGCTTTGTTCAGACCACAAAACAAACTATTCCAAATTCCCTTGCTGTGAAATAAACTCATTCATTCATTCATTCAGCCATCCAGCCAGCCATCTATCTATTTGTAGCCAATATATCAGCTGCTCCACAAACCCATGCAGATATGTGGCTACATGTGGTCATATTTTTTTATTTTTTCAGTTAATTATGCAAATCCCCATTTTCTGTATTGACATCAATTCTAGTATCTGTTATTGGGCCTACCTGTTTCTCTCCTAAAGGGTCCCTGAAATCCAGTCCTTACACAGAAAGGGGGTATAGCAGACAGGCTGGTCTCACACAAGTGCGTGTGTGCACGCACACACGTATCCACTCGGCCTTTCACCATTTCAACACACACCAGTGACTTCCAACATCGCCTTTCAAAGAGATTGGAAGGCTTCCTCTGGCCACAGGAGCTGCTCTGCCATGCTCACAGAACCAGGAGAAGCCACTCACCTACTCTCCTTTAGAGAGGATGACTTCAGAAGGAGTCTTCTGAAAGGAACGCCCTTTAGTGAGTCCATGGTCATTTCCCTTTCTAAAGGAAACTCCCAATCTGATTCCAAGGTGCCCATTGGTCCCTTTGTGGGAGAAGACATGGCATAGGGGCTGCCTTCAGTGATTCACAGAGACTTTCAAGTTTATAGCACCTCTGTCACTTTTGAAAAGGAACATATACATTTAACCTCTATCATTTTTTTTTGAAAACAAATCCTAGTATCAACTTCTTCTCTCCATCACCACTGCTCCCACCTGGTTCAGGTCTCCAGCATCTGTCGTGGATGACTTGTGATGGTCTCCTCACCCATCTCCTGAGCCCTCTTTTGCCCACCTCCAGTCCATCCTCCCACAGCAGCCAGAGTGATCTTTATCAAACATAAATGGGGTCAGGTCACTTCCATAAAACTCATTAGTAGCTTCCCTTTAATCTTCAAATAAAACTCAAACGCCTTACCTTAACCCCCAGTGTCCTTTGGTGATTTCAAGAGCACTTGATTTTCTAAGAGAGACCCAGTTGATTGCAAGTTGTCTTGTCTGGCCCAGATCTAGCTGTCCAGCAGCAGCTCCTGCCTTTGCCCTTCCTCCACCATCCTCCAAACACACTGACCTCCTTCTGGTACTGGTATACACCAGCTCTTCCCCAACATGGAGCCTTTGCCCTTGTTCTTTCCTCTGGAGAGTTGCTTTTCCCCCGGCCTTGACTGTGCTGAGCTCAGTTCATTCACCAGGTGTCAGCATAAATGTCACTCCCCAGAGAAGTCTTCCCTGACCATTCTATTTGCATAGATCCTCTTGCCCTCAATTTTTCTACCTCAACACCTATTTGTTACACTGACACACTTCAAATTTAAAATGAATCCTTCCTAGAACACACCCTCTCACCATACACAAAAATAAACTCAAAAGGACTTAAACATAAGACATGACACCATAAAACTCCTAGCAGAGATCATAGGCAGAACGTCCTCTGACATAAATCATACCAATCTTTTCTTAGGTCAGTCTCCCAAGGCAATAGAAATAAAAACAAAAATGAACAAATGGGACCTAATCAAACTTAAAAGCTTTTGCACAGCAAAGGAAACAAACAAAATGAAAAGACAACCTACAGAATGGGAGAAAATACTTGCAAACGATGTGACTGACAGGGGTTTAACTTCCAAAATATACAAACAGCTCATACAACTCAACAACAAAAAACCCAATCAAAAAATGGGCAAAGACCTAAATAGACATTTCTCCAAAGAAGACATACAGATGACCAATAGGCACATGAAAAGATCTTCAACATTGCTAATTATTAGAGAAATGCAAATCAAAACTACAACGAGGTACCGCCTCACACCAGTCAGAACGGCCATCGTTTAAAACTCTACAAATAACAAATGCTGGAAAGGGTGTAGAGAAAAGGGAACCCTCCTACACTGTTGGTGGGAATGTAAGTTGGTACAGCCACTGTGGAAAACAGTATGGAGTTTCCTCAGAAAAGTAAAAATAGAGTTACCATATAATCCAGCAATCCCACTCAAGACAAAACTCTAATTCAAAAAGATACATGCACCTTTATGTTCATAGCAGCACCGTTCACAACAGCCAGGACATGGAAACAACGTAAATGTCCATTGACAGATGAATGGATAAAGAAGATGTGGTACATATATACAATGGAATACTATTCAGCCATAAAAAGAATGAAATAATGCCATTTGCAGCAACATGGATGCAACTAGAGATCATCATACTAAGTGAAGTAACTCAGTAAGAGAAAGACAAATACCATATGATATCACTTACCTGTGAAATCCAAAATATGACAAAAACAACCTATCTATGAAACAGAAACAGAATCACGGACATAGAGAACAGACTGGTGGTTGTCAAGGGGAAAGGGGTTGGGGGAGGGATGGAGTGGGAGGTTGGGCTTAGCAGATGTAAGCTTTTATATATAGAATGGATACACAACAAGGTCCTACTGTATAACACAGAGAACTATATTCAATATCCTATGATAAACCATAATGGAAAAAAATGTTTTTAAAAAGAATGTATATATATATGTGTATGTATATATATATATAACTGAATCATTTTGCTGTACAGCAGAAATTTAAATCAACTATCCTTCAATTTTAAAATATTGATCAAAAATAAATAAAATAAAGTAGAATGAAATGAATCCTTCCTTCCCCACTTCACTGTAAGCTTCTTGAAGACAAGGACTTGTTTTAGGTCTAACATATAGTTGGTACTCAGTAAATATTTAATGAACGGTAGAGCATCATGCTGTACATATATCCATTCATTCAATTATTGTTATTTCATCATCCTCTTGCTGCCTACAGATAGGATAACAAGGCCCCCCTTCATCTGTATTTATCTGCCACTACCTACCTTGTCCCTTATGGTTCTCAAATCATATTACAAAGTTTTAACAATTGAGTGAAATCATTCTTCGCTTGTTCCCGGGAGAACAGAGTTGACTTAAAATTATACTTCAGCCTTAATCACCTGAACAACTTGGAGAGAAAGATCTCAAGTAAAGATCCTGCTAGCTCCTCAGTCTGGAAGGCTCTTTCCCTGCCAGAAGGCTGCTCCTTAGGAGGCTGAGGTAGGCGCCCAAGGAGTGCAGAGCGGCTCTCCTCCCTCCCTGTGCTGCTCACAATTGTCTGCCTTGGAGTAACGCTGGAGAGAGGGGGAAAGAGAGAATTGGCCATGGAGAAGGCACACTGAGGTGCTAATCCGGGTCCTCCTCCCAAACACAATCCTGAATCTTGACTCTGTGGATGACCTCCAGGTGAAACCTTCTCTTTGGGTGAAGAGTGCCTTCCTCCAGAGGCTGCATGGGATCCTCACTTCAAAATGCCCTGCCATCCTTAGAAATAGGCACTGTGCTCAGTGGTTTTACATGTGAACAAGACCATGCCTCTCAGTCAGTATTTGTCCCGCATTTTTCTTTTCTTTTTTTAAAAAATAAATTTATTTATTTATTTGTTTGTTTGTTTGTTTGTTTTTGGCTGCATTGGGTCTTCGTTGCTGTGCGCAGGCTTTCTCTAGTTGCGGCAAGCAGGGGCTATTCTTCGTTGTGGTGCGCAGGCTTATTGCGGTGGCTTCTCTTGTTGCGGAGCACGGGCTCTAGGCACATGGGCTTCAGTAGCTGTGGCTCGTGTCCCGCATTTTTCATGTAATCATTATGAAATATAATTCCCAACCTGTGGAGCTGAATACAATTCATAACCAAGATTATAAAATATTTTAAAAATATTTTCCAGTTGTCTGTTTATTCCTTCTAATCCTCCGTATCCTCTACTGTTTAGGTCATCTACCCCTTTGCTATCCAACTCACTGGAGGGAGAGGAAAGGAGTCAATGCTAGAGGAAGACATGAGGGTAGGTAGTTTCTAACTGAACTTCTGCAGACAGTACAAAACAGCATTAAAATGGTGATGCTGTGAATGAGGTTACGGAGCATTGCCTACAACGGCCCCTTAATCAATCACTCAACAATTATTTATTGAGTACCTGCCATATGCCTAACATTCAATCACTCGTTGGTTCAACAGAATTTTATGCTGCTGGGATCTGTGTTAGGGGCTAAAATGCAAAAATGAGTAAGATGTGGTCTCTACTCTCCAATAGCTCATTTCTGCAAAAAAAGACAAGACCACCAACTCATACAACTGAAAAATAATCTGAGTTAAATTATGTGTACTAGAAATGAATGTTCATAGAGCTCGGTGGACTGAAATTGTAAAGATGCAAAAAACCCAAAAACCTTCTTAAAGGAGGAAGTGCCCGAAAAGAGCTTCGAAAGAGAAGTAAATAATAGATAAGCAAAAGAAAGGAGGGAAGGCACCCCAGGCTGTGGGAACAGCTTTGGCAAAAGCCAGAGGCTAAAGTAGGCTTGAGATGCTTTGGGAGCAGCGAGGAAATGGAAAGGACAAAGTAGGCTCTTCATTAGATCCGTAAACCAGTTTAAACTTCTTTCCAAAGGAATGGTGAAATTTTGATAAGGTATTGTGTGTGGGTTATGAGTCTTTTAACTGTGGGCGGCTTATAATTAAACCATTGTCTCTAGTCATTGCTAGATAGCTACTGAGAAAAGCCAGTTACCCCATGCTAATGTATAACTTCTTTGTTTTATGCAAAATAGCCAGCTCTAGTCTAGAAAAGAGCTGAGTGCCTCTATTCAAGTGGAATAGAATGAAAATAAAAACCCAGGGCTTTCATCCTCACAGGGCCTTTCCTGGACACACGCAGTCAGAGCATCGTGTAATTTTCTCACTTTCCCTTCTAAGAGGGTGGAAAAAAAAGCAAAAACGCTCTGCATCCCAGAGGGCCAAGAATAAGCCAGGGCCTGGCTGTCCCCATGCAAGCAGCCATGCAGGCAGGTGCAGCCACCAATCCCGAAGGCAAAGAACACAGGGGACAATGGAGAGATACACTGCTGAGGAGCGGAGGGAAAGGAAGGGCTTCCAAAAAGTCAAACTGAAGGGAAATGTGTTTGTTTATAAAATTAAAGTTCAGAGAGAACAGATAAAGAAAAACTGAAGAATGAGTAGGAGAAGCCCAGAAATGCATTTTGCTCTTTTTTTAATATTAAAGATAAAACTCCTTGACGCTAATCATTAGTTAGCTAGCCAAAGTTTTTAATTTTGGTCATCCTAATGAAGAGGGTGGAGAAAATTCAGAGGAGTGATGAATAACGGTCAGAGATAACGAGGATTGGGAGTGGATAGTCTTTATTTCTAAACAGGAGAGTCTCCTGATGGTGGAGTCTGTTGTGCTAACCGCTGTAACTGAAACAGATTACAAAACCTTTTCTGAAGCTTTCACAGGAGACAGGATCCTCCCCAAAGGACATATTATGGCAGGAAAAGTAGAATATATGTATGTGAAGGATCCTTAAAGAGTCTGTGGATGACTGAAGCTCTTTTTTTTTTTTTTGATTTATTTTATTTTATTTATTTTTGGCTGCATTGGGTCTTTGTTGCTGCACGTGGGCTTTTCTCTAGTTGCAGCGAGCCGGGGCTACTCTTCGCTGTGGTGCGCGGGCTTATTGCTGTGGCTTCTCTTGTTGCGGAGCACGGGTTCTAGGCACACGGGCTTCAGTAGTTGGGGCACACAGGCTCAGTAGTTGTGGCTCACGGGCTCTAGAGCGCAGGCTCAGTAGTTGTGGTGCACAGGCTTAGTTGCTCCGCGGCATGTGGGATCTTCCCGGACCAGGGCTCAAACCCGTGTCTCCTGCATTGGCAGGCGGATTCTTAACCACTGCACCACCAGGGAAGCCCTGGAGCTCTTACATTGCTAGTAGGAATGCAAAATGATACAACCACTTTGGAAAACAGTTTGACAGTCTCTTATAAAGATAAACATACACTTACCATACAATCCAGCAATCCCACTTTTAGATATTTACCCAAAGGAAGTGAAAACATATGTCTACTCAAAGACTTGTATGCAAATGTCCATAGCAACTTTATTCAAAATAGCCCCAAACTGGAAAAAACCCAAATGTCCATCAACTGGTGAATAGTTAAATAAATCGATGGGATACCCATACCATGGAATGCTACTCAGCAGTAAAAAGGAATAACTAATGATACAGGCAGCAACATGGACTAATCTCAAAAGCATTTGCGAAGTGGAATAAGCCAGACACTAAAGGCTATATACTGCATGATTCTATTGGTGTGACAGTCTGGAAAAGGCAAAGGGGACAGAAATAGGATCAATGGTTACCGGGGGCTGAGGATAGGGAAAGGGAACTGATTCCAAAGAGGAGGAAAAATTGGGGGGTTATGGAACTCTTCTATATCTTAATTGCGGTTGTAATAACACAACTATATACATCTGTTAAAATACATTAATCTGGGGCTTCCCTGGTGGCACAGTGGTTGAGAATCTGCCTGCTAATGCAGGGGACATGGGTTTGAGCCCTGGTCTGGGAAGATCTCACATGCCACGGAGCAACTAGGCCCGTGAGCCACAACTACTGAGCCTGCGCGTCTGGAGCCTGTGCTCCACAGCAAGAGAGGCCGCGATAGTGAGGGGCCCGCGCACCGCGATGAAGAGTGGCCCCCGCTTGCCACAACTAGAGAAAGCCCTCGCACAGAAACGAAGACCCAACACAGCCTAAAAATAATTAATTAATTAATTAATTTTTTAAAAAAAACATTAATCTGTATATTTTAAAGGAGTGAATTTCACTGTATCTAAACTATATCTCAGTATGAAATCTAATTTTCTTCTCATGGTTTCCTTTTTAACTCTGTTGTCTTCTTCACTTTGAATCTCTAAAGGGCCAAAGCTTCTAATTCCAGGCCCACCCCTCCCTGGAATGAGATTACAAGGATTCATAAGTGCTGAAGAGAACTTCTTGACAAGAAAAAGAAAGAGATGGCCTGCTATGGTCTGAACGTTTGTGCTCCCCCAAAATTCATATGTTGAAATCCTAAGCCCTAAAAGTGATGGTATTAGGAGGTGGGGCCTTTGGCAGGTAATTAAGTTGTGAGAGTGGAGCCATCATGAAGATAATTAGTGTCCATAGAAGAGATTCCCGGAGAGCTCCCAGCCCCTCCTACCACGTGAGATACAGTGAGAATTCTGCGACCCGACCCGTTACAGGGCCCTCCCACACCATGCTGGTACCCTGATCTCACACTTCCAGCCTCCAGAACTGTGAGAAATAAATGTCAGTTGTTTATAAGCTACCCAGTCTGTGTTATTTTGTTATAGCACCCAGAATGGACTGAGACAGGGTCCCCCAGTCGTTTCCAGGAAATCATTGGTAAAATTTGTCCTGCACAAAGAAATGCCGCTGGCCAATCATAGAATATACAGAGGAACAGAGGACAGGATCAAAGACAAGGATGCTTTCTCTCCACGTCTAAATGGAACCAAGGGAGGGCTGTCAGCGTGGTTTAGACAGAGGATTCACAGAGTAGGCTGTGGCCAGCAAGTGAAGCCGAGGCGCCATCCTCGCCGTCCCAGCTGGGAGCGTTCCAGCCACTCTGGGATGCCCCAAAGTGTAGGCACAGGGATGGCTTCCCCCACTCCACCAAGGTTCGCAAAAGCCAAACGGTGACCTCACAGGGCACCTGTGAGACACGGGCAGACGTCATTTCTGCTCATGGTGCCTGGACAGTTGGCTCCAGAGCTCCTGCTGCAGATGATGCCAGGCTCCCAGCCAAGGATGGGCCGATGAGGTCTCTGGTGCAGTCTAGGCATAGGGTCCTGAATCATGGAACTCACCAAGTACTGTCTTCGATGGGCTTGTCTGAGGATGTCCAGGATAGGAAAATTACTATCAAACACCAGGATCAGGCCCCAAGTATCTGGGCCTGACTCATGCCAATCCTGGGAGCAAGGTAGTGATGGGAAATGGAGTTCTACCCTGTTCTACCCTGCCAGGATAGAACAAACATTTCAAGTGTTTGTTGAGGGGATTTCTGATACAAAGAAAAAAAGAGAATGAATTCAAATTTCACACAAAATGGTTTGAAAATTCATATCCTACTACCCAAGTAGAGTCTCCTGTATACTCTGCCCCCCACACCCAACGCAAACACACACACACACCATCTCTCCAAAACGTTTTCACTTACACTCATGTATATTCATCTTCAATAGTAAGAGCAGGGCTTCCCTGGTGGCGCAGTGGTTAAGAATCCGCCTGCCAATGCAGGGGACACGGGTTCGAGCACTGGTCCGGGAAGATCCCACATGCCGCGGAGCAACTAAGCCCATGCGCCACAACTACTGAGCCTGCGCTCTAGAGCCCGCGAGCCACAACTACTGAGCCTACGCGCCACAACTACTGAAGCTCGCGCACCTAGAGCCTGTGCTCTGCAACAAGAGAAGCCACTGCAATGAGAAGCTCGCTCACCGCAATAAAGAGTAGCCCCCGCTCACCACAACTAGAGAAAGCCCACGTGCAGCGACAAAGACCCAATGCAGCCAAAAATAAATAAAATAAAATAAATAAATTTATTTAAAAATAGTAAGAGCAAACAAATAATGCTTGCTATTTGCCAGGTATTCCTCTAAACATCTTACTAAATTAACAACATTGAAGGTGTAGTATTATCCCCATTTTACAGGTAGGAAATTGAGGCTCAGGAAGACTTAACGTGTCTAAAGTTACCTAGTTGGTAAGCGACAAAGAGGAGTTTAAATCCAGTCTGTGTGGCACCGAAGACCAGTTTCTGCCACATTTGCCGACACGTCTATTGCCAGGCTCCTCACAAGTCTGTGCCCACAACCAGCACATACCCAGCTTTTCCCTAGAGCAGACTCAGGTGCGTGGAGGGGATTGTTTGCCAAGTGCAGCCGCATCCCTTCTAGAGGAGAAGACGCCGGGAGTCAGGCTGGGAGGAGATTAGAGCTCATTCAGCCCACTGGTTTTGAAATTTTTGTGTTTTTTTTTCCATGAAATGTGATGAACATTTCAATTCTTTCCCCAGAAAAATGCTTTACAAGTTCACAGACCCCCTGAATCTTGTCCACGAATTCCAAATTAAAGGCCCTGATATATTCAAATCCCTTCATTTTACAGCACCTGATTTGATAGTAAACATTCAATACACTATTATGGTTGTAGTTGTTCAAGGTGGAAAAAAAAGAAAGAGAAAATCCTGAGACTTAAAAAAAGGTGAAATGGTGGACCCAAGGCCACACAGACAGTGAGTGACTGAGTTGGAAACAAACCCAAGACTTTCAGGCCAGTGCTCTCTCTACCCCACTACCTTGAAACAAGGCCTTTTGGAGTTTTCTTTCAGCCTTTTTAGATTTTTACCTTCATCCCATAAAGACCCAAGAAGTGCCAGCCAGTCATATGGACAGATGTGAAACAAGAGGACAGTCAGGGAGTTGAGAAGCTCCCATGTTCCACCTCTCTCCAGGCCCTTCCTTTTCCTCAACTGTCCATGTCACCCCATTACCTTCTCACCCACACACCCACTTACAACCACCGGAAATACCTACGAACACAAAAGGAAGGTGGCTGCTAGCAAAGACATCCAGATGACACCAATTGCAAGACAGTGGCCTCGCTAAGCCCACATCAGGATGTACCATGATTCTCTTACATGTACACAGAGTCAAGCAAGCCATTCTCTTCTCTCCCTGCCTTTAAAGCAATTGTCATAGGGAAGTATTGGGGTGGGGAACAGCGAAGGGATCCTTTCTTTGAGACTTCCAAGAAATATAACACACCCTCTTCCAGTGTCTCACTTGCAAAATGTACTTCCTGCTGTCAACTGAACACTCCAGGCTCAGTGAGAGTCCCTTTCCTCTGGTTCAAGCTCAGGCCATCAAATCTTCAAAGATCAGAGCTCCTCCTAGCCCATTCTCCTGTCTAATTAATTCAATACCTAGTATCCTGCATTCCTAAGTCCTTTCATCTAATTCTTTGGTCATTTTTTTTTTTTTAATATTTTAGGTTACAAATACAAATTGACTCTTTTTTTTTTTTTTTTTTAGTTTTTTATTTATTTATTTATTTTTGGCTGTGTTGGGTCTTCGTTTCTGTGCGAGGGCTTTCTCCAGTTGCGGCAAGCGGGGGCCACTCTTCATCGCGGTGCGCGGGCCTCTCACTATCGCGGCCTCTCTTGTTGCGGAGCACAGGCTCCAGACACGCAGGCTCAGCAATTGTGGCTCACGGGCCCAGTTGCTCCGCGGCATGTGGGATCCTCCCAGACCAGGGCTCGAACCCGTGTCCCCTGCATTGGCAGGCAGATTCTCAACCACTGCGCCACCAAAGGAAGCCCCTCTTTGGTCATTTTTATGACCTGTCTACAGACTATTTTAAATGTCTTATTTTAGTTATTATAGCATTAAACTGAACCCAATGCATGAAGAAGGCTCTAACGAAAGATGACTAAACAGAATTACTCTTTAATTCCTATTTAAACTCCTACTACTCCTAGTTAACGCCTACTATGACTAGTAGTCATATTCAATTAATGGTATCCACCATCATGTTGGAGTTTTTAACAACGTAATATAGGTCATCTATTTTACTTGAGAGGAAATATGGCCCTTAAGTGACAGTGCATCCCTGGGGGAGGAGTAACTGAGAGTACATGGGATTGAAGAGTTGGCCTGGATATATTCAGGCTCCACCATCTATTCTATACCACAGAGAGCCTCCTTCAGCCTCAACTCTTGCTTTTAAAAATGAGAATAATGTTTATTTCAACATCTAAAAATGGCAAAATAAAATTAAAATACCCTATGTTGTAGAAGATTCAGAGAAAAGATGTTCTCCAAAAGCAAGTGTGATTCCTTGGGAGCACGATCTGGGAATATGGGGGAAACGCATTGAAATGTGTAGACTTACTGATCCAGTTATTCCACTTGTGGACAAAGAATGTCACCTGCCATATCCCTAAACAAAGGATGTTACTGCCATCAAACCATCAGCCACTGCTGCAGCCCCCAGTGGTGCACCCTGAGGGGAACTCAGAAAGGAGAAAAACAGGATACTGGCCCTAGATATTCAATACTTAAGATGCCTATCAAATGAATGATTTCAATGAGCCCAGAGTCTTGCATCTTCCCATAGAGAGAAAAGCGCTAAATTCATTAACTTGATATATCTGGTTTTCTTTAATTAATAGTAATCTTTCGATGTTCCAACTACCTGTTTTTTTGTTGTGAAAACTCCTATATATCCTGGCTTCTCCCTCATCTCTCCGGAACAGTCCCTCAGAGATATCTGAGAGGCTGTCTCCCAAGCTTAAGTCCTCAGTAAGTCCACCAAATTAAACATAATTCTCAACTTTTAGGTTGTGCATTTTTTTTCAGCCGACAGTTTTGGCAACCAAAGAAAGGACCCAGGGGAGACTCCTTTCCTTCACCTGAACTCTACAAGAACTGGAGCCTTGGTACCAGAGGAGGCCTCTTGTGCCCATCCACCTTCTCAGAGAGTCGAGATGAATTTGGGTGAGTCTCTTCTGGTTCTCAGATCTCCCAATTATTGGCTTATGATCCTGAATTTTGGCAGTGTGTAACAGGTACCTGGCTCCCCAGTTGAAAGATACTGGGGAAACCCGGTTGAAAGACACTGGGAGTTGTTCAGTTGAGACAGTGAACAATCTGGACTGGGTGATTAGGTGAGAGGCTGGACTAACATTTTTGCCTCCAACTAACACTCAGCCAGGTTTACGTTCGTACAAAACTTACACTTACGGGCTTCCCTGGTGGCACAGCGGTTAAGAATCCACCTGCCAATGCAGGGGACACGGGCTCAAGCCCTGGTCTGGGAAGATCCCACGTGCTGCGGAGCAACTAAGCCTGTGAGCCACAACTACTGAGCCTACGCTCTAGAGCCCGCGAGCCACAACTACTGAGCCCGTGCGCCCCAACTACTGAAGCCCACGCACCTAGAGCCTGCTCCACAACAAGAGAAGCCACCGCAACAAGAAGCCCGCGCACCTCAACGAACAGTAGCCCCCACTCACCGCAACTGGAGAAAGCCTGTGCGCAGCAACGAAGACCCAACGCAGCCAAAAATAAATAAATTAATTAAATTAATTTTTTAAAAAACTTACAAGTACTTACTTAATTGGGAATAAAAGGAAATCTTGCCTTAAAAATGGTCAATATGGGGCTCTTTTATTGCATACACAGTTAAGTTACAGAAAACAGGCCATAAAACATCTTTTCAAAATTCTGACCTTAAAGAAACAAAAGCCCTTCTAGGTGGATCTTGCATTTCTCTCCTGTGAGATGGAAATATTCCCCCTGATCTTCTTTAGGCATTGTGTGTGTGTGTGTGTGTGTGTGTGTGTGTGTGTGTTGTGTTTTGAGAACTTAGTCTCTGCCATCCAGAAGATACACATATTTTGTACATTTGTCAGCCAATTGAATAGACTGGGATTCTGAGCAGTCTTTTTTCTGACTGTGTCAACTCTCAGGGGCTTTTTGACATCTTAACCTTCATTGCATCAGCTATACAATGAAGGCCTTTACTTTCTTAGGCTATTTGGGGGAATAAACTTTCTGGATCTTGTATAGGTGGCATTCTTCATACTCTCTTGTGGGGACACCTCTTGTGTCTTATTGGTTTGAGTCACTATTAAGATATATCTCATCAATGGCCAGATGATGGATCCTTTAAATTGGAGAAACTTCTAAACTGGTAAATTTTTAAAGCGCTCTCCTTATAAACAGCTGTTTTATTGGTACTTATGAAAAAAACAGATTAGATGGTGGAAAATATATATACATATATAAAATGGTTAACCTAAGAACTATCTTAGTTTAAAAAAATGGTGTGAGAATCCTTATTTGTGGTCTCTGCTTCCCCTCAATAAGTCTTATAGATGCTAATAAAAAACATTAGGATAATTAATATTAATTAGGTTGATTAACAGGGAAGTAAGAAAAAACTGAAGAAAAGTCTAGAGACTTCTTCCCAACAAGGTGGAAATTTTAAGGGGACTCATCCCAAAAGGATAAAAATCTTTTGATGATTATTAAGAAATGGGATAAATAAAACAGACGTTAATAGGATTAAAAACAAAAAGTTTTAATACAACACTACCTAAGGTTGAATGGGTCAAAGGGACCCCTTACTGGTCCCTAACTGTGTGGTCAGTCCACTCAACATGGCTGTCCTCTTGCTCTTTGTACAGCCCCTGATAACCAGTCTCTGCTTCACCTGTACCCTACTCATGTGAACATGCTTACCCCCTGTCCTTTAGACCAGAAAGTCTCCACCTGCTAGTTTATTAAAGGGAAACATCTGCCCTTGTGAGGGTCTCCCAAGCTTAAGCCCTGAGGGACTGAGGGGCTGTGAGGGGCATGCCCCAGCTGCTGGTTGCCCTGGTAACTGATGAGCCAACCCAACATCAATTCCCCCTATAAATGGTAGCCTCCTTCTCCCCTCAGTAGTAAAGACTGCTGCTGTGTCCTGCCTGCCATCTGCCACACACAGTGGGAAGTCACTCCAGGACCTTGTTTCAGGTATGTAAGATCCTCTGTCTATTAAACCACTGATGTCTCTGTCGCTGTCTTGGGGCTCTTTCTTTGGTCTCGAGGCTGTGCAACTACAAGGCTTGCAGGCCCACAGAGTGCAGCCCAACACCAAATTTAAAGGGCCCCAAACAAGTCTGCTCTATTTACCCCAGTTTAAAATATTCATATTTAAAAGGATGGAAGAAAGTTGCAGTGAGATACCTGATCAACAATTTCTTGAGCCAACTAATCAAGTGAAAAAAAATTAAGAAAAGGGACTGAGACCCTTGGCTCAGCATCTCACTGGGGACCCCAGAGACTTTTATACAAAAAAAGATAAAATGTTTGGGATAAAAAGGAATGTTTCTGAACTCCTTGTAAGACCAAGGCTTGTTGATGGGATCTTAATGGAAATTAAGGTTAAAAGTATAAAAGTTGATAGAATTAAGGTAAAAGTTTATCAAAATTGGTATATTTAAATGGGCTTTGTGTAAGATGGTTCCATCTCTTTTGCTTAAGTATATTGTGGGATAGACATTATGTCTCACTGGAGAATGCTTCCTCTGCCTGGTATTATAAGACACGGCATATGAATCTGCCTCTAAGGAAATATTAAATATACTAAAGGAAACCAATAGAGTTACCAGGGCCTGCACAATATAAAGTAAAAACTGGGAGCAATATTCAGGGGCAAATTAAAAAAAATAATAGAGATTTTGCTCTGGATTTAACCTGTGCCTCAGAAAGAGGACCTTTGTTAAATGCCTTATGCAAGTTTTTGAAGCCATGATAAATTAAACCCTAAAATTCTAGAACACAGAACTCTTGAATTTCAGTTTTGTTGGAAATCTCATTGATATAAAAAAGCAAATAAAAGAAAATATGGTTTGGCAAATCAATCTTTTAATATCATGTAGGCAACAAACCAGTTCTTTGGAGATTTAAAAGCAACGGTCTTTGTCTTGAAAATCTCTACAAATCAGAAATGTAAATCTAGCCCACAGTGACCTGAGCCTGAGCCTAATTAGCTCAATCAGGTAAAACCAGAAACCAAGGTTAAAAAAAAGAGAGAAAGGCCTTTTTAAACTGCTAGAAAGGCTCCCTCACCCAGAAGGCGCCCTCACCCAAAACCTAATTCATAGCCTCTTAAGGAGGGGTTTATCAAGGAAAAATACAAATTTTAAGTCTTTCCCACAAATAGTAAATCCTTAGTCATCTGAGCAAATAAATTTAACTTCTTCCAACTGTTATTTATAAGCTAGTAAGTTTATATTGTAATACCTGATTCATAACTAAGTTTTTTAAGTGAAACTATGAGATCTCTAGTTTTGTCTATTTAAATGTCTGTGTACACATCATACATATGAGATGTCACTACCTCTGGATATACTCTCAAAATTAAATTTATAAAAGACCTCTATGTAGTTGACTTAAAAGTAAGGGCTTACAAACTAAATATTTCTAAATATAAAGGAAACTGGCCAGAATGAATTTCAGGTTCACGTGATCTAGGAAATATTAATATTAAATTAATATCTATTAATATTTATAGCTTTTTAAGCTTGCTGACTTAATCAATATAGACATGTCTTTTATTGTACCAAGGTTTACTGAAGGTCAATAAGTTCATATTATTTGTGTTGCAGAGTTTGTCAGCAAAAAAAAAAAAAAAAATTAACTTGGTATGGTGATACTTTATAAGTTTAAAGTTACCCGAGATAAGAATTTTCAGGTGAACTCTTAGGAATAATTGTTTTGGGTATGTCTGTCTAAAATAGTTTCTCCAGATTTTTGGTAATTTGAGCTTTGCTAAATTAAGTTAAATGATGGGAATTCATAGAATATCCAGATCATTTCAAATAAGATAAAATACTGGAATATTAATTGCTAAACAAGTCTAAATTTGCCTACTTTTGTCTCCTTACAAGAGGGAAGCTAAAGGTGTTTGGGTTTATTAGACGCACATATTGTAACACATTGAAGAAAGAAATTATTCTCTGAGAAAATGGATGTTTCTCGTGGTTATGTAATATTCCAATCAGAAAATGCTGATGGGGGCTTCCCTGGTGGCGCAGTGGCTAAGAATCCACCTGTCAATGCAGGGGACACGGCTTTGAGCCCTGGTCCAGGAAGATCCCACATGCTGCAGAGCAACTAAGCCCGTGCACCACAACTACTGAGCCTGCGCTCTAGAGACCGCGAGCCACAACTACTGAGCCTGTGTGCCACAACTACTGAAGCCCGCGCGCCTAGAGCCCGTGCTCCGCAACAAGAGAAGTCACCACAATGAGAAGCCTGTGCATCGCAACAAGGAGTAGCCCCCACTCGCCGCAACCAGAGAAGAGCC
The DNA here is from genome assembly GCF_949987535.1 of Balaenoptera acutorostrata. Lineage (NCBI taxonomy): Eukaryota > Metazoa > Chordata > Mammalia > Artiodactyla > Balaenopteridae > Balaenoptera > Balaenoptera acutorostrata. The sequence goes on from NC_080066.1 coordinate 105,819,155, forward strand.
CATGTGCAGCAACGAAGACCCAATGCAGCCAAATAAAAAAATAAATAAAATAATTAAAAAAAAAAGAAAAGAAAAGAAAATGCTGATGGGCTTCCCTGGTGGCACAGTGGTTGAGAATCCCCCTGCCAATGCAGGGGACACGGGTTCGAGCCCTGGTCCGCGAAGATCCCACATGCTGTGGAGCAACTAAGCCCGTGCGCCACAACTACTGATCCTGCGCTCTAGAGCCAACAAGCCACAACTACTGAGCCAGCGTGCCACAACTACTGAAACCCACGCACCTAGAGCCTGTGCTCTGCAACGAGAAGCCACCGCAATGAGAAGCCCGTGCACCACAATGAAGAGTAGCCCCCACTCACTGCAACTAGAGAAAGCCCACAAGCAGCAACAAAGACCAAATGTAGCCAAAAATAAATAAATAGTTTTTTTTAAATGCTGGTATGACAAACAATTCACAATTACTTGTTCCTTGTCAGTTTTCACTAGAGATTAAAGTTTTTAAGGGTTAAATTTGTAATATGTAATTAAAGTTAATAAAAAACATTAAGGGAAGCATTTCAGTATGCAAGGAGAATGTGGCTTTCAGCAAAAGAAGGTATGAGGAATGGAAGTACATTGTGTTAAGAGGAAACAGTGATTTTTGTCCTACAACTGGTTGTTTCTGGATGGAAAAAGGAACTAATATAGATACAGAAAGTTGTGGAAGGTTTGTAGAAAGGGAGCCCTGAAAAAGGAGTTTTATGCATGGTCAGGCTGGGATCAGATTAAACTTAATTAGGCAAATGGCTTTTGTTATTAAAAGTAGGCTGGTGCAGGACTGGATTTTGTTCTTCTCTCTGTTAAGAGAACAGTTTTCTTAGAATACTGCTTTTGATAACAGATTGTGTGAGCTTCTTTGCCTTTAAGTGATCTGCATCTGTTTTTTGAAATCTTTTGTCACTTTGGTTAAGTGAATAAGTATTATTTTGTAACCAAGCAGGACCCTATGGGGGCTTCCCAGGACAGACCTCTCTCCCCATATCCTCTGCCTGCCTCCTCTTTGTAGAAAAGCTGTGTCTCCCAGGCCTCCCCAGTCACAAAAGCGTGGTTCAAGAATTAATCATTGAAATACGTCAGACAGAGAAAGACAAATACTGTATAATATCACTTACATGTCCACATGTAAAAAATACAACAAACTAGTGAATATAACAAAGACAAATACTGTATAACAAAGACAAATACTGTATAATATCACTTACATGTCCACATGTAAAAAATACAACAAACTAGTGAATATAACAAAGAAGCTAACTCACAAATAATAGAGAACAAACTAGTGGTTACCGGTGCAGAGGGAAAGGAGGAGGGGCAAAAAAAGGGGTAGGGGATTAAGAGGTACAAACTATTAGGTATAAAATAAGCTACAAGGATGTATTGTATTGATACAACACAGGGAATATAGCCAATATTTTATAACTATAAATGGAGTATAACCTTTAAAAAATTGTAAATCACTGTACTGTATACCTGTAATTTATATAATATTGTACATCAACTATACTTCAATTTAAAAAAGCAAATGATACAATTTAAAAAATGTTAAAAAAAGAGAGAATTAATAATTGAAAGGATGTGAACATGTAGTGACAAAAATAGCAGTTGGGCTAGGAAAACAGTTTTACAGATGCTAAAACCCCCACCAAATGGAAGAAGTTAACTACTTGATGACCATGAGCATGTCCAGATCTACTGGAGCCTGAGAACTGATAATGTTAACCCCTGTGACACTGCCCTGTTAACCTCACCATCAACCAATCAGAATTGTGCATGAGCTGATCACACACCCTCCTATTCCCCTCCCTCACCTTGTCTTTAAAAATGCTTCCCCAGTAGAAGAGAACATAGGCAAAATATTCTCTGACATAAATCATAGCAAAGCATTAAGTCAGTCTCCTAAGGCAAAAGAAATAAAAGCAAAAGTAAACAAATGGGACCTAATTAAACTTACAAGCTTTTGCACAGCAAAGGAAACCATAAACAAAATGAAAAGACAACCTACAGAATGGGAGAAAATATTCCCAAATGATGCGACTGACAAGGGCTTAATTTCCAAAATATACGAACAGCTCATACAGCTCAATATCAAAAAAAAAAAACCCCAATCCAAAAATGGGCAGAAGACCTAAATAGACACTTCTCCAAAGAAGATATACAGGTGGTCAATAGGCACATAAAAAGATGCTCAACATCTCTGTTAGAGAAATACAAATCAACACTATAATGAGGTATCACTTCACAACAGTCAGAATGGCCATCATCAAAAAGTCTTCAAATAATAAACGCTGGAGAGGGTGTGGAGAAAAGGGAATCCTCATAAACTGTTGGTGGGAATGTAAATTGGTGCAGCCACTATGGAGAACAGTATGGAGGTTCCTTTAAAAAACTAAAAATAGAGTTACCATATGATCCACAATCCTCTCCTAGGCATATATCCAGAGAAAACTCTAAAAAGATACATGCAGGACTTCCCTGGTGGTCCAGGGGGTAAGACTACACACTCCCAATGCAGGGGGCCCAGATCTGATCCCTGGTTGGGGAACTAAATCCTGCATGCATGCTGCAACTAAGATATCCACATGCCGCATCTAAGACGTCCACATGCTGCAACAAAGGTCTCGCATGCCGCAACTAAGACCTGCCGCAGCCTAAATAAATAAATAAATATTTTTAAAAAAAGATACGTGCACCCCAATGTTCATGGCAGCACTATTTACAAGAACCAAAACATGGAAGCAACCTAAATGTCCATCGACAGATGAATGGACAAAGATGTGATATATATGTACAATGGAATATTACTCAGCCATAAAAAATGAAATAATGCCATTTGCAGCAACATGGATGAACCTAGAGATTATCGTACTAAGTGAAGTAAGTCAGAAAGAGAAAAACAAATACCATATGATATTACTTATATGTGGAATCTAAAATGGTTCAAGTGAACTTATTTACAAAACAAACAGATTCACAGACATAGAAAACAAACTTATAGTTACCAAAGGGGAAAGGGGGAGGGGTGGGGATAAATTAGGAGCTTGGGATTAAAACACACTACTATACATAAAATAGACAAACAACAAGGTCCTACTGTGTAGCACAGGGAACTATATTCAATATCTTGTAATAACCTGTAGTGGAAAAGAATCTGAAAGAATACATATGTATAACTTAATCTGCACACCAGAAACTAACACAACATTGTAAACCAACTATACTTAAATTTTTTTAAAAAAAGCTTTCCTGAAACCCACTGCGGAGTTTGGGTCTTTTGAGCATGAGCCACCCCATTCTCCTTGCTTGGCCCTGCAATATACCTTTCTCCACCCCAAATTGACATTTCAGTTAGTTTGGTCCCACTGTGCATCAGGCACACAAACCTGGGTTCAACAATAGTTTCACAGTGACCTATGATCCTATATGACCAAGTGTTTTGAAACCTTTTTGATATTTTTTGACAAACTTCCCAAATATCGAATTTTAAATAAAGTTCTTTTGACTTCCAGCTGACTTTGGGATGCTTCAAAGAGCCCTTGAAACATCCCAAAGAGAGATATTAAAACTAATTAGGTTTATTTATGTTATATTACATGGGAAACATTATCAAAAAGTGGTTATAAAATCATATTAGGGCTTCCCTGGTGGCGCAGTGGTTAAGAATCCGCCTGCCAATGCAGGGGACACGGATTCGAGCCCTGGTCCAAGAAGATCCCACATGCCACAGAGCAACTAAGCCCGTGCGCAACAACTACTGAGCCTGCGCTCTAGAGCCTGCGAGCCACAACTACTGAAGCCCGCGAGCCTAGAGCCCATGCTCCGCAACAAGAGAAGCCACGGCAATGAGAAGCCCACGCACCGCAACGAAGAGTAGCCCCCACTCGCTGCAACTAGAGAAAGCCCGCGTGCAGCAACAAAGACCCAATGCAACCAAAAATAAATAAATAAATATTTTTAAAAATCATCTTAGGTTAGATGTCATTAACATAGATATTCCAAAATTTATATAATTCATAAAATTCTGATATGTCTTGGTATAATGTTATCAGTTGTAATTCTAGTTATTTTAAAATGTTGTACGTCACAGAAATATCCAAGTTTCTTGTTAATTACATTGTAATCAGAACTTTAACCACACCAAAGTCTTGTCAAAGACTTATAGACAATCACTGTTTTACTCTGATGCTTCTATAAAATGAAGATCTTCAAAAAGATTTATAAAAAGGACTTTTTGACAAATATAAGTTTCTGATAACTTTTAGATCATACCACTGAACTGGATAAGAAATTACAAAACTCTAATGGAAAATCTACGACTTCATCCAGATCAACAGGAATTAATTACATGGGAGTAAAGGAACTGATAAATGATTTATAATTTTACAACTTCTTTCTGAAATATACTGGCTTTTAATCTTTGTTTTCCAGAAAACCTTTCCTCTTACAGTATGACATACAACAAGTTGATAAAGTTTACCTTTGTAAACAAAGATGAAACACGTGTCTTTTTCTCTCTACCTGATCTTTCCAGAATTTGGCCTCTCTAGCTGACACCCCTGTGTACTTGATGACTTTTTGTTATCAGATTACAACTAGTTATACTAATCATGTTTTAATTTGTTCTCTCTTGTTTTCAAATTATACCTTGTGCCTCTCTGTGCACTATGACTTTATTAATGTTACTAGCTGTATTACTTATACCCTGTCTGTTTTATAAGATTATTGTCTCTTGCATTAACTAATGTATAACCAGGCCTTCAACAAAATTAATGATGGCTAAACGTCTTGAGGCAGTTGGTCATATATAACTCTACATAGAACAGTTATAATAGTGCAACTCTAGATATGGGAAGACGCAGCAAGGGAAAACGTTCCTTGGATCATAATATATTACCAGAGAATTTTAGATCATCAACAGGGCCTAATCAAAAAATTAGCACATCAAGTGGCCTATCAACAGAATCTTCCCCTGATCTAGGAATGAACCTTCTTAGTGTCACAGGACAAAATTAGTCATGAAATGCCTCCCAAACATTGGTCAAATCTATGACCAAGAGGAGGCCCTGTGGACAAAGAATGTTGCCTGCCATTTCAGTAAACAAAGGATGTTGCAGCCATCAGCTACTTAGGCCAGCCCTGATGGTGCACCCTAAGGGAACTCAGGATGGAGATAAACAGGATACTGGCCCTAGATAAGGTGTGTATCAAAGGAATAATTTCAATGAGCCTAGGCTCTTGAATCTTCCCATACAAAGAAAAGCCCTAAATTCATAACTTGAGGTCTGGTTTTCTTTGACAGTAATCTTTTGATGTTCCAATTACCTGGGTTGTTTTTTGTTTCTGTTTTGTTTTGTTTTGTTTTTGCAAAAATTCTTATATATCCTGACTTCTCCTTACTCTTTGGAATAGTTCCTCAGAGCTATCTGAGAGTCTGCCTCCTGGGCTTAAGTCCTCAGTAAGTCAATAAAACATAATTCTCAACTTTCAGATTGTGCATTTTTTTCATTCAACACACTTTTAGGCAGTTATCCTAAGAACATAATTAAAGATATGTGCAGGGCTTCCCTGGTGGCGCAGTGGTTGAGAGTCTGCCTGCCAATGCAGGGGAGACGGGCTCGAGCCCTGGTCTGGGAGGATCCCACGTGCTGCGGAGCGACTGGGCCCGTGAGCCACAATTACTGAGCCTGCGCGTCTGGAGCCTGTGCTCCGCAACAAGGGAGGCCGCGATAGTGAGAGGCCCGCGCACCGCGATGAAGAGTGGCCCCCGCTTGCCGCAACTGGAGAAAGCCCTCGCACAGAAACGAAGACCCAACACAGCCAGAAATGAATAAATAAATTAATTAATTAAAAAAAAAAAAATTAAAAAAAGATATGTGCAGAGACTTAACTGCAAGGACATTCAACTCAATATTGTTGACAAAAGTAAAAAACTGGAGTCAACTAAATGCTAGCAGTAAATGACTGACCAGTTTATACTATAATTTACTTAACCAGACAATGGGATATTATGCAGCCATTAACAATTATGCACAGGGGAATATTTAATGACATGAAAATATGTTCACAATGCCCTTTTTACTTTTTTTAAGTAAAAAAAAAGCACGCATAAAAACAATTTAAAGGGGGACTTCCCTGGTGGCGCAGTGGTTAAGAATCCGGCTGCCAATGCAGGGGACACAGGTTCAAGCCCTGGTCTGGGAAGATCCCACATACCGCGGAGCAACTAAGCCCCTGTGCCACAACCACTGAGCCCGCATGCCACAACTACTGAAGCCCACACGCGTAGAGCCCGTGCTCTGCAACAAGAGAAGCCACGGCAATGAGAAGCCTACGCACCGCAACGAAGAGTAGCCCTCACTCACCACAACTAGAGAAAAGCAAGTGCGCAGCAAAGAAGACCCAACACAGCCAAAAATAAAATAAATAAATAAATTTATTTTTTTAAAAAGTTAAAGTATATAACATCCCATTTTTTAATTTAGAGATAAATAGGCATCGAAAAGCTCTGAGAGGCCAGCATCAAGATGTTAACAATGATGGCTTTAAGAGTGATTTCTATTTTTTTCCTTTGTGATCTATATATTTAAATTTTCCACAATAAGCACATTGCTTTTCCAAGCAAACTTATTTGTATTAATAGTATATACTTTGCTCACAAGGTTGCAATGAGGATAAAATAGGATAACGCACCTGAAAAACACTTTCAGTAGTGTAAAGCACTATACCAATATTACTGATGCCGAAAGCTCAGCTTCTCTGTACACCAGTGCCAAATTGAATCTCGGAGGCAAGAGTTTTGGGTGAAGCAGAAAAGAATAGCTTTGGGACTTCCCTGGTGACACAGTGGTTAAAAGTCCGCCTGCCAATGCAGGGGACACAGGTTCGATCCCTGATCTGGGAAGATCCCACATGCCGTGGAGCAACTAAGCCCGTGAGCCACAACTATGAGCCTATGCTCTAGAGCCTGCAAGCCACAGCTACTGAGCCTGTGCGCCACAACTACTGAAGGCTGCGTGCCTAGAGCCCGCTCACCGCAACGAAGAGTAGCCCCCACTCGCCACAGCTAGAGAAAGGCTGAGCAGCCACAGGACCAAACGCAGCCAAAAAAAGAAATTAATTAAAAAATAAAATTTAAATAGATAAATAAATTCTATTTAAAAAAAAAAAAAAGAAAGAAAAGAATAGCATTATTGCTTTGCCAGGCAAAGGGGGCCAGAGCAGGCTAATGCCCTCAAAGCTGTGTGTCCCAACTTGGAGAAGTTTTATAGTAATGGTTCAAAGAGGACATGATCAGCTCATAGATGTTCTTCTGATGGGTTAGTGGTGAGGTAAGTAGGAGTCAGCATCATCAGCCTTCAGGTTCCAACTGGTCTGGGGTCTACATGCTTGTGGGCAGCGTACCATCTTTAATCCTTAACTTCTCTCATCTGGAGGGGGTTTCAGTATCTGCAAAATAGCTGAAAGATACTGTGGTGTGTATCCCTTGATGGGTAACCAGGACCCTGCTCCAAGGCTGCACTATTCTTTCTCTTGACTGTTTGTTTCTCCCTTGTCTTGCATCCCCCCCTTTCCCTAATTAACAACTGCTTGAATCTGCCCATTGGAACTCAGGGAAGGTCATGGAGGCTGAATGAAGGTAATCAAAGAGATGGGGGGGATACAGAAAGGCTTTGTGCCCAGGATCCCCACAGGGCACTGCTTGGTATCACTATGATCTACTTTACCTAAACCTGGGTGTCCTTCCCCATCATTCCTGTATAGAACCTGTCGTCCTATTTGAGATCTCCTTTGTTACATGCTTCTATAGGTCATCTCCACACCAGTTGACCACCAGACAATTCCTTCTTCCTACCCTCAAACTGTAGCAGACCCGTTTCTTCACCCATCTTATCTTTATACTTTAACAAATGCTCACATAGTTAGCAAACCATGGGGCTTGTCTTTTTTTCATAAATAGTAGATTATTAAAAACCCAGTGATATTATGCCAGCGAAGAGCCACATTTCCATTTATTCTTTTTTTTTTTTTACTGGATTATATGGTAGTTCTAGTTTTAATTTTTTTTTCCATTTATTCTTTTCCCATTTCCAACCCCTTCAATTGTTACTCTGCTTTGTCTCTTCATATCCTACCCTCTCCACTGTGTTCACTACCCCCATCCCATTTATAGATCTGCCTAAGCCTGTAACCTCTCTTCTTTCTTTCATTCCTTCAGCTATTCATCCAAAAAATATTGTTTGGTTGCGTGATATGCAACAGTCACTGACTAGTTGCTGGGCCATAAAGACGAATAAAATACAAAGGAAGTGGAAGGAAGGACAACATAGGTGACAGGGGACAGATGAGTAAAGACTCAGAGGTAAAAAAGAGCATGGCATTACAGAAGACCTAGTTTTATTAGAGAGTGAGTATTGAATGAGACACTGCTGCTTTCAAGCAGTCAGGAGCCTGCTAGAAGCTACTGCTCACACAGACCTCACAGCCCTGAATCAGCTGGGGAGCACCAGGGCCACTGTGAAAACTCACATACAGGAAGCTCATACATCCACTTACCAACACTGCCAGAAGAGAATGGGGCAAATGCCTTGGGCTTCTCTTCTGCTTTCCACACTTGCCAAGAGCGCCTCACTGGCAGAACATAAACTACAGCAAGAACACTGAAAGCAAAGGAGTCTGGGGAATCCTGTTCCCAGGTTTCCAGACTTTGTGATACAAAGGAGAGCACACAATGGGCGGAAGAGGCACTGACTGCCCAGGGCACCCTTCCTCCAGGCCCTTATTACAGTTTCGTTCTTTCCTCCAGCATACAATGGGATGGATGCTGGATTCTGCATTTATTTCATTGTCTCCTATCACAGCTGCTTTGCTATTCCAACCAGGTTGTAACACTCTGAGAAGAAAGTCCACTTGTTTGAATCCTTTCTTTGAATCCCCTCAATGCCTGGCAAGCATATTGCTTCACACGTAGAAGATACACAATAGATATGTGCAAATAGCTGCAGTGTTGAAACTTGAATTCTGGCCTTCTGGCTCCCAATTCAGAGTTCCACCCAACATCACTCAGTCTTTCTTCATTAACAGGATGTCTTTTTTTTTAATGGAAGTTAAGTATGTGTTTGAAATTGCTCAGTTCGGTTTTGCTTAGCAGAGAAATTCCTCTAGAGTAAAAAGAACTGAATAGACTACAATGATTGAAAAGTTGTCAGCAGACACTGGGTCAGATTAGTGGAACATTGGTATCTACGAAGAGTAGTTTCAACTTCCCAGTGAGGTAATGATGAAAAAATAAATGGGACTGAAGAAAACTGCAGCTGGACCCAACCAGCTATTTTTGCAGAATAGGTCAACTCAATCTCATCTGTTTCAAACTAATGGAGAAGCAAATGGAGATGGTCTCTCTACAGTTTTAGTAGTAAATAATAAGCTCATGATGTCGATAGGAGAACCAAGATAAGAAAGTTGATTAGATTTGTTATGGAATTTTTTTGTTAAGGATGAATCTGCAGCTTAAGATGATAATTTGTTTTTTTTATTTTTGGCTGCATTGGGTCTTCGTTTCTGCGCGCCGGCTTTCTCTAGTTGCAGCCAGCGAGGGCTGCTCTTCGTTGTGGTGCGTAGGCTTCTCATTGCCGTGGCTTCTCTTGTTGCGGAGCACAGGTTCTAGGCACGCGAGTTTCAGCAGCTGTGGCACGTGGGCTCTGTAGTTGTGGCTCCTGGGCTCTAGTTGTGGCACACGGGCTTAGTTTCTCTGCGGCATGTGGGATCTTCCCGGACCAGGGCTCGAACCAATGTCCCCTGCATTGGCAGGCGGATTCTTAACCACTGCGCCACCAGGGAAGCCCCCAAGCTGATGTTTGTTGGGTGCTTCTCATGTGCCAGGCACCACTCTAAAAATTGTGTATGATCTCACTTAAACCTCATGAGAGCCCCATGTGGTACTTTTACAGATGAGAGAACTATAGCACAGAAAAGGTAACTGACATGCCTAAAGACACACATCTAGTAAGTAGTGTCATCAGGATACAAACCCAGGCAGTCTGAGATGATCCTCATGCTTAGCCACTGTTCTATACAGCCAGAAATGTGGCACCTGGGCAGTTATCACTCACTGTTAAAAATTCGAACAACTATGTCAGTAGTTGTTTGAGACTGTCAGTAATGACTATATCAAACAAATCATTGTACTTAACATTACTCTGACTCATGAATTCGCTAGTTGCTATTACCTGTTTACATATATGAACCAAAGTGTCTCATATATATAACTTTATAACATTAGATAAATGTCACTTAACTTTTCTGAGTTTTATTCCAGATCATGCAACCCTTATTCTTTGTAGTTTATTAGACAAAATGTGGAAGAGAGTCTGCCAAGGAATTCCAGAAGTTTATTAGCAAATGAACAGGCAACGGAAGTGGTGAGATCAGGTTAGAGCTGAGGAGGATCACACGGTGCTCCTCTGCCCTCCAGAGGCCATTTTGACTCCAGCCTGGGTCAGGGGCCTGGGAGTCTGAAGCTGCTTGAGAGGTCTAGCCTGACCACAGGGCATCTGGGAAAGCCAAGTGGATGCCAAAACCATCCTAAAATGTGCATTCCACTTCAGAATAGATCTGAAAACCTATCTTCCATCCCCTCTCCAACCCAACACAGCCTTTCTATGGCAAGCTCACGCTCTGGGGCAGGAGCACTGATGGGAACCATTCTCACTATAAAACTAAGACTGAAGTTGAGCACTATCTAAGGCCCAACTGGAGTGGTGATTGTTTATCCTTCCCCACCTGCTCCTCCTGTTTCTCTTTCCCCTATTCTCATTAAATAATACTTAATCCTGCAAATATTAGTCACTTTAAGTCATTAAATAACCCAGCACCCTGGGATATTTTAAGGGGCCAAACTCTCAGTGGGTATCTATTCCTGAAGAGAGTTGAATTCTCACTAAGGAGCCAGATCAATAAAACACTGGCCTAAGAGTCAAAATAGCAGGATGGCTCTTCCTCTCCCCTCTTCCCTGCCCTTCCTTGCCCAATCTTTGAAGGTGGCAGTGTGGCTGCCAAAAAGGCAGCCACAGGGAGAGAACAAACTAAGGCAGATGCTGGCCAAGGAAATGGCATCAGGGCTGAGACTGAGAAGTTGGCAGGACCAAGAAGAAGGCCAGCCAAGTAGGCAGTCTTTGTGGTTGGGAGATTGGTTACATACAGGAAGATTGAGAAATAAGTAAATATATGACAATGAGAGCCAGGTTTATCAGGGCCTGAGGAGGAATTTACACAAATGGAATGGAGGAAGACTAGAGAAAAAATGGAGGTATTGGATTGGAATTAGAGATGTTGGTGTGAACTCATACTTGATGAAATAAATAGATGATAGATAGATAGATAGATAGATAGATAGATAGGATAGATCATCAGTGGATGCCTGTGATACAGTTATTATAAGCATACTAAACACCCAGACCTTGGTTTCTAAATACCATTCTCCACTAAATGGAATCGGGGGGGAGGGATAAATTAGGAGATTGGGATTGACATATACATGCTACTAGATATAAAATAAATAACTAATAAGAACCTACTGTGTACTCAATACTCTGTAATGACCTATATGGGAATAGAATCTAAAAAAGAGTGGATATATGTATATGTATAACTGGTTCACTTAGCTGTACAGCTGAAACTAATACAACATTGTAAATCAACTATACCAATAAACTATACCAATAAAAATTAATTTTAAAATAAAAATAAACAAATAAAAGGAACCAGGGCTCCTTGAAGAAATGACTGATTCCAGGACTGGGGCATAAAATGAGCTTGGAACATCCTGTTGTAGCAGAAAATAAGGAAGTGCTCAAAGAACACTTTGATATGTCCAAAGGACATGGGACTCAGCTTGAGAGGGTTCTCACTAGCCAAAACTGGAACAATCTGATCATCATAATCATGTTATAATAATGATAGTACCAGATCTTAATCCATTGACTAACATAGGAATCCATGAGTCTATACTGATATGAATAAATGAATGAAAGAATGACTAAATAAGAAAGAAGAGGGGACTTCCCTGGTGGTCCAGTGGTTAAGACTCTGTGCTCGCAATGCAGGGGTCCCGGGTTCAATCACTGGTCAGGGAACTGGGATCCCAAATACCAAAGAAAAAGAAAAAAAAAAAGAAGGGAAAGTGCTTTCTGACAATTGAAAGTCATCTAGTAATGTAGAAGGAATGATGGACGTTAAAAATCACCATGTGGCAGCCATCATATTGGTGGCTGATTTAGGCAGGAGTCATCAATGGATACTAAGATTGGTGAGTAAAGTTTGATGAGGAACAGGATATTGGGATAGTCTTGGACTATCTCCCTACAAAACACTATTAAATTACAAATGGGAAAATGATGACATCACAGTGGAGAAACTTGGCAGTATCAACTTAGCCAGGTGATCTTGGTTAACCTCATCAGCAATGGGACAGGTTGATATTGGATATCTCCCAATGTGATTCTCTAAGAAGAGCACATCATCAGTTTGTTTGTTTGTTTGTTTGTTTGTTTGTTTTGGGGGGGGGGGTTGGGTGGTACTCCTGCCAAGAATGTATGGCCTGAGTCTGGATGTGAGGAAGCATCAGACAAACCCCAATCAACGGTACTAACAGAATGAAATGTGTATACTCTTTAAAACTGTCAACAGTCATGAAAGACATTAACATTAAGGAATATTAAGGAACTATTCTAGGTTACAGGAGATTAAAGAGACATGACAACTAAATGCAACATGATACTGGATTGGATTCTAGACCACAGAAAAGAGGAAGAGAATGGGATAGTTGTCAAAATTTTAACAGGGTCTATGGATTGAATAATAGTGTTGTATCAATGTTGATTTTCTGATTCTGGATGGTCATAGTATGATTATATATGAAAGTGCTCTTATTTGGGGGAAATGCACTGTGGTATTTAAGGGACGGGTCATTATGTTTGCAACTTGTTCTCAGAGAATCATCATATACATTAGAGGGAAAGAGAAATATGGTAAAATGTTAAAAATTAGGGAATCTAGGTAAAGAGAATATGGAAGTTTTGTGTACTGTTCTTGCAACTTTTCTCTCAGTTTGAAATTATCTCAAGATAAAATATTTTTAAATGATATGCCATACTGACTAAAATTAAAAAGACGGATAATGCCTAGTGCTACCAAGGGTATGGAAGAATAGGAACTCTGACACATTGTTGTGGGGTTATAAACCGGTACAACTACTTTGGAAAACTGTAAGGCTGTCATAAATGTACCCTATGACTCAGTAATTCTTCTCCCAGGTATACACCCCAAGAGAGATGCTCTCATATGTGCACTACACATATAAGAAGGTTTGGCCAGCACTATTTGTAATGGTCAAAAACTAGAAAAAAAAATCTCTATCAGTTATCAATTACTGCAAAACAAATTACGCCAAAAGTTAGCAGCTGATAACATAGACATTAACATCGCACAGATTCTGTGAGTCGGGAATCCAGTGTGGCTTAGCTCTTAGTCTCTCATGATGTTGCTGTCAAATTGTCAGCCATTGGGCTGCAGTCATTTCAAGGTTTGCCTGGAGCTGGAGAATCTGCTTCCAAGCTCATTCATCTCTCACCACTTGGACCTCTCCAGAGGGTTGACTCATGACATGACACTGATTTCCCCCAGGTAAGCAAACTAAGAGAGAGAACCCACAATGGAAGCCACAGTCTTTTCGCAACCTAATTGCAGAAGTGAAAATCCATCATTTTTGCCGTATTCTATTCATTAGAGACTAGTCACTGGGTCCAGCTCACACTCAGGGAGAGAGGATTACACAATGTGATGAATAACAGGAGACAAGGATCACTAGCGGCTATCTTAGAGACTGCCTACTACACAACCCAAGTGTCCAACAATGTTAAAACAGGTAAATAAATTATGGTCTATTTAAATACAGCGCAATATTAAAGAATAAAAAAGAAACAAATGAATTACAGCTACTTGCATCAAGAAATGACTCTCACAGACAAAATGTTGGGAAAAAATAAACACAAAAAATAATCATATGGTATGATTCTATTTACACAACATTCAAAAACAGGCAAAACTAAACCATGATAATAGAAGTCATATAAAGGTTGCCTTTGCAGTGGAAGGATGGAGTAATGACTAGGAAGGATGCTTCCAGAATGTCGGTAATAATTTAGATCCTAACCTGCATCACGATTACATGGGGGGGTTCATTTCATAAAAATGTATCGAGCTGTACACTTTTGGTGTCTGTGCTCTTCTGTATGCTTAGTATACTTCAATTAAAGATTTTACTTAAAAAAATTAATCCCCCAAAATTCAGAATTGGGTTTATTTGGTAACTTTTTATTTTGATATAATTTCAAGTTTATAGAAAAGTTGCAAGAATCATACAAGGCACTCCAATATACTCTTTCCCCAGATTCACCAAGTGTTTACATTTTGTCCCATTTGCTTTATTATTCTTTCTGTGTATGTGTACTCATTTTTTTCTGAACCATTTGAAATTAAGTTGCAAACGTCATACCTATTTGCCCCTAAATATTTCAATGGGCATTTCCTATGAACAAGGACATTCTCTTATATAATCACAATACAATTATCAAAATCAGGAAATTTAACTTTGATACAATACCATTGTCTAATCTACAGTCCCAAGTAAAATTTCATCAATTGTTCCACAATGTCCTTCCTTTTTTTTTAAGTGCAGTCTCCAATTCCAGGATTATATGTTACATTTAGCTGTCATGTGTCTTTATTCTCCTTTAATCTGGAACAGTTAATCAGTTTTTCATGTCCTTGACTTTTTTGAAGACTACAGGCCAGTTATTTGTAGACAATCCCTCAGTTTGGATTAGTCTGATGTCTCTTCATGATTAGATTCAGATTATGCATTTTTGGCAGGAATGCCAACTTGTCAATGCATCACATCAGAGGTACATGATGCTACTTGGTCTCCTTATTGGTAATATTAATTTTGATTATTTGATTAAGTCAGTGTCTACCAGATTGTGCCACTGTAAAATTACTATTTTTCCCTGTGTAATCACTAGATAATCTTTTTTTTTTTTTTTTTTTTTTTAATTTTATAGCTACGTTATTTATTTATTTTTGGCTGTGTTGGGTCTTCGGTTCGTGTGAGGGCTTTCTCTAGTTGCGGCAAGTGGGGGCCACTCTTCATCGCGGTGCGGGGACCGCTCTTCATCGCGGTGCGGGGACCGCTCTTCATCGCGGTGCGTGGGCCTTTCACTATCGCGGCCCCTCCCGTTGCGGGGCACAGGCTCCAGACGCGCAGGCTCAGTAATTGTGGCTCACGGGCCCAGCCGCTCCGTGGCATGTGGGATCTTCCCAGACCAGGGCTCAAACCCGTGTCCCCTGCATTAGCAGGCAGACTCTCAACCACTGCGCCACCAGGGAAGCCCCATCACTAGATAATCTTGAGACTATGTAAGTGTCATGTTCCTTAGCAAACTCCCCCACAAATTTTAGCTTCCTTTGATGATTCTTGCCTGAAGCAATTATTAATATGGTGGTTGCCAAATGGTGATTTTCTAATTCCATCATTTCTTCCACATTTATCACATTTATTAGTTGGCGTTCTGCTGGAAGGAGATTTTCCCTTCTTTACCTTTTATATATTTATTCATTCATTTGTGTACATCAGTATGGATTCATGGATTATTTTAGTTAGTGGATTACCATGTTATTATTAATTCTGAGGTTCTAACTGTTCTCAATTTGGCTAATAGGAGATCTAGGATAAATTCTTGACCTGACTTATTACTAGCCAAGTGACCTTATACTCTGAAATTCCCTCATACTGAAATAAAAATAGAATGTGAATTTGGACTTCACAATGTACCCAAGTACAACAAATGTATAGGGGAAAGGCAGTACAACATAAGAGAAGAGCGAAAATTAGAGAAAGGCTATGAACCTTAAGTTGAGAAATCTCTCTAGATTTTATCTTTAAGTTTCAGTAATAAATGGTTAACTCAAAGTAAATGACAACAGCAGGGATGAATGTTGTCTCTATTAAAACCTGCCATGTTTGAAATCAGGAAGAAACAGTAGTTAAAGTTCACAGAGAAATAACTTCAGACTTCGTTTTTCTTTGCCATAAAGACTCCATTTTCCATCAACTCACCACGCACGGTTCCCTTTTCATTTGGCTGAAGGCTCCGTGTTAAAGTATCAACTAACAACAGTAAGAACTAGAAGTTCACCTATAACTTAGCACAATACAAAAAGAAATTGTTTATAAGACCAGGTTAGGGCTTCCCTGGTGGCGCAGTGGTTGAGCGTCTGCCTGCCAATGCAGGGGACACGGGTTCGAGCTCTGGTCTGGGAAGATCCCACATGCCACGAGGCAGCTTGGCCCGTGAGCCACAACTACTGAGCCTGCGCGTCTGGAGCCTGTGCTCCGCAACAAGAGAGGCCGCGATAGTGAGAGGCCCGCGCACCGCGATGAAGAGTGGTCCCCGCTTGCCACAACTAGAGAAAGCCCTCGCACAGAAATGAAGACCTAACACAGCCATAAATTAATTAATTTTTTTAAAAATTAAAAAAAAAAAGACCAGGTTATTTTTTCTTATTCTTATCCAGTCTCAATAGGATGATGACTTTTTAAGTAATCACTTTTTATTTATGGAGAGAAAATTCTTCTCAGACAAAAATGAACTCTATTTTCTACATCTTGAGTAACAAACATAAAATCTCCATGAGGCATTCTACTTTTCAAAATCTAGATTATGTTAAATAACTCCTACATTTAAGAAGAGAGAAAAGCCTGTCAAACAAAGTGGGACTTTTTTCTTACATAGAACACTGAGTTGACAGCAAACACCTCCAGAACTCTGAAAACCTGACAAGTAAAATCAACACATATCATTAGGAAATAAAAAGTAAAAATCAGAAGAGAGAGCTTGACCATTGCTCAACAATGGAATTAATATATCTGAGATATTGGAAACTGAAAGATTGAAACTTAGAGGAATGGAGAGAATTGGAAAGGCAAGCTCTGCTCAGGGAAGACACTACATAGAGAGCATTAGTCCCTTATAAGATTGGTTACTTTAACCAGCCTTGGACACAATCAAATATCTAGACCTTCCAAGTGAGGAAGCTTTTAACATCATTGGACAACATCCTACAAAGCCTATCTGAGCAGCAATCAGCTTTTGGTAACGCCCACTATTCCTTCCTGACCCCTTCAAACTGCAACAGATATGTTGGAAGTTAGGCTCAGTACATTTAGTCATCCAAACTGTTTTGAAAATGTTAGAGCAAAAAGATGAGAAGAAAATCATATGTTGTGCTATGAAAATCAAGAGAAGAGAGTGTTAGAAAAAAGGGGGATCAACAGTGTCAAATACCACAGAGAAGCTAAGACAGGGAGGGCTGAGAAAAACCCACTGTGCCTTGTGACTAGGAAGCCAGGACTGCCTTTCGGTGACCAGTTCGAATGACAGGGACAGAGGCTGAAGGAGCAGCAGAAGTCAAGAGAGCAGAACTAGGAGTGACTGTGCATTGAGAATGGAGTTTCACTCTTAAACCTGTTAGCACAAGTTCCTGTGCCTGACACAGTGAGGCCAAACAAACAGAAACATCAAAGCTTGGAGCAGAGAAAGGTTTATTGCAAGGCCATGCAAGGAGAAAGGTGGCTTATGCCCAAAAAAAACCCCGAGCTCCCAGAAGGGTTTTGGCAAAGCATTTTTAAAAGCCAGGTGAGGGAGGGCGGTTGCAGCGTATGTGATCAGCTCATGCACAATTCTCTGATTGGCTGATGGTGAGGGAACAGGGCGGTGTCACAGGGGTTAACATTATTAGTCCTTAGGCTCCAGGATGCCTGGGGCTATGTGCTAAAGGTCATCAAGTAGTTAACATCTTCTATTTGGGGTGGGGCGGGGGTGGGGGTGGGGGTGGTGTTTCACATCTGTAAAACAACTCAGGAAATGTGCATCAAATACTGTTATCTAGGTACTTCAGAGATAAGCTAAACATTGGATATGGGGGAAGGGCCTGTCTGGGGAAGGTCCCATAGGCTCCTGCTCTGTTATAAACCTGCAACAATAAAAGGGTTAGAAAAATAGGCTAACAGTTGCATCAAGGTCAAACAAAGGTTTTTGGGGTGTGTGGGTGTGTGTGGGTGTGTGTGGGTGTGTGTGTGTGTGTTCCAGCACAGAGAAAAAAGATTATGTCTACAGGCCAAGGAGAGAAGAGGAAATTAAAGGTGCTTAAGCTAGACAAAAAGAAGATATTTAAGGGAGAAATCTTTGATTCTAGCTGTTATACCACCCACAAGGACAAAGAGGGAGAAAACAAAGAGGATTGAGAACACAAGGATAGTTCAAACTTAAAAAGAGGAAGTTCAGTTCTTCTAAGATGGGGAGAAAGAAACAGAGTTATTTTGGAATGGATTAAAAGACTCACCTCACATGGTTCTTTTCTTTGTTAGGAAAGTAGGAGGTAAGGGCCCGTGTCAAAAGAGAAGAAGGTACAGGTACTGAGGGGCAACCACAGGGAAACAAAGGAGAGAAAAGCCTTAGAACAACTGTGAGCAGTAAACTACACATATAACAGACACCTGACACAAAGTAGGCACACAGTGGATATTTGAATGAGTTGTCAGGAACAAGACAAGGATGTCCACTCTTGCCACTCTTATTCAACATAGTTTTGGAAGTCCTAGCCACAGCAATCAGAGAAGAAAAAGAAATTGGGGCTTCCCTGGTGGCGCAGTGGTTGAGAGTCTGCCTGCCAATGCAGGGGACACGGGTTCGGGCCCTGGTCTGGGAAGATCCCGCATGCCGCGGAGCAACTAGGCCCGTGAGCCACAATTGCTGAGCCTGCGCGTCTGGAGCTTGTGCTCCGCAACAAGAGAGGCCGCGATAGTGAGAGGCCCGCGCACCGCGATGAGGGGTGGCCCCCACTTGCCGCAATTAGAGAAAGCCCTCGCACAGAAATGAAGACCCAACACAGCCATAAATAAATAAATAAATAAATAAATAAATTAAATTAAATTAAAAAAAAAAATTCATTTAAAAAAAAGAAATAAAAGGAACACAAATTGGAAAAGAAGAAGTAAAAAGGTCACTGTTTGCCAATGACACGATACTATACATAGAAAATCCTAAAGATGCCACCAGAAAATTACTAGAACTAATCAATGAATTTGGTAAGGTTGCAGGATACAAAATTAAGGCACAGAAATCTCTGGCATTCCTATACACCAACAATGAAAAATCAGAAAGAGAAATTAAAGAAACACTTCCATTTACCATTGCAACAAAAAGAATAAAATACCTAGGAATAAACCACCTAAGGAGGCAAAAGACTTGTACTCAGAAAACTATAAAACACTGATGAAAGAAATCAAAGATGACATAAACAGATGGAGAAATATACCATGTTCTTGGATTGGAAGAATCAATATTGTGAAAATGACTATACTACCCAAAGCAATCTACAGATTCATTGCAATACCTATCAAACTATCAACGGCATTCTTCGCAGAATTAGAACAAAAAATCTTAGAATTCGTATGGAAACACGAAAGACCCCAAATATCCAAAGCAATCTTGAGAAAGAAAAACAGAGTTGGAGGAATCAGGCTCCCCGACTTCAAACTATACCACAAAGCTACAGTAATCAAGACAGTATGGGGCTTCCCTGGTGGCGCAGTGGTTGAGAATCTGCCTGCTAATGCAGGAAACACGGGTTCGAGCCCTGGTCTGGGAAGATCCCACATGCCGCGGAGCAACTAGGCCCGTGAGCCACAACTACTGAGCCTGCGCGTCTGGAGCCTGTGCTCCGCAACAAGAGAGGCCACAATAGTGAGAGGCCCGCGCACCGCAATGAAGAGTGGCCCCCACTTGCCACAACTGGAGAAAGCCATAGCACAAAAAAAAAAAAACGAAGACCCAACATAGCAATCAATCAGTCAATAAAGAAATCTTAAAAAAAAAAAAAAAAAAAAAGTTGCTTATAAAAAAAAAAAAAAAAAAAAAAGACAGTATGGTACTGGCACAAAAACAGAAATATAGATCAATGGTACAGGATAGAATGCCCAGAGATAAACCCACACACATATGGGCACCTAATTTACAACAAAGGAAGCAAGAACATACAATGGAGAAAAGACAGCCCCTCCAATAAGTGGTGTTGGGAAAACTGGACAGCTACATGTAAAAGAATGAAATTAGAACACTACCTAACACCATATACAAAAATAAACTCCAAATGGGGACTTCCCTGGTGGCGCACTGGTTAAGAATCCGCCTGCCAATGCAGGGAACATGGGTTCGATCCCTGGTCCGGGAAGATCCCACATGCTGCAGAGGAACTAAGCCCATGCGCCACAAATACTGAGCCTGTGCTCTAGAGCCCGTGAACCACAACTACTGAGCCTATGTGCTGCAACTACTGAAGCCCATGCGCCTAGAGCCCGTGCTCCACAACAAGAGAAGCCACAGCAATAAGAAGCCCATGCACCGCAACAAAGTGTAGCCCCCGCTCACCGCAACTAGAGAAAGCCCGCACACAGCAACGAAGACCCAATGCAGCCAAAAATAAATAAATAAATAAATTTTTTAAAAATAATTTAAAAAATAAACTCCAAATGGATTAAAGACTTAAATGTAAGACGAGACAGTCTAAAACTTTTAGAGGAAAACATAGGAAAAACTCTCTTTGACATAAACCACAGCAAGATCTTTTTTGACCCACCTCCTAGAGTAACAGAAATAAAAATAAAAATAAACAAATGGGGCTTAATTAAACTTAAAAGCTTTTGCACAGCAAAGGACACCAAAAACAAGACAAAAAGACAACCCTCAGAATGGGAGAAAATATTTGCAAATGAAACAACAGACAAACGATTAATCTCCAAAATATACAAACAGCTCATGGAACTCAATATCAAA
This sequence comes from Balaenoptera acutorostrata, assembly GCF_949987535.1. Lineage (NCBI taxonomy): Eukaryota > Metazoa > Chordata > Mammalia > Artiodactyla > Balaenopteridae > Balaenoptera > Balaenoptera acutorostrata. Next base: position 105,840,139 of record NC_080066.1, read on the forward strand.
AAAACAAACAATCCAGTTAAAAAATGGGCAGAAGACCTAAATAGACATTTCACCAAGGAAGACATACAGATGGCCAAAAGGCCCATGAAAAGATGCTCAACATCACTATTAGAGAAATGCAAATCAAAACTACAATGAGGTATCACCTCATGCTGGTCAGAATGGCCATTATCAAAAAAGCTAGAAACAATAAATGCTGGAAAGGGTGTGGTGAAAAGGGAACCCTCCTACATTGTTGGTGGGAATGTAAATTTATACAACCACTATGGAAAACAGTATGGAGGTTCCTTAAAAAACTAAAAATAGAACTACCATATGACCCAGGAATCCCACTACTGGGCATATACCCTGAGAAAACCATAATTCAAAAAGAGACATGCACCACAGTGTTCATTGCAGCTCTATTTACAATAGCCAGGACATGGAACCAACCTAAATGTCCATCAACAGATGAATGGATAATGAAGATATGGCACATATATACAATGGGATATTACTCAGCCATAAAAAGAAACAAAATTGAGTTATTTGTAGTGAGATGGATGGACCTAGAGTCTGTCATACAGAGTGAAGTAAGTCAGAAAGAGAAAAACAAATACCGTATGCTAATACATATATATGGAATCTAAAAAAAATTGTACTGATGAACCCAGTTGTAGGGCAGGAATAAAGAGGTAGACATAGAGAATGGACTTGATGACATGGGGTGGGAGGTCAAAGCTGCAGCGAAGTGAGAGTAGCATGGACATATATACACTACCAAATGTAAAATAGTTGGCTGGTGGGAAGCAGCAGCATAGGATAGGGAGGATGGTAGGGAGGCTGAAAAGGGAGGGGATACAGGGACATGTGTATGCATATGGCTGATTCAATTTGTTGTGCAACAGAAACTAACATGGTATTGTGAAGCAATTATACTCCAATAAAGACCTATTACAAAAAAAAATTTCTCATAATTTTTATTATGTTCTGCAGTACCACTATAGTATTGTTAGCAGACTGGCAAAACCAAAAGATAAAAGAGGAAAGGTAGGGGCTTCCCTGGTGGCGCAGTGGTTGAGAATCTGCCTGCTAATGCAGGGGACACGGGTTCGAGCCCTGGTCTGGGAAGATCCCACATGCCACGGAGCAGCTGGGCCCGTGAGCCACAATTGCTGAGCCTGCGCGTCTGGAGCCTGTGCCCCGCGACGGGAGGGGCCGCGATAGAGAAAGGCCCGCGCACCGCGATGAAGAGTGGTCCCCGCACCGCGATGAAGAGTGGCCCCCGCTTGCCGCAACTGGAGAAAGCCCTCGCACGAACCGAAGACCCAACACAGCCAAAAATAAATAAATAAATAAATAAATAAATAAGAAAATCCTTTAAAAAAAAAAAAAAAAAAGAAAATACAAAATTAAAAATTTAAAAAAAAAAAAAAAAAAAGAGGAAAGGTAAGTCACTGCCTTCAATGTGACCTGCGGGCTTTCCCCAAAGGTCTTGGGAAAAAAAGTAAGAGCTCCAGGGTTCCTAGGCTTTGATTTGTCACAATAGCCCCAATATTGGGATAGACTTGGAAACACAGGTTGGGTAAGAAGTTAACTGTACCAAAAAAAAAAAAAAAAAAAAAAAAAAAATCTTGGTATGAGCTTCATTTATCAATGCTTTATCATAAAATCATCATTATATGTTCAAGTTTGTGATTTTTTTAAAAAATTTTGCTACTTTTTCTTTGTGAGTATATGTGAGACCATGGTCAACCATCCGCTCTTGGCTCCCCACACCGCTCACCCAGAGAATTCAAGTAGTCTTACAGTTTCCATCATCACATCAGTGCTGACAATGACAAATGTTTTCAGTTTCCCATCTCTCCCACAAACTCCAGCGTCATTTTTCCATCTAGGTACAAGATATTTCTACATGAATATCCCACTGTCATTGCAAATTCAGATATCCAAAACTAAACCCAACACCTTCCCCAAATCCAGTTCCACTACTGTAAAAATCAGAGTCTAGTCAAGAGACAGAAACTACACCAGTTATTTGAACAGAGAGAACTGAATATAAAAAATTAAGTTAGGTCTTAATTCAAAACAGAAACAGACTCACAAACATAGAAAACAAACTTATGATTACCAAAGGGGAAAGGAGGGAGAGGGATAAATTAGGAGTTTGAGATTAACACATATGCACAACTATATACAAAATAGATAACCAACAAGGACCTACTGTATAGCACAGGGAACTATATTCAATATCTTGTAATAACTTAGAATGAATCTGAAAAAGAATATATATATATATACACATACATATATATAACTGAATTACTTTGCTGTCTACCTGAAACTAACACAACACTGTAAATCAACTATATTTCAATTTAAAAAAAGAAAAAAATAATTTAGGTATCATTGTTATTTCACCTGTTCTCCCACCATTAGCCACCATATATCTTTCTATTCTACTCACACTTGCCCCATTTTTTGTTTCTCATATTTTCAATAATATACCAATCACATTTTTAAATAGTGCTATAGGTGAATCGTGTCTCCCCAAAATTTATATGTTGAAATTCTAACCCCCAATATTTCAGAATGTAACTGTATTTGGAGACAAGGTCTTCAAAGAGGCAATTAAGTAAAAATGAGGTCTTTAGGATGGGCCTTAATCCAAAGTGACCATTGTCTTTATAAGTAGAGGAAATTTGGACCCAAAGGGAGACACCAGAAACATGTGCAGACAAAAGGACAACCATGTAAAGACAGAGGGAAGGTTGCCATCTGCAAGCCAAGGAGAAAGGCCTCAGAAGAAACCAAATCTGCTGATACCTTGATCTTGGACTTCTAGCCTCTCAAATTATGAGAAAATTAATTTCTGTTGTTTAAGTGCCTAGTATATTGTTACGGCAGCCCCAGTAAGCTAATACAGATAGTATCTAGGAATATAAACAAAATATATAATCATTGCTAGAAGTGTTAAAACTATAGAAAAATGTAAAGATGGAAATAAAAATCACCCATAATTACATCACCTTGAGATTATCCTCATATAAAATGTTTGGTGTATTTTCTTTCAGGCTTTTTTCCTAAGACATGCATTTTTTTTTTCACAAAATTAACAGCATAATGTACTTATAGTTTTGCATTCTGCTTCTTTTACATAATTATATACATATTTTACTAAATCATAAACATTTTGCCAACTTGTTATCATTAAAAATATGCTTTGAAATGAACACATATTCTATTGAATGAATGTAGCCTGAGCCATTTGTATTTCCCTATTGGTTAAAATGTAGATTGTTTCCAATTTTTGTCATTTTAAATAACACTGTAATGATCATCTTTGAATATTGGTATTTTTTATTATTTTCTTAGGAGAAACTCTTAAACAAAATAGAGATTGTTTCCAGTTTTTACCAACTTATATAGCACTGTAATGAACATCTATGAATATAACTCTGGTTAATTTCTTAGGATAAAGTCTTTGTAAAGGAATTACAGGGTTAACTCCATTGCAGACCAGTCTTCATACTATCCTCCACAGGCCTGTTGTTTTACTCCCTCTGCCTGGAAGCACCAGCCAAAATCTCATCCACTCTCCTCTTTCATGAATTTTCCGTGACTGTTGTGGCCCCTATTAATTTTGCACTCACAGTTAATATATATTTTGTTACCTAACACTTCATTATATACTCTCTTTAAAACACTTTAAACGGGAACTTCCCTGGTGGCGCAGTGGTTAAGAATCCACCTGCCGGACTTCCCTGGTGGTGCAGTGGTTAAGAATCTGCCTGCCAATGCAGGAGACATGGGTTCGAACCCTGGTCCAGGAAGATCCCATATGCCGCGGAGCACCTAAGCCCGCGAGCCACAACTACTGAGCCCGCATGCCACAACTACTGAAGCCTATGTGCCGCAATAAGAGAAGCCACCACAGTGAGAAGCCTGCGCCCTGCAATGAAGAGTAGCCCCGCTTGCCGCAACTGGAGAAAGCCCACACACAGTAATGAAGACCCGCCACAGCCAAAAATACATAAATAAATAAATAAATTTAAAAAAAAAAAAAAAAAAAAAAAAAAAAAAAAAAAAAGAATCCACCTGCCAATGCAGGGGACACAGGTTCAAGCCCTGGTCTGGGAAGATCCCACATGCCACAGAGCAACGAAGCCCATGTGCCACAGCTACCGAGCCCACATCCCACAACTACTGAAGCCCGTGCGCCTAGAGCCTGTGCTCTGCAACAAGAGAAGCCACCACAATGAGAAGCCCTTGCACCGCAGTGAGGAGTAGCCCCCACTCGCCGCAAGTAGAGAAAGCCTGAGTGCAGCAATGAAGACCCAACACAGACAAAAATAATAAATTTTAAAACACATTGTTGCCATTGGACACGTAGATTCAGGCAAGTCTACCACTACTGGCCATCTCATCTACAAATGTGGTGGGATCGACAAAAGAACCATCAAAAATTTTGAGAGAGAGGCTGCTGAGATGGAAAAGGGCTCCTTCAAGTATGTCCGGGTCTTGGATAAACTGAAAGCTGAACGTGAGCGTAGTATCACCACTGATATCTCCCTGTGGAAATTCAAGACCAACAGTACTATGTGACCATCACTGATGCCCCAGGACACAAAGACCTCATCAAAAACATGACTGCAGACACATCTCAGTCTGACTGTGCTGTCCTGATCGACGCTGCTGGTATTGGTGAATTTGAAGCAGGCATCTCCAAGCATGGGCAGATCTGTGAGCATGCCCTTCTGGCCTACATTCTGGGTGTGAAATAACTAATTGTTGGTGTTAACAAAGTGGACTCTATGCAACCACCCTACAGCCAGAGGAGATACAAGGAAATCGTTAAGAAAGCCAGCGCCTACGTTAAGAAAATTGGCTACAACCCCGACACAGTAGCATTTGTGCCAATTTATAGTTGGAATGATGACAACATGCTGGAGCCAAATGGAAAGGGATGGAAACTCACCTGTAAAGATGGCAACGACAGAGGAACCATGCTGCTTGAAGCTCTGGATTGCATCCTGCTACCAACTCATCCAACTGACAAGCCCTGCGTCTGCCCCTCCAAGACATCTATAAAATTGGTGGTATTGGTACTGTCCCTGTGGGTCGAATGAAGACTGGTGTTCTCAAACCTGCCACGGTGGTCATCTTTGCTCCAGTCAATGTTACAACTGAAGTAAAGTCTGTTGAAGTGCATCATGAAGCTTTGAGTGAATCCCTTCCTGGAGACAATGTGAGTTTCAATGTCAAGAACATGTCTGTCAAAGATGTTCATCATGGCAATGCGGCTGGGGACGGCAAAAATGACCCACCAATGGAAGCAGCTGGCTTCACAGCTCAGGTGATTATCTTGAACCAACCAGGCCAAATTAGTGCTGGATACGCACCTGTGCTGGATTGTCACACCATTCACATTGTTTGCAAGTTTGCTGAGCTAAAGGAGAAGACTGATGGTCATTCTGGGAAAGAGCTGGAAGTTGGCCCCAAATTCTTGAAATCAGGTGATGCTGCCATCATTTATATGGTTCCTGGTAAGCCCATGTGTGTTGAGAACTTCTCTGACTATCCTCCTCTGGGCGATTTTGCTGTTCATGACATGAGACAGACGGTTACTGTGGGTGTCATTAAAGCAGTGGACAAGAAGGCAGCTAGAGCTGGCGAGGTCACCAAGTCTTCCCAGAAAGCTCAGAGGCTAAATGAATATTATCCCCAATACCTGCCACTCCAGTCTTAATCAGTGGTGGAAGAACAGTCTCAGAACTGTTTGTCTCAATTGGCCATTTAAGATTTTTTTTTTCATTTAAGTTTAATAGTAAAAGACTTGTTAATGGTACAGCAGAAATTAACACAACATTGTAAAGCAATTATACTCCAATAAAAAAAAAGACTGCTTAATGATAACATGCATCATAAAACCTTCAGAAGAAAAGGAGAATGTTTTGTGGACCATTTGTTTTGTGTAGGGCAGTTTTAAGTTATTAGGTTTTAAAATCAGTACTTTTTTTTCCCCTTTTGAACAATTTTTAAAATTTTTTATTTTATTTTAATATTTATTTATTTATTTAGGCTGTGCTGGGATGCGGGATCTTCGTTGCGGCATGTTTAGTTGAAGCATGTGGGATGTTTAGTTGTGGCATGCTAAATTTTTATTTTATATTGGAGTATAGTTGATTAACAATGTTTTGTTAGTTTCAGGTGTACAGCAAAGTGATTCAGTTATACATATACACGTATCTATTCTTTTTCAAATTCTTTTCCCACTTAGGTTATTACAGAACACTGAGCAGTGTTTCCTGTGCTATACAGTAGGTCCTTGTTGGTTATCTATTTTAAATATAGCAGTGTGTATGAAAATCAGTACTTTTTAATGGAAACAACTTGACCAAAAATCTGTCACAGAATTTTGAGTTCCATTAAAACAAAGCTTATGGGGCTTCCCTAGTGGCACAGTGGTTAGGAATCCACCTGCCAACGCAGGGGACACGGGTTCAAGCCCTGGCCCGGGAAGATCCCACATGCCATGGAGCAACTAAGCCCGTGCACCACAACTACTGAGCCTGCGCTCTAGAGCCCGTGTGCCACAACTACTGAGCCCACGTGCCACAACTACTGAAGCCCACATGCCTAGAGCCCGTGCTCTGCAACGAGAAGCCACCGCAATGAGAAGCCCGCCCACCGCAATGAAGAGTAGCCCCCGCGCACAGCAATGAAGACCCAACACAGTCAAAAATAAAAATAATAAAATTTTTTTAAAAAAAGCTTAATGAGGGGGAAAAAGTGCAAAAGATAGGAGGCTTGTTCCCTGCCTCTAGAAATGTACAATCTAAAAGGGAAAATAGGACCAATTCCCATGAAAAGGCAATAAAAACATACAGAAATATCAGAAATAAGTGCAAACTAAAATAAGCAGACATCGGTTAGCTTTAGTGGTAAGGAGATGCGCTTTTCCCAGGCACAAAAACCTATTCACGTAACATTAAAATTTATTTCAGTTATCTACTGCCAGACAACAAAGTACTCCAAAATTCAGTGGCTTAAAACCACAATCATTTTACTTGCTTGTATTTTGCAACTTGGGCAGAGCTGAGCAGAGAAAACAGCCTATCTCTGCTCCACATAGAGTCACCCAAAGTAACTACAGTAGAGGCTGAAGAAACCACTTCCACGATGGCCTTCTTCACATGGCTGGAGAGTTGGTGGTGACTGTTGGCTGGGAGCTCAACAGAAGCTGTTAGCCAAGGCCTCAGTGCTCCTCCGTGTGGTTAGGTTGGGCTTTTCACAGCATGGAAGTCTGAGAAGTCAAACTTCCAACACAGTGGCATCTCCCTGAATGCAAAAGTAGAAGCTATTGTCTTCTTAAGGCATAGGCCTAAAATGAATTCTATGGATTAAAGCAAGTCATAGGCCAGCCCAGATTCAAGAGGAGGTAACTATCAGGGGTGCAAAACTGAGAGGAATGATTCATTTGGGGCCACCAAAGTAACAGTCTACCATATGATAGGTTGTTTGGTTTTTGGTTTTTGGTTTTTTTGCCAAGTGTTCTGTAGCTGTATATTTGTCATTACTTCTAACTGTATTGATTTTTCAAAGTAATCTTTAAAAAGCTTGTCTACAATGGTGTCCAACATATGTGATTAATAGGTCATACCCCTAATTACTACTAAATCTGTATTATATTTCTTTGCCTTCTGTTTTTATCATTCCTGTCAGGTACATGTATAACCAGCCCAAACTAGCAGTGACTGAAATCATTTCAGGCTATTGTATCTTTCCCAAACTATACTTTGCTATTTCAAAAGCATTCTGTAGTTTGAGAGTCTTCGTAGGGGTTCAAATATACTCAACTCCCACCTTTCTTACTTTTTTTCTTTGGAGGAGGGGAACTTCACCTCATGTATCTCTAGAAATGCTATCAGTTTCAAGAACCCAAGCAACAGAGACCTACGAGTCTAGACAAAAAAGACCTTCAATTATCTTACACAACAAAATCTGGAGATAGGTGTTTCCAAGCCTGCTGCAGCAGCTCAGTGACATCATCAAGTATTCAGGGGTTTTCTATCTTTCCATACAACCATCTTCAGCATGTTAGCTTTTTTTTTTTTTAACTTTTTATTTTATATTGGAGTATAGTTGATTAACAATATTGTTAGTTTCAGGTGTACAGCAAAGTGATTCAATTATACATATACATTATACATGTATCTATTCTTTTTCAAATTCTTTTCCTATTTAGGCTGTTACATAATACTGAGAATTCCCTGTGCTATACAAGTAGGTCTTTGTTGGTTATCCATTTTAAATATAGCAGTGCGTACATGTCAATCTCAAACTCCCTAACGATCCACCTTTCATCTTTAAAGATTTGTCCCCTCAATGTCACAAGATGCTCCTCAACCAATCCCTAAGGAAAGGGAAGGGGAAAGATGGAGCCTCCTCTTGAAGCTTTGTCTTTTTATCTGGAAGGAAAATATTTCCTAGAAGCTGCCTTCCCTCAATTTCTGTCAAACTCCAGACCACTCTCAAATTTCACTGGTTCTGCGATTACAGTATCATCTAGCAACAAGAATCAAACATCACTGGCCAGGACAACCCCACACCAAGGACAGCCAAGATCGTCTAGAGGGTACCTTTTAGTTTAACAAATCGCAGGAGAATCGCGGATTTTAAGGACAAAGAAAACTTCCCAGGTTTATGCAGCCACTAACGAAAGCCGGTGGTGATTTGGCTCTTAACTTCAATCTCCCGAAAACACTCTCTGCGCGATCTTGTTAATGTAGCCCTTTGCAGCTTCTTACCCACTTCAAATATGGCCGTCAAGCTCCAGTCTCCTTTACCTCCTGAGCGTGGCGACAGCTCTGGCTTCATGCCCATTTCCAAAAGGGCCTCCTCCCGCGAGGCTGCGGTTCTGAGTGCGCAGACGCGAACATAAGTCCTCTTCCTGACAAGATGGCGCTGGGGTTGATGTGCGGACGCCGGGAGTTTCTCCGCCTGCTACGGCCCCAGCGTCAGGTAAGGATGCCCCGGAGCCGAGCGCCAGGATGCCACCCTTACCCCTGTGACCCGAGCCAGGAATGACTTGTGCTGTGGGCATGAGCAGACGCTGATCTGCTCACCGGGACCTGCGTCTCGTGACCTCGGGTCACATGAGGACGCGGGAGGGTTCCGTTCCCGACTCCGCGGGATCAGCAGCCTAGTATCGTGGTCTGTTCCTGGGAACAAGCGTCACCCCTTCTAAGGAAACCTCAGCCTCTACCTCTGGGCCCCGGGGTGGGTCTGTGGTAGCTGAGATGCAGGACTCACAGCTTGCAAGTCTTCAGGCTCGCAGTCTGAGCGCGGGGAGTAGAATGTGCTCACGTGTGGTAGCTGGCTGCCTGTCTGGCGGGGGGCGGGCCGTGAGCATAATGAGCGAGTTCACCCGGTAAAAGGCTTTCATCCTCCTTTTACCCACTCAGTTCCACAGCGTCGCAGGGCCCTGCCAATGGCCCCGGAAAGCGCTGACAGCGAGGCTCCGGTTCCCAGACGGCCGCTGCTGCGGGCACCCGCACTGTGTCCTCCTCGCGGCCCCAGGCCCCCGGGGCCTCAGTACCTCTGCCATCTCTTTTGCAGAAGCCCAGGTAAGAGACGTTTCGTCCCTGCAATGTTAGGAGTGGTGCTTCTTTCTGATTTGTTTTTATTTTGCTTTGGCTTGGGGGAGGGGAATGTGGAGCAGAGTTCTTGTTCACACTCCACCCAACTCGCCAAAAGATAGCATCTCTGCTTGGGAGAGATTTTCAAATCAGTGGGGAAATTATTGAGAGCACAGGAGGAAAGATTTACGTTATGTACTAGGCGTTGTTTGCCAGAATGGTGGCAAGCCACTGATGGTGATATGAGATGTGATTCTGTGTGTGTATTAGAAAAATTATAACTTGCATATCAAGTGTGGACAAAGAATGTCACCTGCTATATCAGTAAACAAAGGATGTTGCGGCCTTCAGCCACTGCAGCCACCCCCAACCGTGCACCCTGAGGGAATTCAGGATGGAGAAACAAAACTGGCCCTAGATAGTTAAGGTACATATCAAAGGAATGAATAAGCCCAAAGTCTTGCGTCTTTCCATACTTAGAAAAGCACTAAATTCATTAACTTGAGACATCTGGTTTTTATTTAATTAGCAGTAATTTTTTGGTGTTTGACTACCTGGTTTTTTTCTTTTGTTTTGTTTTGTTTGCAAAAACTCCTGTACATCCTGGATCCTCCCTTACCTCTTTGGAACATCCCTCAGAGCTGAGAGGCTGTGTCCTGCACTTAAGTCCTCAGTAATGCCCCAAATAACACACAGTTCTCAACGTTTAGGTCGTGCATTTTTTTTCAGTCATAGCCTGGGCTACCAACGAAGGGACCCAGAGCAGAGTTTTCCCCTTCACCTGAAATCTGAGGAACTGGAGCCTTGGTACCGGCAGAGGCCTCTGGTACCCATCTGCCTCCTCAGAGAGTCCAGACAAATTTTGGTGAGTCTCTCCTGGTTCTTGGATCTCCCACTTATTGCTTGATGATCCTGAGTTTTATTTGGCAGTGTCTAATAGGCACCTGGCTGCACAATTGAAAGATACTGGGAGTTACTCAGTTGAGACACTCTGAGTGGTCTGGGCTGGGTGATTAGCTGAGAAGCTGGCCTAACGTTTTTTCAGAAAGCCAGCCTCCAATTAACACCCTGCCAGGTTTTTGTACTTACATTTACAAGTATGTACTTAATTGGGAATTAAAGGAAACCTTGCCCTGAAAATGGCCAATAGAGGCTCTTTTTATTTCATACGCAGTTAAGTTAGAGAAAGCCAGCTTGATAAAACATCTTTTCTTTGTTTCTTACAAAGAAACAAAAGCCCTTCTAGGGAACTTGCGTTTTTCTCTGTCTTTGAAATGTAAACGTTCTACCTGATCTTCTTGCGCGTGCGTGTGTGTGTGTGTGTGTGTGTGTGTGTGCGCGCGCGTGCGCGTGTGTGTGAAGTTGGTCTCTGCCATCCGGAAAGTACATATATGGTGTATGTTTGGCAGCCAGTTGAATAGACTTGAGATTCTGAGCAGTCTTTTGTCTGAGTGCGCCAACTCTCAGGGACTTAAGTCATCTTAATCTTCGTTGCGTCAGCCTATGACAAAGACCTTTAATTTCTTAGACTGTTTTTTAGGAGTAAACTTTCTAGATCTTGTGAAGGCTACATCCTTTGCACTCTCTTGTGGGGATGCTTCTTGCATCTTATTGGTTTGAGTTGTAATTAAAATACCACCTATTAATAGCCATTGGATCCTGTAAATTGGAAAAACTTCTAAATTGGTAAATTTTTAGAGAGCTGTCATAAACAGCTGTTTTATTGGTACCTATAAAAAAACAAATTAGAAAGTGGATACACACACACACAATAGTTAACCTAAGAACTCCCTTTAGTTTAAAAAAAAAAAAGGGTTTGGGAAACCTTATTTGTGGTCTCTGCTTCCCCTCAGAGGGTCTTACAAATGCTAATAAAAACATTGAAGATAATGTTAATGAGGCTGATTAACAGGGAGGTTAAAAAAAAAATGAAGGGAAAGTCTAGAGTCTTCTTCCCAACGAGGTGGAAATTTTAAAGGAACTCATCCCAAATGGATAAAGAAATCTTTACATGGCTATTAAGAAATGAGATAAATAAAATGGATGTTAATAGGGTTAAAACAAAAGGTTTTGGTACAACACTACCTGAGGTTGGATGGACCAATGTTATTGGTCCCCAACATTAAAGGGCCCCAAACAAGTCCACTCCATTTACCCCAGTGTAATGTGCGTGTGTGTGTGTGTGTGTGTGTATATACTTTTTCACCCCTTCTAAAGGCTATAAGAAACTTACACTGCGATACCTGACCAGCGATTGCTTGAGGCCACAGGCCAATTGGTCAAGTTAAAAGATTGACAAAAGAGCCTGAGTCCCTTGGCTCAACCTCTTACTAGGGACCCCAGAGCCTTTTATACAAAAATAGATTAAATGATTGGGATAAAAAGGAAGTTTCTGGACTCCTTTTAAGACCAAGGCTTGTTCATGGGATCCTAATGGAAACTAAAGTTAAAGGTATAGAAGTTGATAGACTTGAGATAAAAATTTATCAAAATTGGTATATTTAAATGGACTTTATGTAAGATGGTTACATCTCTTTTGCCTAATTATACTGTAGGATAGATATTATGTCTCACTGGGGAATGCTTCCCCTGCCTGGTATTTATTATAAGACAGGGCATATAAATCTGCTCCTCAGACAATATTAATTAAGCATCCTAAAGGAAACCAGTAGGGTTACCAGAGCCTGAACAATACAAAGTAAAAACTGAGAGCTAATATTCCGGGGTTAATGAAAATAGTAATAGAGATTTGCTCTGGGTCTAACTGGTACACTCAGAAAGAGGGCCTTTGATGAATGCCTTGTCCAAACTTTTTTTGTTGTTTTGTTTTAATGTCTTGCATTTCTTTTTTTTAAAAAATTATTTATTTATTTATTTTTGGCTGTGTTGGGTCTTCGTTTCTGTGCGAGGGCTTTCTCTAGTTGTGGCAAGCGGGGGCCACTCTTCATCGCGGTGCGCGGGCCTCTCACTGTCGCGGCCTCTCTTGTTGCGGAGCACAGGCTCCAGACGCGCAGGCTCAGTAGTTGTGGCTCTGGCTCATGGGCCTAGTTGCTCCGCGGCATGTGGGATCTTCCCAGACCAGGGCTCGAACCCGTGTCCCGTGCATTGGTAGGCAGATTCTCAACCACTGCGCCACCAGGGAAGCCCCAAACTTTTGAAGACATGATAAATTGAACCCTAAGAACTCTTGGTTTTCAGTTTAGTCGGAAATCTCAGTGATATTAAAAAAACAAAGAAAATATAGTTGGGCAAATCAATCTTTTAGTATCATTTAGGCAACTGACCAGTTCTTTGGGGAATTAAAAGCAACTGTCTTTGTCTTGAAAATCTCTACAAATCAGAAATGTAAATTCAGCCCACAAAGACCTGAGCCTGAGCCTAATTAGCTCAATCAGGTAAAACCTGAAACCAAAGAGGAAAGGCCTTTTAAAATTCAAACCAGTGGAAAGGCTCCCTCACCCAAAATCTAGTTCGTACCCTCCTTAGGGTTTATCAAGGAGAAATACAAATCTTAAAAGCCTTTTCCACAAATAGCAAAGCCTTAGTCGTCTGAGCGAATGAATTTAATTTATTCCAACGGTTATTTATAAACTAGTAAGTTTATATTGTAATACCTGATTCATAGCTAAGTTTTTTAAGTGAAACTATGAGATCTCTAGTTTTGTCTGTTTACGTGTGTGTAGACATTATACATATGAGATGTCACTACCTCTGGATATACTCTCTAAATTTATAAAAGACCTCTATTTAATTGACTTAAAAGTAAGCGCTTACGAATTAAATCTTTCTAAATATAAAGGAAACTGGCCGGAATGAATTTCAGGTTCATGTGATCTAGGAAATGTTCAATATTAAATTAATATCTGGTGTTAAAGCTAGTTTAAGCTTGCTGGTTTAATCAATATAGACATTTCTTTTATTGTACCTAGGTTTACTGAAGGTCAATAAGTTCATGTTATTTCTGTTGCAGAGTTGTCAGCAAGAAAAAAAATTAACTTGGTGATATTTTCATAAGTTATAAAATCCACAAGCCACAGGGTGCAGCAAAAAAAAAAAGGTAAATGAGGTACGAGTTGTCAACTGAAGAAAACTACACAACTTAAGAGTTGAGAATTGTGTTTTATTTGGGGCATTACTGAGGACTTAACTAGGATACAGCCTCTCAGCTCTGAGGGACTGTTCCAGAGAGGTAAGGGAGGAGCCAGGATATATAGGAGTTTTGCCAAAAAAAAAACAAAACAGAACAAATAGTCGGAACATCAAAAGATTACTCTTAATGAAAGAAAAACCAGATGTCTCAAGTTAATGTGTTTAGTACTTCTCTATGTAACAAAAGATGCAAGAGTCTGGGCTTTTTTTGGCGGGGAGGAGTGCTTATTGAAATCCTTCCTTTGATATGCACCTTAACTATCTAGGGCCAGTATTCTGTTTTTCTCCATCCTGAATCCCCTCAGGGTGCACCTTTGCAGGTGGCTGCAGTGGCTGATGGCCCCAACATCCTTTGTTTACTGATATGACGGGCAACATTCTTTGTCCTCAGTGCCTCCTCTTGGTCATAAATTAGATCAATGTTTTTGGGAGGCATTCCGTGACCAATTTTGTCCACATTGCTAGGAAGACACATTCCTAGATGAGGGAAAGATTCTGTTTATAGGCCAATGTGTTGATTTTTGGACTAGGCCCTGTTCATAATCTAAAATTCTCTGGATCACCTGTCTTACTCATCTATTAGGATCCAGGAAATGTTTTCCCTTGTTGCTTCTTCCCATATCTAGAGTTGCACTATTACAATTATTCTATGTAGAGTTACATATATGGTCAACTGTCTCAAGACTTTTAGCCATGGTTACACATTGTGTAATACAAGAGACAATCTTATAAAATAGACAGGAGGACTTCCCTGGTAGTCCAGTGGTTAAGACTCCATGCTTCCAGTGCAGGGGACACGGGTTTGATCCTTGGTCGGGGAACTAAGATCCTGCATGCCACACGACGCGGCCAAAAATAAAAATAAAATAGACAGGATACATACTATAGCTAGTAACGTTAATCAGATCATAGTACAGCAGAGAGAAACACAAGGCATAAACAATTTGGAAACAAAGAGAACAAATTAAAATAATGATTAGTATAAATAGTTGTAATCTGGTCACACAATAAACCATCAAGTCAGGACTTCCCTGGTGGCCCAGTGGTTAAGAATCCGCCTGTCAATGCAGGGGACATGGGTGCGAGCCCTGGTCCAGGAAGATCCCACATGCCGCGGAGCAACTAAGCCCGTGCGCCGCAACTACTGAGCCTGTGCACTGGAGCCTACGACCCACAACTGCTGAGCCCACGTGCCACAACTACTGAAGCCCACGCACCTAGAGCCTCCTCAATGAGAAGCCCGCGCACCACAACAGAGTAGCCCCCGCTCACCGCAACTAGAGAAAGCCCATGCACAGCAACGAAGACCCAATGCAGCCAAAAATAAATTTATTAAAAAAAAAAAAAACAAACCATCAAGTCCACAGGAGAGCCAGCTAGAGAAGCCAAATTCTGGATGGATCAGGTAGAAAGATAAATGTTTCATCTTTGTTTACAAACATATACTTTATCAACTTGCTTTAGATCATAGCCTAAGAAGAAAGGTTTCCTGGAAAACAAAGATTAAAAGCCAGTATATTTCAGAAAATTATAAATCATATTTATCAGTTCATTCAGTCCCATGTAATTAATTGCTGTTGATCTGGATGAAGTCATCAAGTTTTTCATTAGAGTTTTGTAATTTCTTACCCAAGTTAGTGGTATGATCTAAAAGTTATCAGAAACTTACATTTGTCAAAAAGTTCTTTTTATTTATTTTTTTTTTTTTTTGGCCACGCCGCGTATCATATGGGATCTTAGTTCCCTGACCAGAGATCGAACCTGCGCCCCCTGCAGTGGAAGCACGGAGTCTTAACCACTGGACCGCCGGGGAAGTCCCAGAAAGTTCTTTTTATGAATCTTCTTGAAGATCTTCATTTTATAAAAGCACCAGAGTAAAACAGTGGTTATCTATAAACCACAAAAGACTTAAAATGGCATGGTTAAAGATCTGGTTACAATAGATGGCTAGTGGGAAGCAGCCGCCTAGCACAGGGAGATCAGCTAGGTGCTTTGTGACCACCTAGAGGGATGGGATAGAGAAGGTGGGAGGGAGATGCAAGAGGGAGGAGACATGGGGATATATGTATATGTATAGCTGATTCACTTTGTTATAAAGCAGAAACTAACACACCATTGTAAAGCAATTATACTCCAATAAAGATGTTAAAAAGAAAAAAATCTGATTACAGTGTAATTGACAAGAAACTTGGATATTTCTGTGATGTACAGCATTTTAAGATAATAACTAGAATTATGACTGATAACATTATGCCAGGAATTTTAGGAATTCCATATAAATTTTGGAATAGCTATATTAATGACATTTACCCATACAATATAACCTAAGGTTTGTCTCCAATCAGTTGACAATATTTCTCAAGTAATTTAAACATACCACATAAGCCCACGTTTAAATTTGTCTCTGAGATGCCTCAGGGTTTCTTTGAAGCATCCCAGAGTTAGCTGGAGGTTAAAATAACTTTAGTTAGAATTTGTTACTTGTAAGCTTGTCAAAAATATCAAAAAGGTTTCAAAACACGTGGTCACATAGGATCATAGGTCACTGTGAAACAATACTTATTCACTTAACCAAAGTGACAAAAGATTTCAAAAACAAATACAGATCCTTTAAAGGGTATGAACTAGATTTTGAGTGAGGGAGCCTTTCTAGCAGTTTGAGTTTTAAAAGGCCTTCTTCTCTTTTTTCCTTGGTTTCAGATTTTACCTGCTTGAGCTAATTAGGCTCAGCCTCAAGTCATTGTGAGCTGTGTTTATATTTTTGATTTGTAGAGATTTGCAAGACAAAGACAGTTGCTTTTAATTCTCCAAAGAACTGGTTTGCCGCTTAAAGGATATTAAAAGCTTGATTTGCCCAACTGTATTTTCTTTTATTTGCTTTTTTATATCACTGAGAAGATTTCCAACTAAACTGAAATTCATGAGTTCTGTGTTCTAGAATTTTAGGGTTTAATTTAACCATGCCTTAAAAAGCTTGCATAAGACATTCAACAAAAGTCCTCTTTCTGAGTTCACAAGTTAAATCCAGAGCAAAATCTCTATTATTATTTTTATTAGCCCTTGAATATTGCTCCCAGTTTTTATTTTATGTTGTGCAGGCCCAGGTAACCCTGTTGGTTTCCTTTAGTGTGTTTAATTATATTTCCTGAGGGGCAGATTTATACGCCCTGTGTTATATCAGGCGAGGAAGCATTCCCCAGTAAAACATGTCTTTCCCATAATATAATTAGGTAAAAGACATGTAACCATCTTCTATAAAGCTCATTTAATACCAATGTTTATAAACCTTTGTCTCCATTCTTTCAATTTTTATACCTTTAACTTTAGTTTCTATTAGGACCCCATCAACAAACCTTGGTTTTATAAGGAGTGCAGAAATCTTTCTTTTTATGCTGACCATATAAAATAGTATTTTTGTATAAAAGGCACTGGGGGACTTCCCTCGTGGTCCAGTGATTGAGAATCCGCCTTCCAGTGCAGGGGACGCAGGCTCAATCCTTGGTCGGGGAACTAAGATCCTACATGCCATGGGGCAACTAAGCCAGTGTGCCACAACTAGAGCGCCCGCGAGCCACAGCTACCGAGCCAACGCGCCACAGCTAGAGAGAAGCCCGCGCACCGTAACGCAGGTCCTGCATGTTGCAACCAAGACCTGATGCAGCCAAATAAATAAATAAATATTTTTAAAAATAAAAGGCACTGGGGTTCCCAGTGAGGGGCTGAGCCAAGGGACTCAGACCCTTTGTAAATCTTTTTTTTTTTTTTTAATATTTATTTATGTTGCCACACGCGAGATCTTCGTTGCAGCATGTGGGATCTAGTTCCCTGACCAGGGATCGAACCCGGGCCCCCTGCATTGGGAGCGCGGAGTCTTAGCTGCTGGACCACCAGGGAAATCCCTGTCAATCTTTTAATTTGATTAATTGGCCTATATGTTGCCCCAAGTAATTGTTGGTCAGATATCTCAATGAAATTTTCTTCCAGCCTTTTAAACATACATTTTTTTTTTTTAGTTGGGATAAATAGAACAGACTTGTTTGGGGCCCCTTAATGTTGAAGATCAATGGGAATCCCTGAAGGGGGCTAAAGCCCATCCAACGTTAGGTAATATTGTACCAAAACCTTTTGTTTTAGTCCCATTAACGTCCATTTTATTTATTCCATTTCTTAAAAACCATCTAGAGACTTTTTATCTTTTGGGACAAGTCCCTTTAAAATTTCCACCTTGTTGGGAAAAAGTCTCTAGACCTTCCCTTCAGTTTTTTCTTATTTCCCTGTTAATGAACCTAATTAACATTATTGATTTTTATTTTTTTTAGCATCTGTAACACCCATTGAGGGGAAGCAGAGACCAGGAATAAGGCTTCCCAAACCAGTTTTTTGTTTAGTTTAAACTAAAGGAGTTCTTAGGTTAACCGTTATATATATTTTTCCACCTTCTAATTTGGTTTTTCCATGGGTCCCGATAAAACAGCTGTTTATAATGAGACTCTCTAAAGATTTACCAATTTAGAGTTTTTCCAATTTAAAAGACCTGTCATCTGGCCATTAATGAGATATATCTTAATTGTGAGTCAGACCAATGGGACGGACGAAAGAAGCATCCCCACAAGAGAGTGCAAAGGGTGCCACCTAAGCAAGATACAGAAGGTTTACTCCCAAAAATAGCCTAAGAAAGTAAAGGCCTTTGTTGTACAGGCTGACGCAGCAAAAGTTAAAATGGCAAAAAGCCCCGAGAGTTCGCACAGTCAGGAAAAAGACTGCTCAGAATCTCAGTCTGTTCAGTTGGCTGCAAAATATATGTACCTTCTGGATGGCAGAGACCAAGTTCTCACAAAACACAACACACATACTCACTCGCACTTGCACACTTAAGAAGATCAAGTAAAACATTTACATCTCAGACACTGGGAGAGACTTGCAAGTTCCCCCAGAAGGGCTTTTATTTCTTTAAGGTCAGAATTCTGAAAAGATGGTTTATCAAGCTGTTTCTCTAACTTAACTGTGTATGCAGTAAAAGGGCCCCAGGGCTTCCCTGGTGGTCCTTCCTCGCGTCTACTGCAGTGGGTGTGGGTTTGATCCCTGGTCGGGAAAGTTCCGCATGCCGTGAGATGCAGCAAAAAAAAAAAAGCCCCATATGGGCTATTTTCAGGGCAAGATTTCCTTTAATTCCCAATTAAGTGAGTACTTGTAAGTATAAGTTTTGTACGTACATAGACTTGGCGAGAGTGTTTAACTAGAGGCAAAGATGTTAGGCCAGCCTCTCACCTAATCACCCAGTCCAGACTCCTTATTGTCTCAACTGAGCAACTCCCAGTCTTTCTACCTGGTTTCCCCAGTAGCTTTCAACTGGGCAGTTAGACACTGCCAAATAAAACTCAGGATCATCAACCAATAATCAGGAGATCCAAGAATCACCCAAATTCGTCTGGACTCTCCAAGGAGGCAGACAGGCCCAAGAGGCCTCTGCTGGTACCAGGCCCTGGATTCTCTTACAGTTCGAGCAAAGGAGAGAGTTCTGCTCTGGGTCCCTTCGTGGTCACCAAAATTGTTGACTGAAAAAAAATGCACAACCTAAAAGTTGAGAAATATGTTTTATTCAGTGGTCTTGCTGAGGACTTAAGCCAGAAGACATCCTCTGAGATAGCTCCGAGGGACTACTCCGAAGAGGTAAGGGAGGAGCCAGGATATGTAGGAATTTTGCAAAAAAAACCCAGGTAGTCAGAACATCAAAAGATTAGTGTTAAAAGCCAGACATCTCAAGTTAATGAGTTTCACACTTTTCTATGTGTGGAATGATTTAAGAGTCTAGGCTTGTTGAAATCATTCCTTTGATATGTACCTTAACTGTATAGCACCAGTATTGTTTTTCTCCATCCTGAATCCCCTCAGGGTATATAGTTGAGGGTGGCTGATGGCTTGATGGCTTGCAGCATCCTTTATTTACTGATACGGCAGGCAACATTCTTCATCCACATAAGACAGGCGATCCAGAGAATTTTAGATTATCAACAGGGCCTGATCCAAAAATTAGCAAATTGAGTAGCCTATCAGCAGAATCTTTGCCTGATCTAGAATCAGCCTTCCTAGTGCCATGGGACAAAATTGGTCATGAAATGCCTCCCAATTGTTGCTCCAGTTTATGACCTAGAAGGAGGTGCTGAGGACAAAGAATGTCACCCGCCATATCACTGAACAAAGTATGTTGGGGCCATCAGCCACTGTAGCCACTCCCAGCACTGCACCCTGAGGGAATTCAGGATGGAGAAACAGAATACTGGCCCTAGATAGTTAAGGTACAAATCAAAGGAATGATTTCGATAAACCCAAATTCTGGTGTCTTTCCATACATAGAAAAGCACTAAATTCATTAACCTGGGACATCTGGTTTTTATTTAATTAGCAGTAATTTTTTGGTGTTTGACTACCTGGCTTTTGGGGTTGTTTTTTTGTTTGTTTGCAAAAAACTCCTATACATCCTGGCTCCTCCCTTACCTCTTCGGAACAGTCCCTCAGAGCTGAGAGGCTGTGTCCTGCACTTAAGTCCTCAGTAATGCCCCCAAATAACACACAGTTCTCAACTTTTAGGTCGTGCATTTTTTTTTTCAGTTGACACAATTTATAATTGTATATCTTTGATTATAACTTGTATATCCCTGATTTCATGGACATTAATATTTCTCAGGATGAGACCAAGTAGATATTTTTGATCTTAAAAACTGAGTTGTTTAAAGAAAAATTATAATAGTTTCAGTGTATGCAGAATCGTGCCAGTGATACTCGAATGACTGAAGTTTGGAAAATGCACAGATAACTTCCCAACATGAAGGAGAGTCATGACGTCTTATTTTGAGTAACTTATCTTTCTGCCTAGAGGGGGAAATAAAATATCCTTTTTTAAAAAATATGAGTGGGAATATTTACTTAGAGTAAGAAATCTTTACAAAGTAATGGTTTTTAAAAGCTGACAAATACCACAGGCATTACAAAATCCAGGAAAATAATGTATTTTTTAATTGACTTCCTGGCATAAAATGTTCTTTTTAAGCTTTGAATTCTATGACAGTGTAGGCTACCCTGGGAGAATGAGAAACAGGGAGTCAAGAGAGTACCCCAGTATCGGTTATCATAAGAGGGACCTCGATTTCTGTGTGTGTGTCCCCTCCTCCCCGAATATAACGCCTGGCTTTTTTTTTTTTTTCCCCCTCCTTTTTCCCCACAGGTTCAGGCCCCTCCAGTCATTCCTGCAACTCCCCCACCTACAGCAGTACCTGAGGTGGCTTCTGGAGACACTACAGATACCATCCTGGCTGCTGCAGAACAGAGCTTTACTGAGCTTGGGCTGGGGTCATACACCCCAGTGGGACTGATCCAGAACTTATTGGAATTTATGCATGTTAACCTAGGCCTACCTTGGTGGGGGGCCATTGCTGCATGTAAGGGGGATATATCTTGTACAACAGTAGAGGAAATGGGGGCTTAGGGTTAGAACTTTATTTATTTATTTTTGGCTGCATTGGGTCTTCGTTGCTGCGCGTGGGCTTTTCTCTAGTTGTGGCGAGCAGGGGCTACTCTTCGTTGAGGTGCGCGGTCTTCTCATTGCGGTGGCTTCTCTTGTTGCGGAGCACGGGCTCTAGGCACGCGGCCTTCAGTAGTTGTGGCATGCAGGCTCAGTAGTTGTGGCTCATGGGCTCTGGAGTGCAGGCTCAGTAGTTGTGGCGCACGGGCTTAGTTGCTCCGCGGCATGTGGGATCTTCCCAGACCAGGGCTTGAACCCGTGTCCGCTGCATTGGCATGCGGATTCTTTTTTTTTAAATATTTATTTATTTATGTATGTATTTATGTATTTATTTATGGCTATGTTGGGTCTTCCTTGCTGCGCGCAGGCTTTAGTTGCGGTGAGTGGGGGGGCTACCCTTCCTTGCGGTGTGCGGGCTTTAGTTGCGGTGGCTTCTTGCGGAGCACGGGCTCTAGGCGCGCAGGCTTCAGTAGTTGCGGCACACAGCCTCAGTAGTTGTGGCACGCGGGCTCTAAAGCACAGGCTCAGTAGTTGTGGCGCACGGGCTTAGTTGCTCCGTGGCATGTGGAATCTTCCCGGACCAGGGCTCAAACCCACGTCCCCTGCATTGGCAGGTGGATTCTTAACCACTGTGCCACCAGGGAAGCCCTGTCCCTTGGCTTTTGCGACAATCTTTGTAGATTTTCTTCCTGTTTTTCTGACCACACCCTCCTATCTCCATTGCTCAGTACTCTACCTGCCCCTTTAGTGCTGGGATTCCAGGTTCCATCCTTAGCTCCCTTCTCTGTCCACTTCACACCATTCATCATAATGTTGATAAAGCCTAAACCTGTATCTCCACCTGGTCTCTTCTCAGCCCAGGCCCACTTGCTTACCCACAGATACCATCAACTAAATAAATATTTGTTGAAATGATCAAGAAATGTGAAGTGTAAGAAAAATAGGAGGGAGCTAAAGCAGTAGGCCACCAGATTACCTCCTACTGCAGGCAGTTCTAGGACAGTGGCTTTCAAACTTCATTCCTGGGAGCCCCAGAGTTCTGTAAAAGTGCTTCTGAGCAAAGCAAAGGCCAGAGCTTGAACAATCCTATAGTCAGACTACCTCCTCACCCAGGGCAGCTTGATTTTATTTGTTACGTATATTGGGGTTACACTTAGAGTTGGGGAAAAAAGGAGTCCATTGATCATAGAAAAGTTTGGAAACCATTGATCTACAAAAGTGGCTTCTGTCACCTTTTTGTTCAAGGAAACAAGATTCCTGGTCATTTGCCTAGAGAAGTTAATGCCAGACTTTTGACGTCAAAGCAGAAGACTGAGCCTCGAAGGAACTAAGTCATACCTGTACCCTTTGTTTTGGGGCCCTTTGGGCATGAGTCACAGGGTGGAAAAGTCTGGGCTAAGAGCCCCTTTCAGTGAGGACCTAAAAACCTTCAGCCTTCTAGCTGCAGAATGGCTTGAATTTCACTCCAGTCTTAGTTCGTGTTTTCCAGGTACAGTCCTTGCCCGCTGCCTGGTGTTTCCTCTCATCGTGAAGGGCCAGCGAGAGGCCGCTAACATCCACAACCACTTGCCAGAGATTCAGAAGTTTTCCGCTCGAATCAGAGAGGCCAGGTTGACAGGAAACCACACTGAATGTGAGTCCGTTGCAGAATGAGCATGGGTGAGGACCACATTTGCGCTTTCCCTGACATTCAGCTCAGGTGGGGGGAGCAGCCTAAATCAGGAGTTGCTACAGTTGGGCAAGTTCTAACATTTACCTGTTTCTTAGGCCTAATGCTTCCAGTGACTAGCCAGGGTCAGTTAGAAATCTCATGGGCCAGGTGATGAGGATGGTCACCTCCTCCGACCTAGCTGTTAGCCCAACCGTTAGCTTCCGCTCCCTTCACAGTTTACAGGGCCTCCTCGGAGATGACGTTCTACCAGAAAAAGCATGATATTAAACTCTTTAGACCTCTCATTCTACCTCTGACTCAGGTGAGCAAAAAACATTTCCCTTCTTTAACTTCATCAGAACCAATCAGATTACTCCTCTGTGTTTCCCATGCCCTAGACCCCCAAAAAAGCATGTGGTGGTGATACTATGCTACATGGGTTTCAGTAATGGAGTAATTAAAATGTCCCTTCTACTAAAGGGTCCTGACACTGTTTATCCTGTGTCATAGGCCCCGATCTTCATCTCCTTCTTCATTGCCTTGAGAGAAATGGCTAACCTTCCTGTGCCCAGCCTGCAGACAGGTGGCCTCTGGTGGTTCCAGGATCTCACACTATCTGACCCCACTTACATATTACCTCTGGTGGTCACTGCTACAATGTGGGGTGTCCTTGAGGTAAGCCCAGGTTCGCCGAGTGCCAGGCCTGCAGAATGGGGAGTGAGGGGAAACTAGTTGTATAGAATGGTCATTCTTCGCTCCCTGGAGAAATAGAGTTGATGGGTAAGAAATCTGAGCCACATTCAACTAAAATTGCCATGCATTTACTATTCTTCCCCTGCCTCTTTTTTTTTTTTTTTTTTGCAGCTAGGTGCTGAAACTGGCATGCAAAGTTCTGACCTTCAGTGGATGAGAAATTTTATCAGATTGATGCCCCTGGCAGTCTTGCCCATAACCATCCATTTCCCCTCGGTAGGTAATGGCTTAGGGGCTGGCTCCCAAGTCTCCCGGCAAGCTGACCAGGGACGCAGCTTCCGAGTACCTCCTCTTCCTTCTCATCCAGGCGGTGTTCATGTACTGGCTCTCCTCCAACATGTTTTCCCTGGGCCAGGTGGCCTGCCTCCGTATTCCAGCTGTACGCACTGTACTTAAAATCCCCCAGCGCGTTGTGCATGACGCAGACAAACTACCTCCCCGGGAAGGCTTCATAAAGAGCTTCAAAAGAGGTAGGGGCCTGTCCTCCGTGCATAGGACCCGGGGAGAGCGGCCTAGGAGTGGGAACAGGGCCAACTGCCTTCCTCCTTTCACACAGGCTGGAAGAGTGCCGAAATGGCACATCGGCTGCGGGAGCGGGAGCGACGCACGCAGGATCGCTTGGAGCTGGCGGCCAGGGGTAAATAACCCTGTGCAGGCTAAGTTCTGTCATTTGTTTCTTCCTTTCCTTTGTTCATCGAGATTGGTTTTCTCTTCTTCCCCCAGGTCCCTTACGACAGACCTTTACCCACAACCCTCTGCTACAGCATGGAAAGGATGGACCTCCCAACACCCCCAGTAGCAGCAGCAACAAACCAAAGTCAAAGCATCCCTGGAGTGACACACTTGGCTGAACTCTCTTCCCTGCTCATACTGGCAGGAACTCTCTCTCTTCAGAGACTCAACCTTAGAACAAGAATTGATGCTGGGTCCTTGCCCCAGACCTAGAAACTGGGGGACATGTTGATGTTCATTTTAAAAGTGGATTCCACTACAGACTCTTCCACCTAAGTGTAAAAGAACACTGGGGAGCCAAGTGATCTTCCCATCCGCTGAGTTAGTAAACCTCTGTACTACATGCTGCTCCCTGACACTTATTAAACAGGGAAATGGATGGAGTGCTTCAGAAAAAAGAATAGGTTGGGTGGTGATTGTTCTTGCTGGCCCATGCTCTTAGGAGGCGTCTCAGTGTTGTAAGCTGGCATTAAGGGCTTAGATGTGTTGTCCCATCCGTACTTGCTTTGTGGTCAGAGGTATGTGTGGTAGGTGGAGACTGTATCTGGAGGAACCACATTCATTTACCCCAAGATTACCTATAAAATATCCTTCAAGAAGTAGATATGCTTAAGTTTTTAGTGATAATTAAGAGGAATGGAAGTTGATAAAGCTTTTATCGAACAACCTAGCATTTTGCTACAGTAGCTTAGGTGTTCTCTTGTGTAGAGACTGGTTGCACCAGCCTTCAGCCACTGGCTCGAAAGGGGAGAAATACTCAGATTCTTTCAAGCATAAGATTGTTTTTAGTCTTCCTGCCAGGCTAATGGGAGCTGTCCTTGAGACGCTATATAAAAATGAAGCCATTCAGAGCTCAGGAACATACCCTTTTATTGTCTAGCACCTTTGATAGTTTCACGTCTCTAAAGGAGACGGGAAGTTTGGAGCATTATTGGGTCTTTCAGTGGGAAAGAGGAGTGGGCAGGCACACTGGAGGTGAGTGGACGCCTTAACACATGGGAACGTGCCACTGGAACCTCCAAGCCCACACCTGGCATGCTCCCCATCGCAGTCTGCTTTTTATTGTCCCTTTAAAAGAAATACGGAACAACATGTAGCAAAACAAATAAATTACTCTCCATCTCTCAGAAAGCAAGTTCAGAGGTTGTTGAAGCTGCCTAAGAGGCTTCTGGACAGACGCCTCCAAAGAAGTGAGTTTTTCAGCTTCCTTGGCTCCAGCCAGTAGGAGATGAGGCCCCTGCTTCCCACATCTCAGGATTTCTTGTGGTGTTTAGTTAGACTTGGGATCTTGTTGCTTGGGCATCTCTCCATCTTCCAAATCCATCTCTGCAGCAACTGACATACATAGGACCTGGAGATACCACGTGGCAGATGCTACAAAGAGAAGTTTGAGTCAAAACTGAGAAGAGGTCAACTGGGCTGAGTTCAGGTGGCACTGAATGGGGCTGGGCCCAAGGGGACAATTACAGTTAAGCCTCAACAACAGGTAGGAGCTATGGCAACGGTGATTTGGGAGACTAGATTTGCAGAAAAAGCCAAAAAAAAAAAAAAAACAGGCTGTACAATAGCTGAGCCGACTTGAGGATCCAAGGCTTACCCACAATCCTGCGGAGGCAAAGAGGTCGTTTGTGTTCTGGCACTCTGACGATGAAGAAGTAAAAGGGCAAGCCTGAGAGGGCAATGCCAATGCCGATGAGGGAGTTGATGGTATCACTGTAGAGTGGAACAGCCACCAGGAAGATGGTGCAGAAGCAGAAGACAACGGGGAAGAAAAGGCTGAGCTGAGGGCACAGAAGAAACAAGTGGAGGTTAGACAGCTCAGGGTGGACAGCCAAGACTACCCCCACCTCCTGTGACCAGCAGAGCACTGAGTGTTCTTGTCACCCCTTTCCTCAGCTCGGAACCACCCTCAAGTTCCGGGCAAAGGCTTCTGAATAAATGTAGGAACCCCCTGGAGCGGGTGCAGCGGAGGTGGGACGGAGAGGAGCTACCTTGAGAGGACGAGGCCTGTCAGGCTCCTTCCAGCGCAGGTAAAGCTGACCCACGATAGAGAGCCCCACGAAGAACCAGTAGCTGAAGCTGTAGTAGTTAATGAGCTGGAAGATGTCCTCCACACACAAGTAGATCAGCGCCATGAGACCCTGCAAGCGCAAGCCCACATCAGCTGCTCTCAAGGCCTGTCATGCAAGGCACTTGCCAGTCCCCTTTATCTCCCACAAACCCACCCCCTTGTCAAGTCCTCAGTCTCCGCAGCTGTCCTTTTCTGTTCCCACCCCGTTTACCACCTTAGTTTCAACACCTCGCTCCTTTCCTATTAAGTCAGTAGCCTTTTTCAGCCCATTCTTCAAACCCTTTCCAGGTTAATCCTCTGTACAGCCCAGCTCAAAACAGTTCCTCAAATAGCTTTTGCCCCAGAGCCTCTCCAGAATGGCTCCAACATACAATTCCAGCTTTTACCTTCTGCTACCCAACTCCACACTGCTTAACCTCCGGACTTTCTGATGCTGTTTCTCTCAACCTAAAGCCCATTCATCGCTACTATTTGCAACCCTAACCTTAAAAATCCACTTCAAATTCACTTTCTCCAGGAAGTCTTTCCTCGTTCATCCTCTACCCCCACAGAGTGACCATTTCTTCCTTTGAACACTACATCACTGTCTGCCACGGCAGTCGTTACCGTGTATTCCATGAACTTTATGCCTCATCCTGGACCAGAGGAGGTCACCATTCCTTAGAGAATATGGATTCTCTCAAGAACCACTGCAGCAGGGACTTCCTTGGTGGTCCAGTGGGTAAGACTCCACACTCCCAATGCAGGGGGCCCAGGTTCGATCCCTGGTCGGGGAACTAGATCCCACATGCATGCCGCAACCAAGACCCAGCACAGCCAAAATAAAAAAAAATTAAAAAAAAAAAAAACACTGCAGCAGTTATAGCACAGTGCCTTGCCCACAGTGGATGGTCCATCAACAGTTTTTCTATTAGAATCTTCTTTAGAGCTTCTGGGGAGCTAAGAACGGTTGTATCTACTGTTACTAAAGTTCCCCCACAATCTGGCTTTCAGCCCCAGTCTTGAGACCACTTACATTGAAGAGCAGAGCCGGCACTGGTGTGAACCGCTCAATGTGAATCATGCAGATGGTGTCAGGGAGATGGCCTTCTCTTGAGCCCACAAAGAAAAGCCTATATTGGGTAAGATAGGAGAGGCTGAGAAACTTGTGGGACGTGGGTGTGGCCTGGCTGTTGTGCCACAAGGCCCTCCCTCGCTGGCATCCCCTCCTTCAAAAGGGTTTGAATAATTTGGAATGGAGTTCAATGCTGAGACTCATAAGAACTGGAGGCTGCTGATGCGAACAAGGCCAAAGGGTTGTGACTGTCACTTCGGGATCACGGTGACTGAAGTCTGGGTCCTGTAAGTCCTGCCCTGCCCTGCCATAGCTCTTCACTTCACCCCTCAGTAAAAGGTGACACGCATACCTAGACGCAGCCACGATGGAGGCATTGAGGCCACCAAAGCAGGATAACGCAACCGCCACTGGAATGGTCCAGTTGAACACTCCAAAAATCTGGTCTGCAAATGTCTAAGGGAAAGGAATGGAGAAGAGTCATTAGCAGGACCTAACGGGGATGGAAGGCAAGGACAAGCATGCCCCCTGGTGCCCCCTACTAGCACCCCAACCCTTCTTCCACAGCAGGGCTAACAGGACCTCGTAAGCCCAGTACTCTAGGCATACTCTTTTCAAGGACTACCCGCTCTCTGGGACTTTGAAGAGCAGCACCGATACCCAAAGCCCACAGACACACCCTCTCCCTTCTGCTAGTGAAAACCCTTTACCACGGCAACAGCATCGCTGGCCAGGATGTCTCGCATGTCGAGCACCGTGTAATAGGCCACATTGGTTAAGATGTAGATGATGGTGACAATGGGCATGGAAATGCCAATGGAGAGGGGCAGATTCCTACAGCCAAACAGAATAGTGGATATATTAGCCCCACAGCCTCATCCCCACTCTCATTCTCAGACTCTGCCCCACTAATCCGGGGATGGGGCCTCCCGTGGCATTTCCCCAGGGCTTTTGCCTTTGAAGTTGCCTAGGATAGGATAGGATAGTGGCTTAAGCGCTGAACTAAAGACAATCAGGGAAAGGAACATCGCATTCCGAGAAAGGCCTACACAAAAAAAGGAAAAAGGATTAACAGATGACTGTGTCACAGCATGATAACAGCACAGGTAAGTTTTGTTTGTTTTACTCTAGAGGTCTCTTAGTATCAGGATTCCTCCCCTAAGGCTGTCAACACTGAAAAATTTGTATTAAGGTTAAATATGAAAGAAGAAATTATAGAGGGAAACTGAAATCTAACCTCTCCAGAGAATAAGATAGGCCCTCAGTAGAAAGAACAATATGTGTATCTGAACAAGCAATCTGAGAAATATGTTCACCCCAACCCCTTACTCAGTTTGAGAGCTTTGAGTGCCATCCTAACCAGAGGCCAAGAGAAAAACATAAAGACTTCTCAAGGTCCCTCTGGCCCAATAAAGTCATGATCTTTATAAACGTTCTTCACAGTGAGACTGGGGGAAAGAAAAAAAGGAGAGAGGGGCAAATACTCAAGTCATTCAGTTTCTGTCCAGTAGGTGGAAGCACCGCCCAGGCCTCGATCTGCTATTATCTGCTCCCAGGGTTGCAGCGCTAGATGTGTATCAGGAATACTCTGTTTCTCAAAGCCAAAAGGAGTTTATTATTATTTTGACTTAGAAATTTACAGAAACCTCACTCCCTGGCAAATCTTAGTTCCTAGAATCATTGAATTTCAGAGCCAGGAAAGGCTCTAGAGATCATATAATTCAACCCCCTCAATTACAGATAAGGAGCAGGCAGAGATGGCAGGGGATTCCCTCAAGGTCATCCAACAAATCAGTGGAAAGACAGGTCCAGGCCCTTTGACTCCCTGCCCAGTGTTCTTTTTACTCTGCGTGACTACAGGGCAATTCAGGGTAAAAACGGTGTCCTGAAACAAACAATACCGCAATTCAAAGTCAGTATGAATTTGAGAAACAAGGAAGGGATCAGAAGGGAAAGGAAGGTTTCTGGTAGTCTGTGACCTAAAGTTATATATATGGGAATAAGGGTGGGTGAAAAATCTATCAAGGAAAATCTGTTTTTTTAAAAAAAATTTTTAAATTTTAAAAAAGCATACACGAGCACATGGTACAACTTGCTTTGATTAATTCAGAAATGCATGAACAAATGAGAAAAAGCCTGGAAAGAAAAAATTTTTTTTAACACGCAAGAAAGTTCACCTCTTAGCTCTGCTACTGTGATCATGGACAAGTTACTTCTCTGGGCCTCCGGCCTCCAGTCTATTAAAATGACACTGATAAAATCAACCAGTTGTGGTATGCTGTCTGGCACACAGTAGGAGCTCAATAAATGATGGCTATCATTGCCATGGAAAGCTGATGGTGAGGTACCTACCTCTCAGGATTCTTGATCTCTTCGGTGACATAATTGAGGGTATCCCAGCCCGAGTAGGAGAACAGAGCCGAGTACAGTGCCAGAGCAATGTTGCCCATTGAAAATGATGAACCCTCAAAGGAATTTTCAAAGTGAGTCGAGGCTCCTGGAACCCAGAGAACATGGAAAGGCAGAAGGATTAGTGGCCTACACCCCAACTACAAGCTGATCCAGTAAAGGAGAGGAAGAATGTGACGATAATAGAATGTGTGTGGCTTACAACACCTTGGCAGCAAGGGTACCAGCGAAGGAATGGGGAGCAGAAGAGAGACATCTACAGTAACGGGCCAGAGTGCAGGCAGCAGCACAGGGATCTTCACAGGAAGGACCCTGGCGGCTCTCTAGAGGAAGGAACCACGACAGAGCAGAGGGCTGGAGAACGGGGGTGATGCAGTTCTGTCTGCCCCCTTCCTAACCCAGACAGCTGACACGGAGTGGAGGAAGGGCAGGGCTCAGTATGCCCAGTCAACAGAGTAGTTGCAGGGTAGGTGTTCACACCTGGGAACTGGGAGAGGAGTGGGTACAAGAGGTTCATTTCTGCCCTTGTCCGCTCCCAAGGGGAGAACAGTCAGAGCCACAGCATTGGGCTCGACAATCTGCAAAAACCGGCTCCCGGGAGATGGCTCCTTTTTGCCCAGATCAACCTCCTCTGGGAGGCAGCGTGCAGAGACGTGACAGGACAGGCTTTGGGGTCAGTCTGCCTGGGTACAGATTTCAGTTCCACTACTTAAGCTAGGGACTTTAGGGACTTCCCTGGCGGTCCAGTGGTTAGGACTCCGTGCTTGCATGGCAGGGGGCATGGGTTCAACCCCCCCCCCCCCGGTGGGGGAACTAAGATCCTGCAAGCCTCGGGGCATGGCCAAAAAAATAAACAAAATGGGAATAATAATAGTACCCATTAAATGAAATCATGCACAGAGGTCACTTAGAGGAGTATGGCATATAGAAAATGCTTAACAAACATTAGTTGCTGTCACTCTTATTTCTTACCCTGGCCAAGTCTAACAACGCCTGCGATGATGACGGCGATCAGCGCCAATACTTTTGCGTAGGTGAAAACATCTTGTACCAGGGTTCCCCACTTGACATAGGCACAGTTAATGAAGGTTAAGAGACCTGAAAGAAAAATAATACTGATTGGTGACTGACCCCACCATCCAGAGGGCCTTAGACCTCCCAAGCAATTTTTCCAGTACCAGTCACCAAAATAGACCCTTTGGCCAAAGACAGGACTGTTGGGGCTCTGACCTGCTCTTCATTGGAAACCTCTGCCCAGAATGCCCTCACCATTATCATTCAAAGGCACTTGCTGAGCACCTGTGTACACAGCAACATACACACACACACACACACACACACACACACACACGCCCTCAGCACTTATACAAGAGACAAAACAAAGCAACTGGATTTGCTTACACACAAAAGTGCCCACAGCAATAGGAGGCAACTGGTAGCGGAACAGGATTAGTGATGCGTTCCAGCTGTTGGTGAAAAGTCATGGTCTCTCCCCCTCTCCAGCCCTGTATCCCCTTATATGGACTCCAGGACCCAGCACTCTGATGCTGTGGGATTACTGTTAACCTTGATGAGTCCTGTTGTGACTTATCCAACGTCTGGGCCAGCAGGTCAGGATGTGTGGCCAGGATTAGGCTGGAGGCCAGACTTCCTGCTACTGCTGGCCAGCTCAGCTGCTTGTTTGCATGCTTGGAAAGACTCCTGGAACTGAGGTTCCTACAGAAGGGGGATGGGGCATGTTTCCTGACTGGACAATGCAAAAGTCAGAGCCACAAACATTCCTCAAGTCCTTCTATCCTGGGGTAGAGGCAATCCCTTTACTTGGATGAGCTTCAGCAAAATTCATGGATTGCCCTTAGAGCCAGGGTTCTTAACCTAGGGCTTCCACAGGCCTGAAATTCTTTGTAAAGTGTTACGTACATATGTCCAAAGAATATGCATTGTTCTAAGAAAAGGGTCCATAACTTTCACCAGAATCTCAGAGAAATCCACTACCCCACCCCACCCCAAAAAAGCTATAATCTGCTACTTCAGAAGAAGAAATTCAAGAGGGGAAGAAAATCAAAAGAAACAGTTCTGAAATTCAGCAGAATGTTCCTCAATCCCCCACCAGCCTCTTAAACAAGCAGGCAGCCACATACCCCGTACCTTCCCCGCTGTGGCAAAGTGGATCGTTTCACTGCGCCCTCCGTCCCAGCTCAGCAACTGGAGCGCTAGAAGGAGGGCTTAACAGCCAGCCCTTCTCCCGAGGGCTGCGAAGACAAGATCAGAGCCAGCCTGCCTTACCAGAGGAGAAAGCGCTGGGCTTGCCTGCTTCAAGCCACCAACTCAGTCCCAAGTACTCCCTGTCTCAGTTCTGGCAGTGGTGTGGCCCTCAGTGTCCCCAGTCCTTCTGTTTTGTTGTGTCCTGGTCTCATCACACTCTGGCCCAGAGGCTACTTCATCCTGAGAGGCAGGAAAGAGCAGCCCCTCAGAACAGCTGTCTCACCTTCTGTCTCCCCCTCCCTTACTGCCCAAGTTCTTTTCCGCTCTTCCAGAAAGGGGGCATTCCTGTCCCAAACAAACACTTGCCTTTCTGCCTAATAAACAAGCCAATGAACAACCAAACCTTATCACAGGGCTGGGCAAAAATGCACCCATAACTCCAGGCCAACGTAGTGTTAAGTTAATAAAGACACAAGCATGTAGTCTCCACAAGCATCCCACAAAATGGGCAAATCTTTCAGATCTGCTGATCCTCCTCAGCCAGTCGCCCATCCTTTACTCCCCACCAGACTTCTGGCTCCTGCCTCTTCTCTCCATCCTGTAACCTCCACCCCTCACCCTCAGGCTCTGCTGCTGACTTACTAATATAACTCAAGCCAGGTTGGATTAGAAGCATCTGGGACAACTGGAGCTACCATATTCACAGAGGAATGGGGTCATCCTTTTCCTGGATTCAACAGGGATCCAGATCTACTGTTAGCAGAGATCACTCCCATTTTTTTCCGCTCTGATCCCAAAAGTACATACTCTACTCCATCAATCAGAAGTGCACAGTTACCCTTGACGTTAGAGAGTCATTTATCGAGATCATCAATATTTATACAAGCGTAATTCTTGGTATCTCATCTCCTATCTCAAGTAGCTTATCAGACAAATTTTCACACCGCTTGTTTCTAACAGGCCTGGTAAACAGAACTGCCTCCACATTGTATCTGTAGTAATGCTTCGACTCTAGTAATGGTTAGGAACCCACTGTAGCTTTACACATTAAGCATCTGTCCCCTGGGCTTATCACTCAGTCATACAGCAGTTTTCATATCAGTCATTTTCCAAAGCTACACACTGTAAACATATATCGTTGTATAAAGAAACCTGCCTTTCTACTAAAAAAATAAGTTGAGACTTATTTTTGAGAATTAAAAAAAAACATGGTAAGTACTTATTATGTATTTGAACTGGGTTTGAATTTTCAAGACTGCATATGTCAAAAATATGCAGAATGACCATTCATTCCAGTTTGCTGTCGCCCCTGGGTAAGACAAACAACCCGAGGCTTATAAATGCACTTCATAAAGAATGATATAAAAAAGCCATTAGACCTATGAAAAGTGATTCAAACCAAGTATTCATTAGGGAGTGGCTGAAATCAAATGTGTCACATAGCAATACCAAGTAAAAATACTGGTGAGGATGTGGTATAACTGGAACTCTCATCCAAGCCTGGAGAGAGTATGAATTGATGTATGGGTTTTGAAAAACTTTCACTTTCTATTAAAATGAACATACACACATACAATGACCCAGAAATCCCACTCCATGGAATATACCCAACAGAAATGCATACAAAAGTACACCAAAGGATGTAATTGAATTTTTAAGTGATAAATTTATCTTTTGCATTGGCAAAGAAATGAAGATACTGATCGGCAATTTTCTTGTATACTGCAATCAGTAGAAGACAAATCAGAGGTATTATTATTGTCCCCTCTGTCCGTTGTTGTGTTTCTCTTTTTCATACTGATGTGAAAAGCAGCTGACTGTTCTTTGACAACGTAAGTCTCCTCTTAAGATCTCATTTTCACTATATAATTGGCTATGATACCTGCATGTATTTCATCAGGTCTCCAGCTATTCAGAATGATGATTTCTAATATATTTTTCTCCTAGTACAAGAATAAGAATTCAGTAGCCATAATGTTTTCTGTTGCCTGTGAAAAATGGGCTTTTTAATTTAGTTAATATGACAAAGTTCATCTTATTTAGAGGGATTATTTTTAATGTTATTATAATAAAAATGACACCTTTATTAAAAAAAAAAAAAATTCATGGGTGGACTTCCCTGGTGGCACGGTGGTTAAGAATCCGCCTGCCAATGCAGGGAACGTGGGTTCGAGCCCTGGTCCGGGAAGATCCCACATGCCGCCGAGCACCTAAGCCCGTGAGCCACAACTACTGAGCCTGCGCTCTAGAGCCCATGAGCCACAACTACTAAGCCCGTGTGCCACAACTACTGAAGCCCATGCGCCTAGAGCCCGTGCTCTGCAACAAGAGAAGCCACCGCAATGAGAAGCCTGCGCACAGCAACGAAGACCCAATGCAGCCAAAAATAAATAAACTAAAAAAAAAAAAATTCATGGGTAGCCCTCAGGGTCACCAGGGGGACAACACTAAACTGGGATAGGCTTGAGAATTAAGAGACTGGTTCCGGTTCAGAGTCAGTCTGTAGCCACATGCCACATGCTTCTGTTCTCAGCTCTGTCCAAGGATGTGGACAGGGAAGAGCCAACTCCTTATCCTTTACTGCAACAAATTCTGAAAAGAAAATACATGGATTGTTTACATTTTAATCCCTACAGCTTCTCTAGTCTACTTCCATATCCATCCATCTGTATCCTTCCTCTTACCCACCAGTGTTCCCTCCTCCACTGCTCCTGAGCCTTCGCTCTCAGCCACTGACCCACCATCTTGCCCTGATCTGCTCTCTGTATTGAGCACAGGAGGTTCGGTTTGAACGAAGAAGGGAATCCTCTGGAAAGAGCGCTGGCCCTCATCCTCCCCAGCACACAGCTTCCTCCAGGGCCTCTTGGCCGTGGGAGCAGGAAATGGGTATGGCAGGCAGCAGTGCTGACTGGGCTCTCTGTCCCCACCCCCAGCGGATACAGCTGACCGGTGGCCCCAGAGCCCAGCCAAGTGCACTGTTCTTGAAGTGGAGCCTGACCTCCTGCTTCAGAGGCAGGGAAGCGGGTGGGGGTAGGACATGGGGTTAGAATAATATGGAGGCAACTGCAAGTTAACCTCAAGGACAGAGATGCCCTACCCTCCTACCTCTAGGTGCAATTCAATCCCCACCCAACACTGGGCCAAGACCACCGGAAGACAGTCTGAAATTCACCTCGGACCCTTGACTCAGGTGCACCCCATTCCTGCTTTGACCCCTGCTTTGGAGGAAGAAGCAGCTGAGAAGAAGTCACTCCTATAATTATCTAAAGAGCTGCTCCTGAATGGTCATGAAACCCAGCCTCCATGGGCCCCCTGGAGGAGGAGGCTAGTTCCAGCGCTAAGGCCCAGCGTCAGCTCTAGAACTAAAAGCAAGGAGAGCAGATGCCTGGCTTGATCCAGAAGTGAACAAAGCTGGCAGGCCCATTCAGGATCAGACGCCCAGATTTAGTTTAGATGCGCAAACTAAACAGTCCCTGAAAAAGAACATTCAGCCTACAATTCTCCCAGCACCATTAGTTTTAAATACATTCGACATAACACACAACTTAGGCTGCTATTTAAGCCATTTTCTGCTTCAAATTCCCAGGGACTGTAAAAACCTCAGTAATTTATTAGGCCACTCATGCCGTTTGTAAAGAGACCACCAATAGCTCTTCCTCCCACCCAGCCAAAAACTTCTTCCTCGCAACTTGTAGCTAATTGTCCTGGACCTGTCCTCTGAAGCCACAGAGCATCAAGCTAAAGCCTCTCGCACATCATGATAAGCCCTTCTTATCATTAAAGACTGACATCC
Organism: Balaenoptera acutorostrata; assembly: GCF_949987535.1. NCBI lineage: Eukaryota > Metazoa > Chordata > Mammalia > Artiodactyla > Balaenopteridae > Balaenoptera > Balaenoptera acutorostrata. Next base: position 105,876,095 of record NC_080066.1, read on the forward strand.
CGTTCCCCTTGAGTCTTCCCTCTTCAGGCCAAAGACCTATTTTCTTCAACATCTTGTGTGATAAATATGGTTTCCCACTCACCAGCCCAGTTCACTCCTCTGTATTAATTGCACTTTGTCAGTGTCTCCCTGGAAACTGAGACCCACACAGAAAACTCCAGATATTGTTGCAGGCTACGGAGTCTCAGTTTGAATTCGTCAACTGTAACTCCTTTTTTTCTCCCAAACTGATGAACTTTTCCCTCTCCCTGTGTTTGGGCCTATTAAAAGTGATTTTTTTTTAATCCCAAATATGGGGCTTTACATTTATTCCTAGTAACTTTCCTCTCTGAATTTTTAGGCATCATTTCCATTTACCAGAAATGGATTTCCCCTTTAATTTTAATCAGTTCAAATGCCTTCAATTTTGTGAAATCGGCAAATCTGATTAGCAAACCCTCTGGGTCTTCACTGAAGTCACTTATAAAAATGTTGACTAGGATAGAGCCCTGTAGTCTATCACTATAGACCCTCCTCTCTGCTGTCATTATTCCACAACGTCAACCAGGAATCCACCAAACTATTTTTTTTATCTAGTCCACCTTTTTCTACCTAGTCAACAAGAATATCACAAGAGTTTGCCAAGAACCTCTCTGAAATCTGTATACACATGTCTCTGCTCTAGAAATCTAATGATGCTATCAAATAATGATTCAAATGAAATTAGTACATATTTATGCTAGAATGTTCATAGCTATACCATTGTAATAGTCAAAAATTTGAGGGGCTTCCCTGGTGGCGCAGTGGTTGAGAGTCTGCCTGCCAATGCAGGGGACACGGGTTCGAGCCCTGGTCTGGGAAGATCCCACATGCTGCGGAGCAACTGGACCCGTGAGCCACAACTACTGAGCCTGCGCGTCTGGAGCCTGTGCTCCGCAACAAGAGAGGCCGCGACAGTGAGAGGCCCGCGCACCGCGATGAAGAGTGGCCCCCGCTCGCCGCAACTAGAGAAAGCCCTCGCACAGAAACGAAGACCCAACACAGCCAAAAATAATAAATAAATAAATAAAAATTTAAAAAAAAAAAAAATTTGAAACAACCCAAATGCCAATCAATGATAGAATGGCTAAATGAATACAATGGAATACTAAACAACAATGAGAATGAACCATCTACAGCTCCAGACAAAATTATGGATGAATGTCACAAACTTATTAAGTGAACAAGCCAAACACAAGAGAATACATACCCTTTATATCCATTTACATAAAAACAGGCTAAATTAATCTATGCTACTAGAAGTCAGAACAGTGATTTCCCTTAGCGTGTGCATGGGGGGCACAGGGGAGTGACTGGGAGAAACACAGGAGAGGTTCAGGGGGCTGCTTTTTTGATGTGGATGCTGGTTACATATGTGTGTTCAGTTTGAAAATTCATCAAGCTGTACACTTATGACATGTGCACAGTTCCTTTTGTATATTACACTTGAATAAAAAATTAAAATTGAACAAAAAATGAGGTTAGCTTGCAGGTTACTAGAGATCCTCCTTTTTTTTTTTTTTTTTTTAATGAAAGGATTTTCTTTCTTTATTTATTTATTTATTTATTTATTTATTTATTTATTTATTTATTTTTGGCTGTGTTGGGTCTTCGGTTCGTGCGAGGGCTTTCTCCAGTTGCGGCAAGCGGGGGCCACTCTTCATCGCGGTGCGGGGACCGCTCTTCATCGCGGTGCGCGGGCCTTTCTCTATCGCGGCCCCTCCCGTTGCGGGGCACAGGCTCCAGACGCGCAGGCTCAGCAATTGTGGCTCACGGGCCCAGCTGCTCCGTGGCATGTGGGATCTTCCCAGACCAGGGCTCGAACCCGTGTCCCCTGCATTAGCAGGCAGACTCCCAACCACTGCGCCACCAGGGAAGCCCCAGATCCTCCTTTCTTACCTTCACACTTTGCTAACCAGGTTTAACAGATGAGCCTAGAATTTGGGGAGGAATCAACCTCAGATTACCAGTGCAGAATGCTCAGAATCCACCTCCTTCTCTTTCTTTTTTTTTTTAATTTATTTACTTTATTGATTTTTGGCTGCATTGGGTCTTCGTTGCTGTGCTCAGGCTTTCTCTAGTTGCGGCGAGCGGGGGCCACTCTTCGTTGCAGTGTGCGGGCTTCTCATTGCAGTGGCTTCTCTTGTTGTGGAGCACGGGCTCTAGGCACGTGGGCTTCAGTAGTTGTGGCACTTGGACTCAGTAGTTGTGGCTCACGGGCTCTAGAGCGCAGGCTCAGTAGTTGTGGCACACGGGCTTAGTTGTTCCATGGCATGTGGGATCTTCCCGGACCAGGGGTCAAACCCACGTCCCCTGTATTGGCAGGCGGATTCTTAACCACTGTGCCACCAGGGAAGTCCCTCCTTCTCTTTCTTGGAAAGCCAGGTTATCGCTTGTGGTAGGCACAGTGGCCCTGAGAAACAGAAGAGTCAGTGTGAAAGACTTTTGATGTGAGAAAGACTTGACTAGCTACTGCTGGCTTTGAAGATGGAAGGGGGCCATGAGCCCCTAGAAGCTAGAAAAGGCAAGAAAATGGATTCTCCCCTAGAGCCTCCAGAAAGGAACATGGCAATGCTGACACCTTGATGTTAGCCCAGTGAGACCCTTTTCAGACTTCTGACCTACAGAACTGTGAAATCATAAATTTGTGTTGTTTTAAACCACTAAATTGGTTGTAATTTGCTACAGCAGCAATAGGAAACTAATACGTCACTCAACAGTTTCCTTTTTATACCCTTCCTGTTCTCCAAGGTCCCGGAGATGCCTAGTAGTCATTCTGTCATCTCAGCTAATTATCAATTCTTTCCATTTGTTTGCAAGTGTATAGTTAAAAACATTTAAAGCAATGACACGGTTTATTACTATCTCCTCAACTCTCTTGGTCTTGTTTTTTTGTTGGCCTAGATCTATCGGCCTGTTGGGTTTTTATTGAACCCTTTCTTAGGTGAGCAATCCTTCTGCAGGTAAAGTTAGAGGAAAAGTGGGACTGTGGCCTCTCCTTTCCACCATCTATTATTATAGATCTAACTGCCCCCAGAGCATCCAGCCTTGCCCGTGCTGTTCTCACTCTGAACATTGCTCTCGGAAACTTTTGTTGGCCTTAGTTACTTCTTCAGGTCTTACTTTATGCTGGGCATTAACCTTCAGGACACTCTCCTTGCAGGGTCACTCCTTTATTTATTTAGTCTTGATTATGTCACCTCTCATTATCTCTTGCGTATCATTTCTAAAAATCTGAGCTCATCAAAAATCGATGTGTTCGGGCCTTCCCTGGTGGCGCAGTAGTTAAGAATCTGCCTGCCAGTGCAGGGGACACGGGTTCAAGCCCTGGTCTGGGAAGATCTCACATGCCATGGAGCAACTAAGCCCACGTGCCACAACTACTGAAGCCCGCGTGCTTAGAGCCCCTGCTCCGCAGCAAGAAAAGCCACCACAAAGAGAAGCCCGCACACTGCAAAGAAGAGTAGCTCCCACTCACTGCAACTAGAGAAAGCCCGTAGCAATGAAGACCCAACACAGCCAAAAATTTAAAAATAAATAAAATAAATAAATTTTTAAAAATCAATTAGTTTAAAAAAATCAATGTGTTCAATCACATCACTTTCTTCAGATGATTCTCCTGTTCTTCCTAAATAAGATAATTTAATTATTGTATCAGAATTTCATCTTGAAGGGACTTCCCTGGCGGTCCAGTGGGTAAGACTCCACACTCCCAATGCAGGGGGGCCAGGTTCGATCCCTGGTCGGAGAACTAGATCCCGCATGCAGGCCGCAACTAAAAAGTCCGCATGCCGCAACTATGAGCCCACATGCCACAACTAAGACCTGGTGTAGCCAAAATAAATAAACAAATATTAAAAAAAGAATTTCATTTTGAAGACACTCCTGGTCTTTTTTCTGTTTTTAAATCCCTGGCTGTAAAATTGTAATTCTTTGCCCTGAACTTTTCTGCAATCTCTTTGCCTAAAATTTAGAGTACATTTTGGAGGAAATCCAGCATTTCTTTTTCTGGGACATACCAACTCTGAGAAGGCATAATCACTTCCTCACAAGGATTCCACATTGCCCCTGGTTATGTCAAATAATAATAATAATAAATCCTTATCCTTTAGAGATACATATTGAAGTCTTTATGGATTAAATGGTTTGATGTCTTGGATTTGATTTAAATAATCTAGTGTGGGTGAGGAAGGGGTGGTTGGAGCATAGATGTTGATAAAACAGTGTTGATAATCATTGATGCTGGTGCTTGAACCCTGGGAGTTCACTGTACAATTTGCTCTACTTTTGTATATGTTTGAAATCTTCCGTAATATACCATTTTTTTTAATGTAGAGAGGTACTGCTTCTAATAGAATGCAATTGATTTTAGCAAAAGTGCTCAGGGAATTGAAGCTTCCATTGCTACCATATTTCCCTTTTGTACAAATTTTATGATTTTTATGAGGAAAGCAAAACACTTATTCTTCTGATCTGACAGTGTGCAGTAAATGCCCACAGTTACATCATTCCTACTTCTTTTTGCTTTTATCTTCGTGTTCTCTTCACCATGCTTCTTCCCTTAGGATGGGGGTTTATTTCCATATACTTTACTATGGGAGATCTTCAGGAAAAATCCCTAACTGGTATCTGAGAGCCCTCTGATAGCACTATGTAATAATTCTTCTTCCCAAGGTAAGCAGATGGGATTAACAGAGGCCAGGGCCTTGGTGTCCTTTCTAAGAGATGGGCCATGTATCTATAATGAGGAAGGAAGAAAGAGACTTCTCCTGTTTAGTTGTGAAAAGCAGCCCTCCTGCAGGCAAAAAGCTGGAGGCAGTACTGGGTAGTACTGTCCGTTACGTTTTTTGGGAAAGAGAGAAAGGGGAGGTAAAATCCTTTGACAGGGTCTCTGTGTCTTGGTCCTGAAATTTCCCTCTCACTGCAATGAAAAGACTCAAAACATAACCTTGCCCAGAAGGAGCAGGCATCCCTTATTATAGCAGATCCTCATACAAGTACATCTCTTTGATATACTATATCAATCTCAGCTTTTCTAGCAAATCCATCACTTTTGAACAAGGTATACTTTTTTTTTTTTTTTTTTGGCTGTGTTGGGTCTTCGCTGCTGAGCGCGGGCTTTCTTTAGTTGTGGCGAGCGGGGGCTACTCTTTGTTGCGGTGCACGGGCTTCTTTTGTTGAGGAGCATAGGCGCTAGGTACACGGGTTTCAGTAGTTGTGGCTCGCGGGCTCTAGAGCGCAGCCTCAGTAGTTGCGGTGCACGGGCTTAGTTGCTCCGCGGCATGTGGGATCTTCCCGGACCAGGGCTCGAACCCGTGTCCCCTGCATTGGCAGGCGGATTCTCAACCACTGCACCACCAGAGAAGCCCAAACAAGGTATACTCTGTCACTGTCATATTCTAATCAAATAAATTGTTTCCTCCTTGCAGTAAATGTAAAAATCAAATGTGTTTATTAGCCTCCTTGAATGTTGATGAGTCCAAAAGCATCACTCCCAATCTTCTAGCTTCTCCAAATGCATTACTGAGCAATTTTTCCAACTTTATTCTTCTTTCTCTATAATACCTCATAGCCTCCAAACTACCCAGATGTATACTTTTATCTGTGTATTTTTCCCCTTCCTCTAAAATTTCAGTTTAAAGCTTTATTAAATGCATCTCTCCCAATCTCTATAACATCTGCTCCATCCCTCACCAGAGTGTATCCTCTGGTATCCTAGCATTTACATTCCAGGACTCAGTTCTGTGTTCTCTTTTTTCTTTCACATACACAGACTTCAAGTGACAAAGAGACGAAGATTCTACCTGCCACTCCATTCGCTATCGTGAACTTCAAAGTCACCAGTGACACATCTCATGTGTCTTCTGACTGGTGACGTCATTCATCCCCCAGCAATCAGCAGAAGGATAGCGGCCTGTGGGCTTAATTGGGGTGAGCAAGCTCTCTGTCACGTGTTACTCAAGAAAAACCACCCGTCTCTGCATTAGGCTAGTCTATGCATAGTCAGAGTCACACTGCTGGGGAGCAGTCCAGCCCCTTAACTGGTATGCTCAGGCCTGCGAATACCCAGATGTCTCCAGAATACTCTACCGAGGCTGTTCCCTCAGAAGGACCAGATTTAAGCTCTCCAAAAAAGCCTCAGCTTTTCTGCCTAAAGCCAGACATTTCAAGTTTTTCCTTGTTTTCTTTACTGCTTGTTTTGTTTTTTGTTGTTGAATGCTGGTTTAGGATACTCTCTACAACTTAAAAACCACTTTTTCTTCTTGATTCCTTGATCGATTATTTCTTCCGCACTTCCTAGGTGCTGTTGCATCTCTCAGATAGCAGCTGGTCCTCAAACACTTTCACCTTTTCAGGCTACATAACCATGTCACTTACTCAGGCTTCATGGGTGAGAGCATCCGGCAAGAAGACACACGGAGCATAAGCCCTGTGGGTCACTGGATCAGATCTTCCCACCCTGCCTTCTGGAGCCTAGTCAGCACTTCAGTTGCTGTGGGTCTGTACCACAGGAGGGAGCAAGCAAGCACTTTGCACCAGGAGGTTCACCGATTAACGGCTCCATCGGCTCCCGTCTCAAAGCCAGCGAGTCCTTGGTGACAGGATCCTTACTGGTTTGCTCAGCTAGGTCCAGTTCAGGTTCTCAGGAATGGGTCCCCAAGGCCGACTGAGCATCAGGATGGCCTGAGGATCCCCTGAGGAGTGTGAACCTACAGCTCTGGGGCTCCACCCCTGAAGTTCTGGTTCAGGAGGTCTGAGACGGGGCTCGCCAGGGGAGCCTGATGACCTGCCTGCTCTGGGCTACCTTAGGTCATCACAAAACAAAATCATCACTTAGAGAACCACCTTGATCAGAGCAAGCCCAGACCCTCACTTAACTCAGCATTCCTGGTTCCACACGAGCATCACTCAACGAGCTTCAACAAAGTTCAGTGCTCGGGCCCCACCCAGGACAATGAAGTCAAGCTCTGGGGTAGAGCCCAGGCATCGGCATGTTTTTAAAGTTCCCTGGGTTATTCTAAAGCATGGTGACAACTGAGAACCTCTCTTCCCAAGGCCCCCATCAGTTCTCCTCGGCAGGAACTTTCTGCTTCCTCAAGTCTTGTTCTCCAAGCTAATTTCCATTCTTCTGCCCAGTGGTTCAGAGTTCTTTGGCTGGGGGAAAAGAGAGGGAGAGGAAGGGGCCAGAAGTATTTTTTTTTTAATATTTATTTATTTATTTATTTGGTTGTGCTGGGTCTTAGTTGCAGCAGGTGGGCTCCTTAGTTGCAGCATGCATGTGGGATCTAGTTTCCTGGTCAGGGATTGAACCCTAACCCCTGCATTGGGAGCACAGCGTCTTATCCACTGCGCCACCAGGGAAGTCCCAAGTGTTTTTTTTAAACCCGCTAGGTGACTCCAATGGTCAGCCGAGGTTGGGACCCACTGTCCCTAGCTCCTTCCCCAGCTTCCTCTAGGCTGTCCCCTTAGCCTCTTCTGAGGCAGAGAGAAAGAGAACAGAAAAAGGAAGAGACCAAGGGTGAACCCCTGAAAAGCTTTCGGGATCAGGCCAGCACAGAGCTCCACCTCCCTCCCTGCTGTTGAAGAGTTTGTTCCGAAGTTCACATTTACCCCATACCAGAAAGACCTCAGCGCTCTGACTCTAGTCCCCTTGCCGCTGTGAATGTGGAACGTGAAATGTAAGCTTCCTGGGCTTCCCTGGTGGCGCAGTGGTTGAGAATCTTCCTGCCAATGCAGGGGACACGGGTTCGAGCCCTGGTCCGGGAAGATCCCACATGCCACGGAGCAACTAAGCCCGTGCACCACAACTACCAAGTCTGCACTCTAGAGCCCGCGAGCCACAACTACTGAGCCCGCGTGCCGCAACTACTGAAGCCCATACACCACAACTACTGAAGCCTGTGAGCCTAGAGCCCGAGTTCTGCAACAGGAGAAGCTACCGCACTGAGAAGCCCGCGCACCGCAACTAGAGAAAGCCCGCACACAGCAACGAAGACCCAACACAGCCAAAAATAAACAATAAATAAAATAAATTTATTTTAAAAAAAAAAGAAATGTAAGCTTCCTCACCCCCAGCTTAAAATGGATAATCCCTCTGGAAGAAGCAACTAGCTTCCAAGTAGAAAGTTCAAAGGGCAAAAGGCAGTTGGGGGCCCAGCATCTGGCTGTTCCACCTCGTTAGCCACAAGGACACGAAGTCTTCTGGTACCAGGAAAAGCTGCCCGAGGACAGTGGCCAAAGCTCTCAGAGATCTGAAGTCCTAGAGCGTCCACGAGCGGCTCAAGCAGCCACCCTCCCCTCTGCCCGGGCCCCACAGTGGCCCTCAGCCCCCAACACCCTGAGAGCCAAGAGATGCAATGCCTTTCTCGGCCAAGCTGAATCTGGAGCTGTACCTTCTGTTCACTCCTCCAGCCGACATTCACTGAAAAGCACCTACTACACGCAAATCACGAGGGTCAAGCGTCAGGGATGCCGAGACCGCCTGATCTCTAAAGAGTAGTCTGTTCACAGGGGGCCCCGCATGTGTGCTGCTGGCCGACTGGTACAGCAGGCAGACCGAATACATAGGAGATAAAACATCCCATTAACAAAAGGCAGAAATCTAGACCAAAAAAACTGGGTCACAGGGTCGCTGACATTCTTACATACATCACCTAATTTAATCTGACAGAGTAGGTTTATTATCTTCATCTTACAATTGAGAAAACTGAGGCCACTCAGCCAGTGGCCAGCTCAAAAGCTTGTACACATTCCGCTACACTATTTGCCCCCCATTTGCATGCAAGGATGTGGGCCGGGGAGTGGGACTATCTCCCCCTGGGGTAACAGGGCTTCCTGGCTGCAGAGAACTGGAGCAATCCTCAAAGAGCTCTAAGAAGCCAGAGTAATCAGCTTCAGGAGGGGCTGAATGCACACCCCTCTGGTTGGGAAAAGTAACCATTTATAGAGCCCTGAACGGGACAGCAAGATTCCTTCAGAACTCAGAATTCATCCATTCATCCATTCATTCTTCCATGCATCCATCCATCCAATAAGCATGTATTGAGCTTGAACCCACTGTGTTCCAGACCCTGTGCAGACTCTTTGATTAAGACCCAGTCCCCAGCCTTCCCAGAAAAGTAAACTTGGATGATTATAAGAATCAGGTGTTATGAAAGTCACTGAGAGGCAACCCATCCAGTCTGGGGCAGTGAAGTGGGTGCAGGTGGGCACCAGGACCACTGTTACCTGCACTGAGTGTACAGAGGCTAATGCTGGGGTAGGGGGAAGGGAGGTGGAATTCCTAGTAGAGAGGGCAGCATGTGATTACCCTGACCATGCAATGAGTGAAGTCACCCATGCATACAAAAAACTTACCTAAGCAATAATCCGTAAATGATTTCAAGGTCTATTAGCAATACTAGCCTATCTAGGGCTGTAGTTAGTTCATCAGCAGTTCTAAAGGAGGACTACACCCGTAAAGGAAACGTAAGCCACCCGGACAGAAGTAGAAACCGTATTTGCTCTCCCGAAATTGTCACTGATGAATAGGAAAGGGTGAAAGTATGGTAGAAATATAGATCACGCCTCTGTGAGGTAGAGTCCTATTCTACAGATGAGGAAACTGAGACTAATGAATTTAACCTGCCTGATGCCATGCTCCTCACCACCATGCACCGCTGCCTCTCAAAGGGATGAGGATGCGCCCTGGACTGTTCAAGGGACAGAAACGCTGACTCCAGGATCCCAAGCATTCCAACCATGGGGAAGACTTCATTGTAGGGTATGAATATTTCATCCAAGTTTTCCAGAAACACACCGCCAAACCAACCTAAGGTGGGCTTAAGTCTTTCCCATAAACTCCCCCCTCAGCTTCGGTCCCTTCCACTAACAACTGCCTTCCTTGCCTCCAGAGTCCATCTTCTAGAAAGCACATCTATATTCCCTTCTCTGCCCTTTCTCCACAATGCAGTCTGACATCTGCTCCACTACTCCAGTGAAAAGCCTGCCAAAGTTCCCCTTGACCTCCTTCTTGTCAATTCCAACGATGTTCCATTCCATATTTTATTTAACAGTTCTTCCGAGAAAGGCTACTTTTGAGTGTAAACCCACCTCCCTTGGGTGCACTGCCTTTCCTCGGAACACTTTACATATCTGTCTCTCCCATCAACTGTGAGCTATGTGAGGGTAGAGATTGGGTAACAGTTATCCTTGTATCCCCAGGGCCTAACCCAGAACTAGGCAGAGTTGATACTCAATAAATCATGCTGGATAAAGAAACGATCTCTCTGAAATGACTCCGCCCTCACTTCCCTGAAGTTTCCCTCTCCAAAGTCACCAGTGATCTTCATGTTGATAAATCCAAACAACTCCACTCAGTCCTATCTAGCTTGACCTCTTAGCAGACTGGACACTGTTGGCCACGGGCTCCTCAAACTGCTCTCTTCCACTCACCCTCTCCACGCTTCCCTATTTCTCTGGATGCTGCTTCTCCATCTTTTTTGCAGAATACCTCTCCCTCAACGTTGGTACTCTAAGGATTCTTATAATTCTAAGAATTCCAAGAATGCTATCCAAAGCCCTTTTCTCTTCCCTTTCTATATCCTGTCCCAGGATCATCTCATCTGCTACTGTGATTTCAACTACTATACACTGATGATTCCCAAAAGTATATCACCAGCCCAACTGTCATGATTCCACATACATAGGAATATCTAACCACCTACTCAACATCACCAGGCACAAACTGATCCCATCAATTTCTTGCAAACCTACTACTGCTCCTCCAGTGTTCCCCCTATAAGTAAACGGCATCACCATTCACCCAGTTGCCCAAGCCAGATGCCAAAGCTCAGTATCTTATCATCATTGACAATCTCTACCCATATCTAACTGGTGTCCAAGTCTTAACCAGGCTCTTCATCCCCAAAACATGACTCTGGTCCAAGCCACCAGCATCTCTCACCAGGATCATGGCAACAGCTTCCTAACTGGTCCCACTGCTTTTGGTCCTGCAAAGTCAGAATAATCTTCCTAAAAATCACAAATTATTTAAAATCTAAATCACAAATATCACTCCTCTACTTTGAAAGCCCAAAGAGGTTTTTCATTGCCTTAGAAGAAGCCCACCAAACTCCTTAATGTAGCATGTGCTGTAGGTTATATTTTCCAAAGATATCTCAACAATATCTCCCATCCCACATGCTTTTCATATAATGTGACTTTAACACTCTGCCCATCAAGAGGTAGGGTCTATGCCTCTTCTCTTAAAACTGGATGGTCTTCTGTGAATGTTTCTACCTATATAGTACTGCAGGAGTGATACCATGTGACTTCAGAGGCTAGGTCATAAGAGGCAATGCAGTTTCCACTTTGCTTGCTCGGATACTCATTCTTGAAGCCTTCAGCCACCAAGTAAAACAGTCTGATTGTGCTGAGGCTGCCATTATGTGAGAAAGCTCAATGTAGTCCATATGGAGAGACCACATGGAAAAGCCCTGATGCGACTTGAGAAAAAGATGCCCATCTAGCCTGCATCTGCTTCAGCTTTCGCCTGTTTCAGCTCCTGCCACCATCTGACTACAACCACATAAGCCCCTGAGCCAGAACTGCCCCACTTAGCCCTTCCCAAATTCCTAAGCCATAGAAACCACGAAAGAATAAAATGACTGTTTGAAAACACTTAGTTTTGTGTGATTTGTTACACAGCAATAATAACTAGAACAGTTTATATAAAGCCCTGAACAACCTATCCTATGACCTCCATCTACCTCTGCAGGCCAACTCTCAACATTTCCTACCTTAAACGCAATACCTAAGCTCCTTTCGGTGTCTCAAAGATGTCCTTTCTTGTCTTCAAGTTTTCATACATACGTTCTTGCTGCCTGAGATGCTCCTCTTCCCTCTCTACTCAGTTAATTCTTCTTCATTCAGGTGTCAACTTCCTTATGGAGAGCTTCCAAACCCCTAGGCTATTCAGGTTTCCTCCTGGGTTCCCTGTGCCGCACCAGTCACAACACTCTTCATGATCCATTGTAATCTTGGACTGGGTTGCCCATCCTGTACACACACACACACACACACACACACACACACACACACACACACACGAGAGCTCCATAACGACAATGACCAGTGCTGGGAAAACAGCAGTTCAGGCTTTTGTCATTTCTTACCTAGATCGGTAAGAAAGCTATCTAACCCGTGTCTCTGCCTCCAGACTTGCTCTTAGGTCCCACCCCAGCTGCCCTGCTCCCTCCTTCCAATCCTGCAATGGCTCCTTATAGGCTTCAGGAGAAAATCTAAACCCTCTAGGAAGGTTTGGCCCCGTGCGCTAACCCCTTGCCTCCCCTTGTCCCCTCACATCCCATAATCCCCCATGCACAGCCCGCACCCCACACTTTTTCTCACCTTTGTGCCTTTACATTGCCTTTCCCTGTGCCTAGAATTCCTTACGCCTTCTTCATTCAACAGATATTTACTGAGTACCTAGCGGACACCAGGCACTGTTCTAGGTGCCAGAGGCTCAGCAGTGAGCAAAACAAAGTCCTTACTTTCATGATGTTGATACTCTAGAGGCAAAGATAGATAATAAACAAGTAAAGAATTAATGTCAGGTGGTAAGAAGTCTATAGAGAAAAACAAAACCGGCTGGGAGACTGCGAGTGACCATTTTAGATGGGATGCCTTCTCCGGTAAGGCAATATTTGTGCAAAGACTTGAATGGAGTAAAGGAATAAGCTCTGAAGGCATCTGGGGAAAAAGCCTTCCCGGCAGAAAGAACAATACGTACAAAGCCCCTGAAGCAGGAGTGTGCCAGGCAAATTGGAAGAAAAGCATGAAGGAGAGGCCCGGAGCTGCAGGGGAGAGAGTGAGGGTGAGAGGGATGAGATGTGTCAGAGCGTCAGATGGCGTCGGCTCTGTAGGCTGTGGTGAGTGGGTTCTTCACACCCCCCCCCCCACTGACTCCTCTCCATCCTTCGGTGTTGGGTATTGACTGCGGACCTCACCTCCTGAATTAGCCGCACTCAAGCCCCTCCCAGCACTCACGATATACAATGTTTCACTGACTATTTTTGCCCTTCTTCTCCACTAACCATGAGTTCCCTGCAAGAAGGGCTCTACCTTTCAGCCTCATACTTTAGAGAACCCACCACATTCAGTAAATTTTCCTCAAATAGTCAAAACTTTCTTCCTTTGTTCTGGTTCCATGCCCTGCAAGGAATTCCCTGATTACTAGATGGGTTCCCCAGTGACTATGGTACTAGGAAGGGGGTGTCTTGAGAGCGAACACATGCCTTCTGCCCATTAGAAATCATACATGTGGGACTTCTCCGGCGGTCCAGTGGTTAAGACTCCGCGCTTCCAACGCAGCGGGCACGGGATTGATCCCTGGTTGGGGAACTAAGATCCCACATGCATCATGGCACGGCCAAAAAATAAAAATAATTAAAAATAATTTTAAAAAAGAAATCATACATGTATGCTCACCATGTACATTAATAGACTGACATCAACATGTACCTCTTTTTTAGGTAAGTGTGACTCAGTTGGTGGGAAAATGACCGACTCTGGGTCATGATGACCCTAGGAAGGCACAGCTCTTGGAAGGGCACATAAGCATCCCAGCAGAAGCCCCAGGTGGCCCCTCTACCTCATCACTCAGCCCACCTTCCCTATTTCAGAAGGCAACCCCATCACCTCCCATCTGCCCAAGCCTGAATCCTTAGCATTATCTCTGAGAGCTCCCATGCCCTCCACACCCAGAAGTCCTAGAAATCCCACCTTATGACTATTTCTTTATCCATCCCTTCATCTCCCTTCCAAAGGCACCGCCCACAGTGCAGGCCACCACTACCCTTCAGGTTGCAGCTCCCTAACCGGGTACCCCTACCTTCTGTCTCTCACTTTTTTCCAAATACACTCTCCACAAAGCCAGAGTTCTTCTTCAAAGCAAATGTGATTTCATGTCTCCACTTAAAGTCAACAACTTCTGCCTGCTCTCAAGATAAAGTCTAACCTGTTTTGGCACCATATAAACCCCTGCGGAGCTGGCCCTGGGGCTACATTTCCAGTCTCTCCCTTCTCATTCCTCTCCTACCCACATTCCAGCCATACCAACTACCTGGAATTCTTGGACCGGTTCTGCGCCTTTTTGTACCCTGCACCTTCACACGCAGTTCCCTCTGTGAGAAGTGTCTGAGGAGATGGCTGTGTTTCTATTCAAAATTCAGTTCAGACATCAGAGTCCCTGTACTGTCGTCCTAAGCGCTCCTCCCCACAAGAGGAAAGTCGTCTCCCTTGCTCCTAGGGTGCCTCTTTCCTGGCTGCTTGTAAGCCTCTTCCTCTCCCTACTTCTTGGTTTTCTCCTGAAGGGTTATGGTTAGATAAATGAGCTATTACTGCCTAGATCCTATCTGGACAGAATATCTTAGCATCTGACTTGTACTGGTTGCTCATTAAACAAGAGCTGAAGGAAGAAACTCATGAATCATATGCCCCTGAACTCTTACTTACAATCTCGGTTGCCCTTCTGAACCTTCTTCCAGATCTCTATGTCCCTCTGAAGATTATTAGAGATAGAACAAAGTCCTATAAGCAACCCGAGAGAGAGCAATTTTAATCATAATCATCAATACATTACACTTGAGTCATGCTTTATGGTTTTCACTGAATCTCATGTCATGCTCACAGGAATCTGGAAGTAACAGTCACTACACACAGTTATTGAGCCCAGCCTCAAACACAAGTCTGGAATGCTTTTCATTCTATCAGGCTTGTCTCAAATATATGCCATAAATCCAGCACAAAACTCTGTCTTTTATTAACTGGGGAGCTCTCCAGACTAATCGTAACTGTGGCTACTTTGCACGCATTCTTAGGAGGGTGCACATGTGTGTGTATGTGTACTTGGGTGCCCAAGAGTTTGAGTACGTCTCTATTCCCAAATTAGAAGCAGCAAATTAAAAAGACTGATGAAGGCAGGCCCAATGCCAGAATCAAGGAACAATAGCTGTCAGAGACAACACACATCAAAATCATGAAAGAATAAAACCTGAGGCACTGAAGTCAGGCCAGCTGTCTGAGGCCACTGAGGAAGCAAACATTCATCCCCAGACCAGGGGCCTCAGTCATACAAGCTTTGACGTGTGCAGTGGTGACCCTGAGTCACCAAAAAAAAAAAAAAAAAAAAGTCAAGTTATGAGGGCAAGCAGACATATCACTGGTTTTAAAGAGATTTCAACCAAGATGGCTAAAATAGAATTCTGGTGCTTAAAGGGATGCAGACCTCTTGGAAATTTTACTTAAGTGGAATAATCCTTACTCTACACAAGATACGTAAGTATATGCCCACGTTTGAGGGGACTCCGAGACCAACAGATCCTAAAATTAGTTTCATCAGAAAGTCAGCCCACCAGCTCATCTGTAAATGATGCCAGAGAAACTACAGATCGCATTTAAGACCTCAAGGGAAAACCCCCTTCCTGCAACCCAGGGCAGCGCCTTTGTACCTCCCTGACCGTTGCCAGCATGACAAACAGCCCCACACACAGACATGAGTCCGAGCCCACACACAGGCACAAGAAACACGGGAGGAGCCTACAGAGGACAGCCAGCTCTCTGCACAACAGTCAAAAGAGGGAGGCTGGAGAGGAAGCTGAGAGTAAAATGAGGCAGTGGAGAAACTGAAAGGAAGGAGCACATGAGGCTGATTGAGAGGGTTGATCCAGCAAGCAATTGTACCTGGTGCAAAATGCCTGTCCCCCACAGCTGCCCCTGAAACTGACAGGACCACTCAGCTTCTCCACAGCCGGGGGCGGGCGGGGTCTCCAAGGTCCCAGGGTCTCTCACGCTGGGAGGGCACTTTTCTAGAACAGAGGCAGCTGAGGGAAAGGGCTGCAGAGGATCAGCCTCTCAGCACCTCCAAAGAGGCTTTGCTGAATGTACAAATTTAAATAATATTTTATTTATGAGATGGAAAGAAGGTAAATTGGTGCAGCTACTATGGAAAACAGTATGGAGGTCCCTCAAAAAAACTAAAAACAGAGTTGCCATATCATCCAGCAATCCCACTCCTGGGCAGATATCTGGACAAAGCTATAATTCAAAGAGATACATGAACCCCTGTGTTCATAGCAGCACTATTTACAAGAGCCAAGACATGAAAACAACCTAAATGTCCATTGACAGATGAATGGATAAAGAAGATGTGGTACATATATACGGTGGAATATTACTCAGCCATAAAAAAGAACAAAATCATGTGTTTTGCAGCAACATGTGGACCAAGAGATTATCATACTAAGTGAAGTCAGACAGAGAAAGACAAATACGATATGATATCACTTATATGTGGAATCTAAAATATGACACAGGGACTTCCCTGGTGGTCCAGTGGTAAAGAACCCGCCTTACAATGCAGGGGACGTGGGTTCGATCCCTGGTCAGGGAACTAAGATCCCACATGCCGCGGGGCAACTAAGCCCGTGCACCACAACTACTGAGCTCGCGCACCTCAACCGGAGCCCATGTGCCGCAAGCTACAGAGCCCACACACTCTGGACCCCGCGCACCACAACTACAGAGCTCACGTGCCCTGGAGCCTGCACGCCACAACTAGAGAGAAGCCCACACGCTGCAACGAAGAGCCCACACACCGCGACAAAAGATCCCACGTGCCTCAACGAAGATCCCACGTGCTGCAACTAAGACCCAATGCAGCCAAAAATTTTTAAAAATTGAAAATAAATAAATAAATAAATAAAATATGACACAAATGACTTATCTATGAAACAGAAACAGACTCACAGACATAGAGAACAGACTTGTGGTTGCCAAGGGGGAGTGGGGAGGGGAGGGATGGACTGGGAGTTTGGGATTAGCAGACGCAAACTATTACATTTACAATGGCTAAACAGCAAGGTCCTACTGTATAGCACAGGGAACTATATTCAATATCCTGTGATAAATCATAATGGAAAAGAATATGAAAAAGAATGTATATATAAGTATAACTGAATCACTTTGTTGTACAACAGAAATTAACACAACATTGTAAATCAACTAAACTTCAATGAAATAAATTTTTTTAAAAAAGAATCTAGCCCACAGAAAAACTCATGCAAACGCAATAGGATATTCACTGGAGTGTTATCTGTAAGACTGAAAAACTGGAACCAACTGAAATGACCATTAACAGAGGCCTAATTAGTTAAACATACAATACATCCTTAAAATTAACATGGAATAACATGAAGCACTGTTTTAAAGTAGATCTGTAAATCGAAAAGAACATCACTGATAAATTCTGGGAAAAAAACCAAACTGTAGAATTATATGTGTACTATGATCCCATTTTTGTAAAACAGAACAAAACTACATCCCTTGAAAGAAGAAGAAAAAAGTCAGCAAAGGTGGAGACTGCTAATGATGTTTACCAAGGGAAGTTGGAAGAAAGGATTTTTTTTTTTTTTGGACACTGATGCTGTTTGAATTTTCACACTTAGCGTACATTAATTTAACAACAAAAAAGTGTCTTGCAGAGGCATTCCTTTCCATCTCCTTCTTACTGACTATGCAGACTCACGTGCCGGCCTCTGCCCCACGCTCCACCCCACCCCTCCTGCCCAGCCCCACTTACAGATGCAGGCAGCAGCCAGCAGGCGGCCAGCAGCATAGGGGGCTAAGCAGTTCGGGAAGATGGGCTGCACCATGTAGTTGGCAAAGGTGATGGCAATGATGGCCTGGCTGGTGGGCTCGATGAGGAGGAGGGAGGTCCAGAGTCGGATGAAGGCAAGGAATCCCCCGAAGGCCTCGAGGATGTAGGCGTAGCTGGCCCCAGATTTCTTAATGGTGGTGCCCAATTCCGCATAACAAAGGGCCCCAAAGACGGAGAAGAGGCCCCCGACAGCCCAGATGACCAGGGAGAGGCCAAAGGAGGCGCTGTATATGAGCACGCCTTTGGGGGAGACAAAGATGCCTGAGCCAATCATGTTCCCCACAATCAGGCACACGCCGCTCAGCAGCGAGATCTCCTTCTTCAGTTTTACCTGCTCCGACCTGGGGCTGGCTTCATCGGCCAAAGGAGAGGCGTCCCTCTCATGCTGGGAGGCCACTTCATACTTAACGCCGTTGACCATGGTGGAGGAGGAGAAGAAAGCCTTCACCAGCTTCCTGGCATTGCCCTCTAAGGAAGAAAGGTGAAGACATAGAGCAGGTCGGCAATTACAGAGAACTCTCCCCCACCGGGGCCAGAGTGGGCAAGCCACCCACCCACCCAGCATTTCAGAGACCTCTCTCTCACCTCCCACCTCCCATGAACCTCTTCTCCATCTGGCTTGCCAACTCGAGTCTTTAAAGGATGGCATTCATTCCCCAGAGAGAAAGCATGTTTCTCATCATTAGGCTGGCACTGCCCACCTGATTTACAAGATAGAAAACTAAATCCCAGTTCTATCTGAGCTCACTGGAGCCAGGAAGACGAACAATTTGGCTGTTCCCACGTGTAACCATAATGATTTGAGCCTGTGCTTTTCAGCCTTACCCAAAAAAAGTCTGTCTTCCCTCCAATTTCAGTCTCACCTGTCACCTGTGATGAGATGCAACCTTGGGAACCAACCTTGCAAGCAGCTAGTCTGTGGGTTCTCCTCACAACACTGCCCTTTTCCCCCAAGGACCCTGGCTCTGGCAAACCTAAAGGCTTCGGAGAGCTCTTGCTGGAAACTCACAACCATCCCCCTGTTCAGGGAGTATACCTTAACAACCCTCAGCTGAACTCTTCAGCCCCAGCTAAAGCCCAAGCAGCCCAGCCCCACCCAGAAGGAAGACAGGCCTTCTCTTTTCCGTGCTTTTCCTTTCCCAGATACCATTCCCAGCCCCTAGTGTTGTAGGTCTCCGGCCATCAAATCCCTGCATAGTTGCATCACCCAAAAAAAAGTATGGATGAGAGATCAGTGATCCAAATGTGCAGCCCAACCTAGAGATGACTGGAGGCAGCTGATGACCACTCCCCACCCAGGAGTTGCTGCTGGAGAGACAGCACCAAAGCAGAGGCAAGGAAACAGCTGAAGCGGGGTAGCAAATTCTGGGCATCATGGAGCAGGAGGTGCTGAGAGGACAGGCCAGGCTGGCCAAGCAAGTGGACGGATCCTAGGGCTAGAGGCACTCAGGAAAGGAAGCGATTGGACACTGCAGAGCAGCAAAGGGAGAGTGGGCAAGATGAGCGGGGCTGAGGGAGAGGGTGGGAAGCACACTCACTCCCTGGCCCTGGGTGGAAGCAGGTCCCCGATGCAGCGGACATTCAGAGACACAGCCTCTGGGAGCTGTGATCTGACCACTCCTACCTTTCAGCCAGCAGTAAAAGGAAAGGCCAGGCAAATGCTTATGGATTTAAGTCATATCAAGAAGTCAAGAAGGGCAGAGGGACAGAGGGAGGGGGAGAGGGGTGTTAAGCAACTGTCTGGGTCCAAGGTTCACTGGTCCTTCACGTCTGCAAGGGGAAGGCTAGGAGCTCTTGGCTCAGCACTTTCTGTGATAAGAGCACCCTCTCTCAGGAATCTCCTTTGTCAGCTCTGCTCCAGGACTGGGGACCCAGAAGAAAGGATTGCCGGTCAGCTGGGTGGGTACAGTTTCTGCAGCCCTGGGGAAGCTGTCCCCAAGCAAATTAGCTGAGGACAGGGCTGCGGCTGAGAAAGAATGCACAGCCCTCTCTCTCTCTCCAGGCCCCAGCTTAGCCCCACTTCTCTCTCACCCTGAACAAGAAAGGCAGGAAGGTTGCACATTGTGCCACAGAGGCTTGTTCATATGTGATTAGAGGAAGTGTAAGTACAGTCCAACTCGTGATCGGGTGTCCTAAGAGAACTCTGCACACTTCCCCACACAGAGTGAGAGGTGGCCGCCCGAAACTTGGCGCCATGACCCCAAGGCTGATTCTCAAGCTGCTTCCGAGGAAACAAGGTCAAGAAATGAGACTGAAACCTCTGGCTGCATCCATGCCCAACTCACAGGCCCTTTCATCCTTAAGAAAACATACCAGGATCTATGGGCTAAGCATAAATTCCTATAAACACCTTCCCCAAATACAAGTTTCCTCCAATTTCCTAAAACTATGGGGAAATAAGATTTCACTGAGCTATACTGGACAGGCCCAGAACAGACAGAGGAAGTTGAGCAATGTGGGGAAAGCATATATTCTGTTTTTAGAGTCTTCTTAACTCCAGTATTCTGGGTCTCCTTTACCAACAAAAATACACCCTACTCATTCTGAAATCCAACTGTCTTTCTGTTCCTTCTCGTGCCCTTTCAAACCCCCTTTGGTTATTCAACTACCAGAGAACAAAGATCTAAAAAGCCCTGGGGTAAGGGGGGTGCTTATCTTTACCCTACAACCTCCCCTTCTAGTCCCTTAAACTTTTTTTTTTTCACCCAGGAGGGGGACCCTGGTGTTAGCCTTCCCAGAGATCATGTCTCCCAAGCCACTCTCACAAAAACTTCTGAAATCCATCCAGAAGACTGTCCTTTTCTCCCAGCTCCCCCTTAAACGTTCCTATAATAATAGTAACTGTCATTTATTGAGCACTTAACCAAGCCAGACGTATTGCTAAACACCTATATGTCTTATCTCATTTAATCCCCCCAGCAGCCCCTTAAGGCAGACACTAAGTAAGTCACCTGCCAGGATGCCATAGCAAGGGAGGCGGGTAGGTAAGCCAACAAAGCCCAAGCTCTGTACTCTCTCTCCAACCTCCCCACCCCCTCTGACCTGCACAGTCTCTAGCCCTCCTCTTAGGCAAGAAAGCCCTTTAGATGGCTCTCTAATGAACTACCTGGGGAGGATGTGATTAGATTAAAAGAAAGTCTCTGCTGTCCTTCACTCTAAAGTCTAGGCTAGGGGACTTCCCTGGTGGCGCAGTGGTTAAGAATCCGCCTGCCAATGCAGGGGACACAGGTTCGAGCACTGGTCCAGGAAGATCCCACATGCCGCGGAGCAACTAAGCCCGTGTGCCACAACTACTCTGCCTGCGCTCTGGAGCCTGCGAGCCACAACTACTGAAGCCCACGCACCGCAACGAAGAGTAGCCCCCGCTCACCGCAACTAGAGAAAGCCCGCGCACAGCAGTGAAGACCCAACGCAGCCAAAAATAAATAATAAATAAAATAAATAATAAATAAATAAATAAATAAATAAATAAGTAAATTTAAAATAAAATAAAATAAAGTCTAGGCTAAAGGCTCCAACAAAGCCCACCCATCTCCTTCCTGGTTGCTCCTCCCCTTTCTCATCCCTTTGCAGGAATGAGAAACGATTACAAGTCCTCTTGGCAGTGCTGCTATTGCTAGGGTGCCCACTTCTAAAGCAAACAAAAACACACAGAAACACATCATCACGCCAGGCCTTTTAAGATCAAATTCCCTGGCACCAAGGGTGGGCATGTGTCCTAATGGGGCATAGGGAAAAGGAGTGAAGGGGGGACAAACGAAGGGGAAACTGTAAGGTTAAGTGGGGAGAGACATGTGCAGGGTTTATTTTCTGGCTGGTGGTATCTGAAAGGTGAAATCCTCATCGTGGAATCTTGAGACAAAAACCCACTGGGGTGAAACCCACACTCCAGCAAACAGCACACCCTAGTGGTCTCACCAGGAAGTGCTTATCTATATGAATGGAATCCTTTTCCTAGCCTACTCTTCAGTAGACCCACTCAAACGCGACGGAGGAGGCTGACTTCAGAGAAAAGATGCCCCCTCTTTTCTCAACCACTGCCCAGCACCAGCTCCGTGGGCAGGAAGGCACCATCCTTGGCAGCTCGCATTCCTTCCTGAGACCCCAGCTCTCAGGGTCATGCCTCCACCATTCAGGCAGCCTGGAACCAGCAGGACCTGTCCTGAAGTGCTCTCCCACCCCAGGCTTTACAAGAGAAACTTGCAGAGCCTGGAATCCTAGGAGATAACAGCGTTCCAGATACGCAGCACCCCGTCTCCTTCCTGTCTGAGGTGCGTACCTCTCTGAGGACCTAGAGGAGATTACGGACAGCACATTCATCCTACAGGAGAAGTTTCAGATACAGGGGTTCAGGGAACACAGGGAGCAGGGCCCCAGCAGGCAGGGGAGCCCCGCACCCTGACCCCACCTGTGAATATGGCAAAACCAAAACACGCTTCCTCCAGGGACCAGCGTACAGTTCAGCTTCTTGGTTCCTCGGTCAAGCTCAGGGAGCTAAGGTGAAAAGACACTTTCTCCCCCAGACACCCACGTCCTGCCTTCCTAGCTCCCACTGAGCTGTGCTGCCTCCCCGAATAACAGGAACAGAAAACAGACACACTCTGCTACAGATGGATTCCCCCATCTCTCCGAGCTGGGAGCTCAGTTACTCCCTCCCCCATTCTCCATTTGTTTTTCTATATTCCACTGTAGCTATGACAGTCCCTTTAAAAAAAAAAAAAGTGCAGAAAGAAAGAAAGTGTTTACTTCTGTGGCCAGGGCCTCCACGAATGTAGCACTGAAGTCTCTGGGCAGAGGGCTTTGCATCGGGAGGGCTGGGGCTGGGAAAATAAGAGGCTCTTGGATCTCCGGTTCAGCCAATTCTCAGGACTCACTCCATCCTCCTCTGGCACTTCCCCTCTCGCCCATTGTCCCTCCTCTCCCATCTCTTACCTGTCCTGAGATCTTTGGGCAGGTGCGAGGAGGAGGGGCTACCAGTGCTCGGGAGGAGGGGCAGGTGCTGGGAAAGGGAACCCGGGGTAAGGCTCGAGCTCCAGCAGCTGTTGGCTCTGAGGAGCAGAAAAGGCAGAGTGTGACTCCGGGGACCGATATGGAAAACAGGAAAACACATGTGTGACTCTGGCCGGCAGCAGGGAGGGGCCAGGGAACGGGTTGCAGCTGGGACAGCCTGTTCAGACCCAGAGGACCTCAAGGCCTGCCCGCCTCCAGGCACCTTCTCCACTCAGCTCCTCCTCCCCTCAGCCCCTGAACTTCCTGGTTGTCCTGCATTTACCGAGCTCTTGAGTTCTTCCAGCGACCTAGGACCTACGGTGCTCTCCTGATGCCCTTTACAACTCCCCTTCCCTGCTCATTCTATTCCCTACTCATCTCCCACTCACATACTATCCTTGGCCCTGTGGAGGGCACAGGATCCATGGTTAGGGCGTTGGAACTCTGTGGTCCCATCTCAAGAGCCTCAGTGCCATTTCAGCCCCTATGTAAGCCAATGCATGCCAAGGAAGGCCAGTTGTGGGGTTATAGCCACGCACACATCCAAACACTAAGCAAGCCCACTCACATCTCAGGTCCCCAGGTGGTTCACGTGATGTGTGCGTTGCCAGGTAAGAGCCGGCCAAGTGGACCAGAGCAAGTCCTGGCACCCTGGGCAAGCCAATGAGTTGGCACCCCCTCAAACCAGCATTATTTAAATATCTGTTGAATGTTTATGTAGCAGAAGTGGGGGAATACCGATTTTCTCGGAATAAAAACTGGAAGCCTCATTCTTTCTCTTCAAAATTAGAGCTTAATGCATGAATTCATTACATGCAGTTTTCTGAAGCAGACAGTTTCTTGGTAGGCATATCAAACCATTCTGAATGTAGACAATGGCATAAATCTCAGGGAGTGGCACTTCACATCGTGTAGCACATTTTCAGAATTCCAGCTGTGACCGCTGCCTTTAGGCAACTATCAGCTGGCTGGTCTAACCCTGCAACTTGTACCTGTACCTGCGTGTTGCAGAATTATTCTAGAGATAGGTGGTCTAGGTGAGCAGTCGTCAAGGATTCTGTCAGTGGAGGGGAGCCAACTTACAGTTCACCAAGAGACAGAAGTCCGAGTTCATTGGCTCCAAACGTCTGAATTACCCTAAGGATAACTTAGCGCCCTTTTAGACCCAGGCTGCTTGCCCAGCTGGCCTGCCCCTTAATCCCACTCTGGGCTCAAATCCAAGTTGTAAATGAGGGAAGTTCCTAGGAAGACAGCCCTAAAGCTGCCCCTGTTGGCACTGGCCCCTGCTCCCTCTCTCTCCACTCCAGCCGCACTGGCCTCCTTGCTGTTGCCGCACAAGCATGCTCCCTGCCACCTCAGGGCTTCTGCAATGGCTGTTCCTTCTGCCTGGAACATTCTCCCCCATGTTATTGTTCATTCCCTCACTCACTCCATTCAGGTCTGTACTTAACACCACTCTATCAGAGACCTTCCCTGAGGAGTCTCGGAAGGAGTAACTTCTTCCCTCTGCCAATCTCCATCCCCCTCACGGGCCGGACTTTTCTTCAAAGGCACCCACTATCACCTGGAGTTTGTTTGCTGTCACCTCCCCCACTAGCATGCAGCACCACCAGAGCTTTACTCACTGGTATCCCCAGCGTAGGGCCCGTGCAGACAAACAAATGTTTGCTGGAAGCATAAATGAATGAAAATGCCCTTCCTCCTAGACTGATTTCCCAATTGGGCTCCGGGAATGTCCTGAACTTGCCCTTCAGGCCCACCTATGCTGCAGCTGCTCTGGCTCCTAATCAACGAGTATTGAGGGGGGAGGGTATTTATTCTTTTTGATAGTAATGGGTTGAAGGGAAGGAAAAGAGTATAGTTTTCACAGTTTTACTTGGCGGTCTAGAATGATTTGAAAGGGACTTTCTGCTTCCTCAATGGGAAAACAAAGACAAAAAGCCCCTCATCTAACGCGCCTTCCCCGGCTTGGAAGCTCCCGGCTGCTCTGCCCCACACCCAGGCTCAGGTGGCCGCTCTGGGTGCGGCGAGCGCCAGGTGCGCTAAGTAGGGGTGAAAGGGCAGAGGGGGCGAAGGCAGAGAGAGGCGAGCGCTCAGGTTCACGCAAATGCATGCGGATTTGAGGAAGGCGGAACCGCACGCCCTTCAGCGAGAACTCTTCCCAGACCCGCCCCCACTGCGCTCCTCGCCCCGCCCCATCCCCCTTCCGCCCCCGCCCCGTCCGCGCGCAGCGCTCACCTTTGCCCGTTTCTCCCGCCCTGCCCCCCTCCCAGCCTAGCTCTCCCGGCCCGGCCCCCTGACGTCGTCCCCGCCGTTTCCCGTTACTTCCCTTTCTCTCGGCCCCCGGTTCCGTGTCTGCGGCCCGAAGATCTCTCCTTCGCACCCCGACCCAGCCACCGCCCGCTCCCAAAGCCCCTCTGGGAGGCTCGGTCGCCTCCGAAGTCCAGGTCTGGCTGCGGCGGCCGAGGCGGGCTCTGCCCTGGGGCACCACGACCCCGCCTCACCCGGACCCCTTCGTTCCCTCCACCTGGCCAAGCAGTCCCCGCCCCCGCCCCCGCCCCCGCCCCCCGGGCTCCAGGAAGCGCTAGAAGAGAGGGCTTGTGGTGGGTGTAGGCGAAGATCGCAAAGGTCCGAGAACCGGGAGGCCCCGCAAGCCGCTCCCCTGCCCTGTCCTGGCTCAGGCACAGCTGCGCTGCCCCTGGGAAATGAAAATGACCGCGGATACCCTTAGACGCGTCCTCCGCCCCAGGAACGCTCAGCTTCCTCTTCCCTCCCTCCCAATCCAGCTCGAGCTGGCGGGCCCGACGGGGGTCTGGGCAAGGGCCCCGAACCCAGGCAACCCCGCCTCCAGCCCCGAGACGCTCTCGGCTGAAACTCGGGAGGGACTGTAGATCGCAAAGCCCCGTGGGGGAGGGGAGGGAGCGGCGCCCGCTTGGAGCCAGGGGAGGGGTCTCCCGGAAGGGCGACTCAACTCTCCGCCCCCTCGGGGAAGCTGTTGCATCAGCTTCGAGATCCCAAATTAAAGAAAGTGGTCTCCACCGGGCCGGGAAGGTGTCGGGCCGTAGGGCCGCCGCCAGGAGGCAGCACTTAACCAAAGATGTCCGGGCTGAGGGTGTCCGGGAGGCTGGAGTCCCCACCGCACCTTTCATCTGAAGAGTCTTAGTGGCAGAGTGGACCAATAAAAGAGGAAGTTGCTGGGGAAAGGGATGTGAAAATGTTTCACCACGTATTAAACCTAAAAGATGACTTGTAAATAATACAATTTCCTTTAGTATACTTTATGGACAGTCCAGCTTTGGCACCTTTTAAAGCCACTCTGCAGAGATTCATAGAGAACCACCCCCGTTCAAGACCAGTCTGGTGGAAAGGCACACAGCTTAAGAGACTTCCCAGCTACCAGGCAAGAAAAAAAGAGTGTAGCCCGAGGTCATAATTTACTCATCCTGAAGCTGGGTCATTTAACACAGAATTTAGCCTGTACTGATTGAGCAGGGATTTGACAGCCATGGGAAAAGAAAAGGAATATGTTACAATAAATTATGTAAGTAATAAGGAAATAATATGCAAAGCAATGTATTGTGTGAGTGGGTGGTTTATAGCTGTCAGTTCCCACAGTTCTTTCATGGAGTGACAGTGATTTGGGGTGACAGTGATTTTGATCTTTTTTGAGCCGTCCTAAGGAGGAAGCCAATGAAGGAACATGAAGTAAGACACTTCCCAAATAGTTCGCTCTTCTTCAACCTTCAATTTAGTCACGGTATGCAAAAAGGGGAAGAGGTTGCGAAATGAGGTGGAATTAGCTACCCAGAGTCACCTTCACTTAATGTTCTTTCTCCAACATCATCATTATTCATCACAACAGTTCAAAAAGCACCAACTTTCCCAGTGCACTTGTACAAAAATTACTGTATACAGACCTGACAGAAGGATATTTGAATAAACATGTTGGACGAAAACATGAATGGACAACAATGTGTTAAAGCCAAATGCAGGCTGTGATGCCCTGGAGAGGCAAAGGAGTTTAAGTAACAGAGGAAAGACATGAAGCTCAGATTCCGGATGCTTCCCACCGTTGTTAACTCTAGCCTTTGCCAGATGACGTCCAGAGGTTGAAAGACATTCAGTTAGGGGATGATGAAACCGCTTTCCTGTGGCTTAGAGTCTGATGAAGTCATTGAGGAGTGCTGTCCTAGTGCCAGACCCACTCCCCTGCAACAGTGTTCCATGAGGTCCCTGAGAATGCTGATGATGTTAGCTGTCAGCACTACAGTTCTCTTTCTCTCTCCCTCTCAAAATCCTAACCCATATTTCCAACCCATGGATTGTCCCCCCTGCCACATCACTCTAACCACATCAAAGGCTGAACTCATCTTCCTTCCAAAGACCTTTCCCCTCCCAGTTTTCCAGATCAAGATTCCCATCTGCCCCAAAGTCCTCCAGCTCTGGCTCCTTGACTCCCACGACTATTAAATTAGTGCATGTGTTCAGTTCTGCATGTGGAGTTCATATTGTCCACATTATTTCTTCCCCTTAATGCATGTGGCCTTTTTTATGATTTTGCACCCATAGTGTGTGAGCTACTAAAAGATAGAGGAGTGTTGCTGGTTCAGCTCCTTTATATAGTGTTGATGGTAGTGCCAGCCTGTCATCTTTCCTACAAATCTTGAATGTTGACACCGACGTTATTTTTCCAGCCCTTGGCTCCTATTACATGATTCTCCAACTGTAAATTATGTAATGGGATTGCAGTGCTGTCTGCCTCAGCCGTCTATCTCAGAACCAGCCAAAGGCACATGGAGCCTAGCCTGGGAAAGGTGTTACTCAGTCATTATTGCAACTGTGAAACAATAAATCCACAGCCACATTTTGGTTCAATTTCCTGATCTTTGAAAATTACAAGCTATCTCTACAGTGATTGCTTCCTGGTCTGTCTTATCTACTTTACGGGTTTATTATGAAAATTTATAAAGAAGTGTTTTGTATCATTTATACAGAAGTGTTTTGATAACTGAAAATTAAGTGTACAAATGTAAAATGGTAATGGTAATCTATTGTCTTACTTCCCTTGCTTAGTTTTTTGGGTCCATCCGTTGGCTCATAGCCAAGGTTCTTTTATTCCCATCCCTTCTAGTTCAGCCCTCCCCTATACCATTCTTATTGTTATCGTAACAGCTGCTTTTACTTCTTAAACCAGGACCCACCCTTCCCCTCTTTCAAAGCACAGTTCAGAGCCACCTCCTGTGGAAAAACTTCCCAGTCTTGCAGAAGGAAACAATAAACTTCCAGATAGGCCATTACACCACTCCCTCAGTTTCCCCCAGTCAGCATATGTTTAAGTGTCTAGCCTAGCACAAGAGTAATGGCCACTTTTGTAGGCGCTTCACCATTTATAAAGCACTTTCACTTACCTTATTGTTCTTAAAATGTTTTCATAAATGTGATGTATTTTAAGCTTTTTCTTCAATGAAGAAATTAGGGATAAATGACTTCCCCAAGGCAAGTACAGGCATACCTCGGAGCTAACCATCACAATAAAGCAAATATCACAATAAAGTGAGTCACAGGAATTTTTTAGTTTCCCAGTACATGTAAAATTATGTTTACACTATATTAAAGTCTATTAAGTGTGCAATAGTATTATGTCTAAAAAAAAAAGTACATACCTTATTCGAAAAATATCTTATTGCTAAAAAAATGCCAAAACAATTACAATAGTAACATCGAAGATCACTGATCACAGATCACCATAACAAATAATAATGCCAAAGCTTGAAATATTTCAAGCATTACCAAAATGTGACAGAAAGGCACAAAGAGAACAAATGCTGTTTGAAAATCTGGCATTGATAGACTTGCTCTGTGCAAGGTTGCTACAAACCTTCAATTTGTAAAAAATGCAGTACCTGCAAAGCACAATAAAAGTATGTCTGTGAGTGATAAAAAAAAGAGGGAAGGAGCCACGGATCTGGGTTTGCCACTTACTACTACCTACCTCACAAAGTTTTTGCGAGGATTATATTACACAATCTGTGGTGGTAGGTCTTATAAAAATGGAATCAGATCTTAGCTCCAATACCTCTTCCTCAAGAAAGCCTTATTAGACAGCCTACTCCAGATCAAGTTCCCATCCTATGCTCACAAGCAGCACCTACTTCCCTTCCCAGCACTCATCTCAGCTGTAATATTACAGTAATATGTATGATTATTTGATTATCATCATCTCTCTCTAGACTAGGAGCTCTATCTGAATAGGGACGTCTGCTCTGCTCTCCACACCGAATACAGTGCTTATCACATACAAGTTCTTCAATTTCGTTTGATAAATGAGAACTGAAACCCAAATTTTCTGATTCACTCTAAATTTGACTTTTAGGCTGGGGGAAATACGTTACAGTGATGCCAGAAGACAGAATGCGGTCACGTGGATGTTACTCAACTGATATAAAAGAATAAATTTCAAAGGACTAGAGACCGCTGCGGGGCAATGGAGGGGGTGGAGGTGGGGGGAAACAGTTCAGAACGGTTAAGTCTGGGCGCACGCGACTTCCGCACGGTTGTAACCACCACTGAGAATGCATACGCTGAACGACCGTTCTCGCCCAAAAATCTCTGGAAGCAGTTTTGTCCCTCTTTTCCGTACGATGAACCAAGATGGCGTGGCCCTTGATTGAAAACCAGATTCAAGATGGCGACTTCCGGCTTCCCGCGCAGCGTCGCGCGTGGCCACGAGGCCACGCCCACTTCCGGCTCCTGCGCCTCAGCATGGCTGCTTTACGTTTAGTGCTCTCTAGTAAGCGGGTGTAGGGTATGGGGGCTCGGGGGTTCGTGGAGGCGGGCCCGGGACGCCTGGGCTGGCTGCACGGCCTCTCTCCCAACTCTGCCCTGTTTTCCCAGCAGGTGTCCGGAGGCTGCACTGCGGCGCCGCGGCTCGGGCGGGCAGTCAGTGGCGACTCCAGTGAGTGCCGGTCTGGGGGGAACTGAGGGGCCAGAAGCTGGGCTGAGTCCTCACGGAACTGTTTTTCTCCACCCAGGCAGGGCCTTGCTGCCAACCCCTCCGACTACGGGCCCCTTACGGAGCTCCCAGACTGGTCTTATGCGGGTGAGCGCTGATCTGACAGTTAACTCTACTTCGGAGATTTTCACCCAGAGGGAACGCCCCTGGACGGAGGGGGGTGGGGGGGCGTGTCAAGGTGCGGGTTGTGTCTGAGTGGACAAAGTATTGAACTTTATATTTGGAGTTGGGGGGAAGAAATCCTATTGTTTATTTTATAAATTAAACTACGCCTATGGAAAGTAAAGCTAGACAGGATCTTCTTGGCTTGTGGGGATAAGCAGAAGCTAACTCTGATGTGGGGCATCCCGCGGGAGGGACAAGACTTCATGTGTCTAAGAGGGACGTGGTGTTTTTAAAGTTACGAAGAACCGCCCTTCTGTGTGGTGAGTACATTGTTGAGAATTTGTTACCAAGTGCAGGTAGAGCTCTTTGAAAGGCTGCCTAAATGAGCGTCTCAGAGAGAGGCTTAGAAGAGTGAAGACAGAGGATGACGGGGCTCTCTGCAGAAAAGTTTCTTCCTTTACCTTAAAACAAGACAAAACAAAACGCCCTAGAAAGGAAGGACCTTAGAAAAGTTGAAGCCACTCCCCACTGCATTGGGACTCCAGTTCACAGGTGGTAAAATTGAGGCCTACAGAAGTAAATCGCTCAGGAGCACACAGCTAGATAATAGCAAAGCCAGGACTAGAACTGGGCAGAGGCCAGGCCCCCTTCAACAGCACAGAAACCTGAGTACTGGTTTCTATAGGAGTATGAACCTTCTTAATCAGATACTTGGTGGCTGAGGAGGATGGTGAAGATTCTTTTCCTACTTGTTATTTACTGTAGGAAGCCTAGGAGCTCCTTGAAGTAGTATGGACTATTGGGAAGAGTCTGGAATTGAATTTTTTTTTACTTTATTTTATTTTTACTTATTTATTTTTGGCTGCGTTGGGTCTTTCTTTAGTTGCCGCGAGCAGGGGCTACTCTTCGTTGCGGTGCACGGGCTTCTCGTTGTGGTGGCTTCTCCTGTTGGGAGCACGGGCTCTAGGCGCCTGGGCTTCAGTAGTTGTGGCTCACGGGCTCTAGAGCGCAGGCTCAGTAGCTGTGGCGCACGGGCTTAGTCGCTCCGTGGCATGTGGGATCTTCCCGGACCAGGGATTGAACCCACGTCCCCTGCATTGGCAGGCGGATTCTTAACCACTGTGCCACCAGGGAAGCCCATGGAATTGATTCTTAATCCAGGCTTCTCTACTTGCTAACTTTGTGGTTAGCAAGTTACTTAATGGTATCTCTCAGTTTCCACATCTGTAAAAGAAGAATACCTATCTCCGATGGTTCTTGGAAGGATAAAATGAAACAACCAGTGTAAAGCACCTGATATACACAGTATTGGTTCCCTTTCCTGATGAATATTATCTCTTATTTGTCTTGCCTTCAAACTTTTGGACAGAGTTTTCACTGTTTCTTTCTTTGTAGAAAGTAAGTATCCTTTTAATCTCTGTTATAAACTACTTGAGATCAGATACTGCATTTTTTCAGCAAGTCAGCAGACATTTATAAGATTTTTATTATGGGCCTACACTATACTACAGTGAAAGTAAGGGATACAGTCCCTAATCCCAAGGAACTTAAAGTCTAGCTGGAAAAACAAAGCATGGACATTTTAAAAATTAAGTAATAATATTTCAATGCTCTGCCTCTTTCCAGAAGGATTTGAGGTGGCTAAATAAGGCTAAAAACAATCAGTATCACAATAAATGTCCCCAGACAGAGAGATGAATATTAAATGATGGAGATGCATTTCTTTCAGAAGAGAGAGCTGACAGAGTTGAAGAGGTAAGAGAAGGATTTCTGGGACAAGTAGAGCTTCAGGTGGGCCTAAGAATGAGAATTGGCTGGAAGGAAAGGAAAAGAGGGTGTTTCATTATAGAGTGAGACGGAACTCAGCAAGGACTCACTGGTAATTAGAACAGTAATCAGATTGCTTGAGTGGAGGGTTTCTGAAGATAAAACAGGAGATTCAGCATTGCAAAGGACCTTGAATTCTAGGCTAATGAGGGAGGGGTAAGTAAAATAGAGTAGGAACATGCCTAGGAGCTTATTCTTGGTGGTTCTGGCATACCTCACCATTGAGGGAAGTGTTCTAGGGGAATTAAGGTACAGTGGGTGTGAAATGGAAAAGAGGAGCTCAAGATTTGTTCTTCCCTCTTTCCTATCACAGCCGCTTTCCCAGGGTCCTGCAGGCCATCTCTAACACTTGCCTTTTCTCTCACTTCTATCTGCAGATGGCCGCCCTGCTCCTCCAATGAAAGGCCAGCTTCGGAGAAAAGCCCAAAGGGAAAAGTTTGCAGTGAGTGGCCAGAGCCCACACAGAGCAAACTGTGTGTAATCAGGGGGAAAATTTAAATTGTAATTTGTCTTTAGTTGGCACCTAAGCTAACACGTACCCGTCACTCCGAGGTTTTATCTGCCAAAGGTTTTAACGGTACCGGGAGAAGGGAGGATAGAGTGGGGCACTCCTAGGGCAGGAACCAATAGTAGACACCCATTTTGCTGCCTTCCTCCTGCTTCCCAGCCCAGGACCTGGTTCCACCCCTTCCCCAGTCAGTGGTGTCATTTTCCAGCTGAAACCTCTGACTTTGATCTGTGAATGAAAGGATATATGGTGCAGAGCTCAAGCCCCAGATGTTATCCACACTGTTTTCCTGTCTGTTTCAGAGACGAGTTGTACTGCTGTCACAGGAAATGGATGCTGGATTACAGGCATGGCAGCTCAGGCAGCAAGAGAAGTTGCAGGAAGAAGAAAGGAAGCAGCAGAATGCTCTTAAACCCAAAGGGGCTCTACTGCAGAACCCCCGACCAAGTCAATAAAAAGCAACTCCTGTCTCCCCCAGCCTGGCTCTGGCTTTCTTTTCTATCACCTAGATGTGTCATCCCAGCCAGAAGAAAGCCTTTATGTTCCCTATCTGTCTTCAGGGCAAAAGAGGATGGACACCAGGAAGAACAGGCTGTAAGATCACTGCCTGGAAGTGCTGGCACAGTGCCCTCACCCCAGCTCCATTACGGTTCAGCAGAATCTTGCTCAGGGGTATTGACCCCCTCTTTTGCAGGCCATAGGACTGGCCCAACTTTCCTCCTCTGCAGACGTGAAAAACGGGGCAACAGTTTTCCTGGCTTTAGCCACACACTCAAGCCTTTAACAGCCCATACACAGTTCAGGCCTCATGCAGTTACGCATTAATAAATGTTTTGATGGAAAAGGCTTTCCAGCTGAGATCCACTTTTTGGCAAGCAACTGGTATCCGTTTTTGTAAACTTCAGATACATGGCCCTAGAGGATACTCCCACTGGGAAGGCTGACACGGGAACAGCAGACTTGGGTGTTGCATGTTCTGCTAAAGAGTGGGATCCTGAGGTTTCTGTGGTTCTGACTGAATTCCAGAGGTTGGTTGGAGAGAGGCCTGTACTTCCCAACCCCCACTTGTGTAGGGGAGCCCTGATGTGCTCAGCCCCCAAACAGTGACCGTGGAATAGGTACCTAATAGCCACCATATACTTCCCACAGATCTGTTAGCTGCACAGGCCCCAGGGAAACCTTTCATTTTATTGATCATGGCTCCTCCCATGGATACTGAGGGAAAAAGGACTTTTGCTCCCATTACAATACCGAGCACTGGGCTTTTCTTCCATTCTCCTGCCACAAATATGTGACAGTTCTTTTATCTCTAGGATTTCTGGAACTTCCTACCTGACATAATTTCTGTCCAGCCTCCTTTATTCCTTCCCTTGCTTTCTTTCCCTCCCTTCTCCGCCACCCCCACCAACCTCCTTCCTCTCTTCGCTGACCAATGCAGTTCTTGGATCTTAGATTTCGCTGATGGTCGGGTTTTCTGTGTCCCACACTTTTCCTGCCTCTGTTGTGTTGCTTTTCCAGATCTAGCCCTCAGCCTCTTATCTGTCTCCCTTTCCCACCATCAGGTCTAGCCTGCCCTCCCCCTTCCCTTCATACCTCCACCTTTTGTTCTCAGAGTCTAGTCAGCCCCTGAAGGAGGAGATTATACTCTTTAAGGGATTATCTCCTTTTCCGGTATAGAGCGGGAACTAAACCCCATAGTCCTGACTCCCATTCTCTCTTTTCCGCAGTTTCACCAAACTTGATTTGCCTTTCCCAGGACTTCATGGCCTTGCACTCCTTTTCTCCCCAGCCAGTTCTAGTTCAAGGGGCAGCAGATTGCAAAGGACAATAATAAAGGGGGCGCATTCGTCTTTCTCTGGGGACAGGACCCCCAGATCCAGTGTGGTGGTGGGATTTGTCAGTGGGTAGTTGGGTTTTGGTATTGTTGCTTTTTTTAATATTATTATTTCTTGTTAGGGGAGGGACGGAGGTGGCTGACAAGAATAAGGGACACAATTTTCAATAGAGCCACAGACCCCAGCAGACAACCCCGCACACCAGGTCTCGTGGACACGGAAGATGCCCCCACCATCCCAGGCTCTGAGCTCCGTGTTTGCCCCAGGCGCTGAGCTTCCCAGTGCTTCCCACGGAGGTGAGATGAACGGTGGAAGCAGAGGAATCAAGCCACCCAAAATATGCTTAGAAGGAGAAAGTCTCCCACATCCCGTCCCTTGAGTCCCCCCAAGCCCCCCGCTCTCGGCTGTGGCCTCAACCCCTGCAGATGGCAGCCTCCACCACAGAAAGGCAACTTAGGGTTTTTTTTTTTGTTTTTTTTGTTTTTTTTTTTTACCCTGCTCTTGGCTGTAATTGGATTCAGACTGAAACAACCACGTCCGCACCGGGAAAGGAGGGCATTGGGGCGGGGGCGGAGGGAGCCTGTGGGAGAAGGGAGGGACCAGAGGAGAGAGCGAGAGAGGGCTCGCCATCCAGTTCGCAGACTAAGCAGAAGAAAGATCAAAAAACGGGAAAGCGGGGACGAGCAAACAGGCGCTTTCAAGAACAATCCCCTCATCTCCAAGCGGACAGCGCTCTAGGAATCCAAATTCAGTGCCTACGGAAGACAAAAGGCGCCCCGAGGGAGTGGCGGTGCGACCCCAGGGCTTGGGCCCCGCCGCGGAGCCCGCACGGCCCGGCTGCCCGGACGGTCGCGGACCATGTCTCTCGCCCCACGACCCGCCCGCAGTCTGCTGCTCCCCCTGCTCGCGCTCGCCTCCGCGCTCGCCTCCCTCAGCTCTGCCCAAAGCAGCTTCAGCCCCGAAGTAAGTGAGCTCCTCCGGCCCTGCCCGGAGTCGCGCCCGCCGGGGAGGCGAGCCCGGGGGTCTCCGAGGGGACAGCCCCCATTCGGAGAGGAGGGCTCTCGGCGTCTCGGCTGCTCCGGCCTGCAGGGTCCCCCTTCCTTTCCTTTCCCTCCTCATCTCCAAACTTCAAAGTCGATCCAACTTTTGCCTCCTCCAACTACCACCCCCCACGCGCGCGCGCGCGCGCCGCCGACTTTCTTTCCCATTCCTTTCCTTGGAAGAACTTTCCAGCCGGGGCCCACTCCCCACCCCTCCCCAGTTCCCCTGGGCTCTGAGCTCAGCTCTGGAACCGGTCGGGAGCCTGATAAATATTTGGACTCCGCTCAGACCCCGCGCTGTCCTGGTTTCTTGTCATGTGCGAGAGTTTGTTGTTTCTTCGACTTTCCAGTTCGCAGGCGCTCTCCCGCCCGCGCTCGCCGGCGCTCTGCCGGCCGGGAGGGCTCCGGGGACGGCGCCCCTTGGCCCGGGCCCCCCACGCTGCGGCCGCCGCCTCGCTGGCGCTCCCGGCCCTCCTCGGACGCGTCGGCTGCCAGGTGCGGTCGGGGGTGGCCGGCCGAGCGGGCCCGACCCCCACCCCACCCCCCGCCTCCCCGAGAGGACCCTCTGTGTCCCGGCTCGGAGCCCTGGCGTCGAGGGTCGCGGCGCTGGCGCCCTGGCCCGCGTTTCCGGACACACAAAGGTCTCCTTGTGAGCCGGGGCCTCGGCCGGGCTGCCGCCTCCGCTCCCTGCTCCCCCTTCAGCGCCTTTAGGCTCTTTTTGTTAATTGCTTTTCTGTGTTAATTGCAGGGAGACTCGGGGCGTCGCACGGGGAGCGGGGTGAGGGCCTGGCCCTGGGCTCCCGCGCAGGTCTTGACTGACTCGGTTGCCCCCCACCCATTCCCCGACGCTGGCCCACCGGGCCTGGGAGGAAGCCGCGTGGGAGTTGTCTGAGGAAGTTTTTCCTCTCTCTCTCTTTTATTTTGGGGTGAAGGTGGGAGACGGATTTGATCAGCTTCTTATTTTGGGCCATCCCAACCCACTCAGCTCGGCCAGGGCCTGGGTGCGGTCGGGAGGGGCCAGGAAGGGCCCCTGAGCAGGGGGAAGGGATCAGGACTTGGCTTCCTCCCTCCTGGTCCCGGCCCTGGTCCCACCCCGGGAGAAAACATCTCCAGAAAGAACACACTCTCTCTGTCCTGAGACTGACAGGAAAAGTGTGGCCCTAGGAATGGAGGTGACCACGGAGAGTGAAAATCTGCCCAGAGGCTAAGCCTGACAAGGTCCAGGAGGAGGAGGAGGCATCCTCTTTCCAGGCCTGGAGTCTTCATCAGAGGCCTGAAGGGGAGAGCGTCTAACAAAAGGAGCCCGGGCATCTGGGGGCTTCCCGCTGCCAACTTCGCCTGCCCTGCCTTCCTTCCCTTCCCTGCCCCACTAGGTCCCCTTGGGGAGGGGCGGCAGCCCTGGCTCTGTTTTAAGCGGGTCATGGGCAGTCCCAGTGCCAGAACCATCATTTGCTTCTGGGCCATGGAGGGGTGGGAGGCAGAGGGAGGGAGGAGCAGGCCCAGAGGCTGGGATCCAGGGCCTGCAGCAGAGCCAGAGATTCCCCCCAACCCCCTCCAGGACTCCTAGGCCGGTGAAGTGGGCCTACGAGTGGGAGGGGTTCCTTGTCCTTGACTTTCCCCTAGAGGAGTACCTTGCACCACTCAGTTTTCAGACAAAGCCAGCCGACTCAGTTCTCTGACCCTGCAGAGTTGCTCCCTCTCCAGGCAAATCTGGAGGGAGAGCTGGGGTGGCCCAGGCCTCAAACAGCCGGCCTCCTCCCACCACCTCCAGGGTCCTGCACCAGCTCCGGGACAGCCCTCTCCTCTCCTTGGCCAGTCTGGCACTTGGCCCTTCTCCCACTCAGCCGCAGACACAAGAGTCCTCTCTTCTGTGGTTCCGACCTCATAGTCTCCTCTGTGGTTCTTGCTTTGCTCGGAGCCTAGGCCTGGGAGGAGGAGAGGAATGGGGGCACTTCCTTTCCAGGACTTGTGGCTCTCTTGACTCCAGAGAAGTCCCTTTCTTGACTAAGTCTCCACCTTTCTCTACTGCATATGGGGTGGAGGTTGTGGGCGTGAATATTTAGACCTATCCACCTTCTTGAAAGACTCATCAGGAAGAGGGATGTATCCCAGAGCTCCCAGATGTGGATTCTCCCCATCTCTCTGCCACCCTCCCTCCTGTCATCCTGCCCTAGGAGCTTTGCTCCCTGAGGGTTGAGGGGGCCTGACCTCAGTCTTCCAGCTCCAGCAGTGGGCTGCTCCCATCCTTTCCCAAAGCTGAAGCAGCTGCTCCCCCACGAGAGGTCATAAGCCCGGGATGTGACTACCCTACAGGTGAGGCCAGGGGCAAAGGGAGTTTCCTGCATACTTGGGCACAGGCCACAGGAGGCCTCCTGCAGGCACTAGCTGTGGCATCAGTTAGCGCAGGTCAGGGCAAGTTTAGAGCTCCCGGGAGAGCAGCCCAAGACCGGAGCCTCCTGCCCTGCTCCGGTATAACAGAGGTTAAACTTTGCTCCCCGCCTTCTTCCCCTGAGGAGGGGCTCTCAGAGCGGGTGGTGCTAGGGTTGTTCTGGCTGGGCCTGTTGGCTGGGGAAAGGCTGTGTTGTTTACATCTCGGGCCCTAACTCCCATCATCAGCCGTAGGGGATCACTTCCCAGAACCATGTTGCAATTCTTGCCCCTGCGGGCTCAGGTCCCCAGTCAGCTGCTCCTGAATCACCCCCAGCCCCAGTGCAAGAGCACTGCACCACCGTCCAGGCCTGGGCCTCGAGGTGAAGGGCCACATGGAGAGCCATCCTAATGACCTGGAGTAAGGGATGCAGCACCACTCTGCACTCCAAGCTCCCGCCCTAGGCAACCTGCAGCATCCTCTGGACTCCTTAAGAAGGCAAAGCTGGAGCAGGGACCAGAGCCATCCGGGTAGCATCTCCCCGTAGGAGGATCTGAGCATGTTCATGTTCCGTATAAAACTTGGCTCATTTTACTTTTCAGGCTTTAGGAAAAGACTCCATTTTTCTTACAATAAAGGCTGACTTTTTCCTCAGCAGGGCTTTGCAATGTGGGTACCTTTCAATCAAACAAACACCAAAAACCTAACTTTAAGGCAATATGCCAGCCTTTATATTATGGACAATTCACATCATACCTAAAATAAACTACAGTCA
The DNA here is from genome assembly GCF_949987535.1 of Balaenoptera acutorostrata. Lineage (NCBI taxonomy): Eukaryota > Metazoa > Chordata > Mammalia > Artiodactyla > Balaenopteridae > Balaenoptera > Balaenoptera acutorostrata. The sequence continues at coordinate 105,914,270 of NC_080066.1, forward strand.
CCAAAATACTAAGTAAAATACTAACCCTAATCCTAACCACCATCCCAATCTCCCACTCCCTCTACTGAGAACCTTAAATGGGTCTTTAGGTCCCAAGCCCTAGGTCAGATGCTGCTTGGATGGCGACAGTGGCAGGATCCCGACTCTGTGACTGGATCACATCCGCACCACCTCCAAACGCCCCAGCTTCCCCTATCAGCAGCCAGCCGGAGCCCTAGCTCCTTTTCTGCTCTCCTTTCTGGAAAGATCTCAGCTGTGTATACCCCGGAGGCACAGCATGCCTGTCCCAGGAGAGCCTCGTGCCAGGCCCCAAAGTGGAGCCCCCTCAGCCTCTCCCCTCTCCATCCACCATGGGCACACCCCAGCCTCAGGTGGGACATGCTGTATTTACAAGAACACTTGACACAGAGGAGGAAAGCACTAGAAGGAATCCCAGCTCTGAGAAGACATCCTAGAACTCAATTAAACCACCAGGGCTCCCATCAAAAGAGTTACAGCCAAAGCCCAGCACTGTGGCTCTCCACCCCTCCAAGAGGATCAGCCATACTAGGACCCGGGCCAGAGTTTGGGTCCAGCCTGGGAGTTCCTCCAGACCCACTGCCAGAGCCAGGCTGGGAGCTCACTGCCCTTTCCACACCAAGCCAAGGGTGCATTCCAGGTGCCGTGAGGAAACAGAGGCTCCCCTCGGGCCAGGTGGGGATGCTCCAAGCCACATCCCTTTCCCTACAGGCCTGGCTGCAGCAGTATGGCTACCTGCCCCCTGGGGACCTGCGTACCCACACACAGCGCTCGCCTCAGTCACTCTCAGCTGCCATCGCTGCCATGCAGAGGTTCTACGGTCTGCGAGTGACAGGCAAGGCTGATGCAGACACCATGAAGTAAGTGCTAGACCCTGGCAGGAATTCTGCCCAGCACCCACCGACACAACACTGAGTACCAGAGAGGCTGCCACCTGAATGCCTGATTCCACCCCCATACCTCATCCCCACAAGCTGATCCCGACCCTCTCCTGTTCATCCAGACCTCATGACCTTGTCTCTTCCCCACACTCACCCTGGGGCCAGAGAGTCCCCCTCTCCTCTGAAGACCTTTCTCTTTCATACGCTCTCCTGACCACAATCCTCACACCCCAGGGCCATGAGGCGCCCCCGCTGTGGTGTTCCAGACAAGTTTGGGGCTGAGATCAAGGCCAATGTTCGAAGGAAGCGCTATGCCATCCAGGGCCTCAAATGGCAGCATAACGAGATCACTTTCTGGTGAGTCCAACAGGCAAATGGCCTTTCTCACATCAGGTCACCCTTCCCTATCAGTGGTGCTTAGAGACCCTGAGGCTCCCTTCGCTACTCACCCCTGTTCCTGAGAAGCATCCTCGGGGGTAGGGAGGAAAATGGCTCTCATCCTGGAGAGGGGTGCAGCCGGTGGAGGGTATTTCCCAGGCCCAGAAAGCCCTCAGTTCTTGGGACAGAGGCATCGTGAGGCGGCAGGAAGAGCTGGGTCAGACAAAGGTGGCTGGACAGCTCAGTCAGACCTGGGAGAGTACAGGGAAGGAGTTCTGCCCCTCGTTGTCCTAACACACTCCCATCCTCTCCCCACGTGGCTGGACCTCAGCATCCAGAACTACACCCCCAAGGTGGGGGAGTACGCCACATTCGAGGCCATCCGCAAGGCATTCCGTGTGTGGGAGAGTGCCACGCCGCTGCGCTTCCGAGAGGTACCCTATGCCTACATCCGTGAGGGCCACGAGAAGCAGGCCGACATCATGATCTTCTTTGCTGAGGGTTTCCACGGTGACAGCACGCCTTTCGATGGCGAGGGCGGCTTCCTGGCCCATGCCTACTTCCCAGGCCCCAACATTGGAGGGGACACCCACTTTGACTCTGCCGAGCCCTGGACTGTCCGGAACGAGGATCTGAATGGTGAGCGAGGTAGCCTGGGGACTCTTATCCCTGGAAGAATCAAGAGTCATTTGTATGGGGGTTCTCCAGCTTCCTCCCCAAGCCTCAGACCCCCAAATCTCAGGGCTTTGGGGGACCACAAACATCTCCCGGTCTGACTTCCAGTGAAAGCAGGAATCCCGTTTTGAGCTATTTACATCTGGTCCCTTCTCTCGCCCAATATTGACTTCCCAGTCAAAGGCTTCAAAGCATCTGCATCACTCACTTTTCCAGGCAAATGTCATGTCTGGCTCCTGGGAGAAACTGAGGCCCAGATAGGACTTCAGCTTCCCAATCCTTGCTGGGATTTGGATCCAGCCCCAGAACAGTCTCTCGCCTCTACCCAGAAGAGTTGCTGGCCGGCTTTTGCCTCCTCTGCCAAATATGAGGCTGGAACTCAGGATTTGGTCACTTTGGGTGGAAAATTTGGGAGGCGGGCTTCGTTGTGAACCTGAAGCTTCTGATGGGGAAGCAGGGAGTCTGAGGGAAGGGACCCAGGCTGCCATCATAATCATCCCCATCCCTCCAGGGAATGACATCTTTCTGGTGGCTGTGCACGAGCTGGGCCATGCCCTGGGCCTTGAGCATTCCAATGATCCCTCGGCCATCATGGCACCCTTTTACCAGTGGATGGACACAGAGAACTTTGTGCTGCCCGATGATGACCGCCGGGGCATCCAGCAACTTTATGGCAAGTAATCTATGCCCACATCTGCTCCTTCCTCTCTGCTCCTTATCCTCTCCTGTTCTCCCTGGCCTGTGCATTTTCCCCTCCCTCATGCCCTACAGTCTCCCCCCGGCCCCCCACCTGACCCTGCCTCCATCCGCTCCCACTTTTAAAAGACCCCACCTTTTCTGTCCTTCCCCAGCTGATTGCTTCAGCCTCCCGCAAAGGCCCAGCCACACCTCTCCAAAGGTGTTATCTGCCCATATGTCTGTCCTTTCCTCCTACTCTGCCACCAAGTCTGAAGTGCCCCTCGTGTTCTCTGCCCCAGGGAGCGAGTCAGGGTCCCCCACCAAGACGCCCCCTCAACCCAGGACCACCTCCAGGCCCTCTGTCCCTGATAAGCCCAAAAACCCCACCTATGGGCCCAACATCTGTGATGGGAACTTTGACACCGTGGCCATGCTCCGAGGGGAGATGTTTGTCTTCAAGGTGAGAGGAAGAAGTGGGCTGGTGTGGGGGACAAAAGGGCTCCATGACCGGGAGGCTGGGTGGAAACAGCAGCAGGAGGACTAAATACTGAAACTGAGGCAGTGCGGGAGCTTTGGGGACTGAGCTGGAGGACAAAGCTAAGGATATAATGAACTGCCTCCCAGGAGCGCTGGTTCTGGCGGGTGAGGAAAAACCAGGTGATGGATGGATACCCCATGCCCATCGGCCAATTCTGGCGGGGCCTGCCCGCATCCATCAACACTGCCTATGAGAGGAAGGATGGCAAGTTTGTCTTCTTCAAAGGTAACCGGACATTCTGCCATAGTCTTTGGGTGTGGGGAGGGTCTCCCTGGAGGAGCAAATTCCACCTGACTCCTCCAAAGACCGCAGAGCCCAGGTGGAGTCAGATCCTGCCCTTCCCTCTCCTCCCCAGGAGACAAGCACTGGGTGTTTGACGAAGCTTCCCTGGAGCCTGGCTACCCCAAGCACATTAAGGAGCTGGGTCGAGGACTGCCTACCGACAAGATTGATGCTGCTCTCTTCTGGATGCCCAATGGAAAGACCTATTTCTTTCGGGGAAACAAGTAAGGCCTCAATCCCTGGGGCCCAGGCCTTCCTCCTCAGACACCACCACCAGGTTTCCTCAATTCTGGAGGAAGACCTACTTTCCCCCTGAAATGTTCCCCTGGAGAAGAAGCTGGCTGAGCCTGTGCTGTTGCCTAGCAACGGGCAGCCTCCATGGGGTGCTGAGTGAGTGGGGTATGACCGGGTCACCATTTCAGACCTGCTCATTTGACGCCTCCTGCCCCAAGCCCTGTGCCACCGCCCCAGCTGCCAGGCACTGTCATTAAGGGCCGCTGGTGGCTCCTTGCAGCCTGGGCCCTCCCTCCCACCCCCACCTTCCACCACTTTCAGCTGCAGGCCCTCATTACTCAAAACCCCTGTCCCCCCGCCCCCCATCCACAGACACCCTTTGCTCACCGGCGAGTTCAGTCCCAGGTCCCACTCCCCTCGGAGGACATGCCCAGTGTCCAACCACTTCCCTTCCCTGCCTCTCCCCCAGGTACTACCGTTTCAACGAGGAGCTCAGAGCAGTGGACAGCGAGTACCCCAAAAACATCAAGGTCTGGGAAGGAATCCCTGAGTCTCCCAGAGGGTCATTCATGGGCAGCGATGAAGGTGAGAGGGGCACAGGAGGCGTCTGTGAGGGGAGGACCGGAACAGGGAGTTGAGAGAGAGCAGGAGGAAAGACGGAGAGGATCGGGGTTGAAAATAATGATGAGGAGGACAGGGGAGCCCTTGCCCTGTGCCAGGCACTGAGTAAGTGCTTTCCACGCTTCAGACCCCTTAATCCCCAGCACTCTCTCAACCTGGCGCTAGAGTTCCCTGGTTCCACAGCTGGGGAAACCGATGCTCAGGAAAGCGAAGCGATTCCCTCAGCTGGCGCGCACACTGACGGATTCTCTCCCGCTCTCCTTCTCTCTTTGGCTCATCTCCGGACGCTGCCCGCACCTCTCATCTGCCATGCCGCCTTCTTGCTGACCCTTGCAGTCTTCACTTACTTCTACAAGGGGAACAAATACTGGAAATTCAACAACCAGAAGCTGAAGGTCGAGCCGGGCTACCCCAAGTCAGCCCTGCGGGACTGGATGGGCTGCCCGTCGTCGGGGGGCCGGCCGGATGAGGGGACTGAGGAGGAGACGGAGGTGATCATCATCGAGGTGGACGAGGAAGGCAGCGGAGCAGTGAGCGCGGCCGCCGTGGTGCTGCCTGTGCTGCTGCTGCTGCTGGTGCTGGCGGTGGGCCTCGCCGTCTTCTTCTTCCGACGCCACGGGACCCCCAAGCGACTGCTCTATTGCCAGCGCTCCCTGCTGGACAAGGTCTGACCCCCACTGCCGCCCGCCCACTCCTCCCACGAGGACTTTGCCTCTGAAGGCCAGTGGCAGCAGGTGGTGGTGGGTGGGCTGCTCCCGCCGGTCCCGAGCCCCCTCCCCAGCCCCCCCACGTCCCTTCTTCTCTGTCCCATGACTGGCCTCTCCCCCACTCCGCGCTGGCATTGCTTCTTCCCTAGATGGGTTCCCCCGGAGGCTGAGCAGGGGCCGGCCTCCCAGCCCCTGCCCCTCAGGGGCCCCCGTGGCTTGGTGTGTGTTCAGCCCCATCTGAATGTCCGGGCTCTGCACTTGAAGGCAGGACCCTCAGACCTCGCTGGTAAAGGTCAAATGGGGTCATCTGCTCCTTTTCCATTCCCTGACATACCTTTAACCTCTGAACTCTGACCTCAGGGGTCTCTGGGCATGCTAGCCCCGCGAGCCCCCGGGGGTACCCAATTGGCAGCCTCCCACCACTCTTTCTGGCTGAAAGAAATCTAATCTTGTTGTGAGGGGGAGACCCTGAGAGAGTGAGGGGGTGAGGGCCGCTCAGCTTCCCTAAGACCTTGGGAGGAAAGCTCAGAGAGGGTCAGTCCTCTCCACCGAGATCCACCTCTGCCCCACCTGCCCCCGAGAACTTCCACGGAAGGAGCCTGAGCCATTAAGGACTAACCTGGGGCTGCAGAAACCCTTGACAGCCCTACCCTCCCAAACGTTAGCCTCGGATGGGGATGTCAAGGTTGGAAGAGTTGAGACCAGGGGGTGCAGCTACCAGGGTGGGCCCCAGGAGTCCTGGGGGTGAGCCTGGGGGCCACAGAGAAAGAACCTCACTCAAATGCAGGCAGCTGGGGTAGGGACCCAGGGGCAGAGCAGTCAGAGAGGACAGGACAGGACCAAAAGGCAAACCAGGGAGGTGCAGCAGGAGTGGACGGCCGGGGGCCAGGCAGGCCAGGCCGGCAGGGACGCCACAGGGTGGGCTGTGGTACCCGGGGGAGGGCACATTTTATTGGAGCTCTCAGGAAGGGCCCGAGAAAGGCACACCTGCTCCCGTTTGGTGCCCTGGCTTCAATCAGACCGCACGGAGGGGAAGGCAGGGAGCCAGAGAAAGGAGCAGAGAGGGCAGGCCTGGGGGACTGGCGACCCGGGACCTTGATGAGAGCACCCACCTAGCTAGGGAGCCGAGGATCAGCCTGCCTCCGCCAGCCTCCGGGAATGGGCAGGCGCCTGGGCCTTTTGTCAGGTTAGCCCCTCGCTTCCCGACGCCCCCCCAAGCCCTTTCTACAGGTGTCCTGCCCTCCCCTCCCCACCCAGCCCACCCATTTGAGGTCTCCTTGGGCCGCCGAAGGTGGTCCTGGTACCCGGAGACCTGGGAGAGTGAGAGACCACGTGGGGGCAGTGAGCGGAGAGGGATGTCAGGGGTGGGAGGAGTGCGGTGAACGGTGCTGGCAGTTCGGCTAAAGTTGTCTTGTTTGGGTTTTTTGTTTTGTTTAATGTATATTTTTATTATAATTATTATATATGAATTCCCTTCAAATCGTTCCTTTTTGTTAACAAGGGGCATGGGGAGGGGTGGGGGTGGGGCAGAGGCGTCCGACCCCAGGACCTGCAGGGCGGGGCTGGGTCAGTGCCCTCTAAGGACATTTTCGACCTTGTTCAACCTTTCCACAAAGAATAAACAGTGTTTCACGTTCTTGGTGTGGCTGCAGTTTGTGTGCCTGGGACGTGGCTGTGAGGGGCATAGGAAGCAGGAGGGCCGTGCGGTGTTTTCCGTGAGGTGGGGTTTGGGTATTTTTCATAATGGAATATGTTTATTCTCGGTGGACGAAAGGGATCCGGGGCCCAGAGATGGGGAGGAGGGCATACTCCATGGGGGCGGAGGAGTTGTCCGCAGAGCCCAGCCAGCTCCCCTCTCCCAACCTGGCCTAAGAGGCTACCTTTGAGGCCCAGGACTGCAAAAGCAAGAGGAAGTGGCCAAGCTGAAGCCACTCGGAAAATCTTCCTAAATTGCGTTACCCTGTCGTGTGATCCAGCTGCAGACCCTCTGTTTGCTCAGGCCTCGCGTGGCTGCTGGGGGATTCCCCCATCACAGTCAGCCTCAGGCTTGTGGGGGGGGAAGTGGGGGACAGGCCCTTCTCCCCAGCCCTGAGGATCTAAGCCTCTCCCAGGCCTGGGGCTCCCCTGCAGGGGCAGAAGGAACAGGGGAAAGAAAGAGGTTGCCCCGTGGCCAGTTAGGAGCAGCCTATCTCTGGCAAAACAGGGGTCTCACCCCAATTGCCCAGGAGAGGCAGGATGGTCGGGTTGGAAGGGCAGAATGACAGGGCTTTGTTTCCTCTTTCCTTAGAAACTGCTGCCCCAGACAGGGTTCCCAGGCTGTCGACCGACCCTTCCTCCAAACCAGCCTGGAGGGAGCAATCGCTCAGTTGCTGAGTCAGCTCAGCTGAAGGGAGCAGCCCTCTTTCTCCCCTCCTTCCCTTCCTGCCTCAGCCCGGCCCTCGCTCCCTCCCAGGCTCCGGCCCAGGCCCCCTCCACGGCCTGCCTCCAAGAGCCCTGGCCCCGCCTAGGCCAGGCGTTTGATGCAGCTGCTAGTCAGGGCTGGCTGGTGTGATTGCTTTGGCAGAAGGGGTACCCCCCCCTTCCTGCCAGCCAGGAACCCTGACCTTATGCCTGGCCTCCTGCACCTCTCCTGCCCAACAGCTGTTTGGCAGGGCCTGTGTGTCTCAGTGGAGTTGGACACCACCTCCCCGCCACCCTCACCGGAGGGGATGGGGACCCTGAGAAGTCAGGGGCGTCTGGGGGTGGTAGGGCCCGAGCGTGTGGCAAGGAGCTCAGAGATGAGCTCATGGCCCTTTTGTGTTTTTGTGGCCCACATCTGGAGGCAATTACAGATGTTATCCAGTGGGAGTTCTGCAAAACACAGCTGGAGCCAGTGGAGGAGCATGGGGAGGGGGGACTGCCAGAGGGAAGAGGAGGGGGTGCCTAGGGCTCTGGCGTCTGGAGTGTGGTTTCCCCATCACGAGGAAATTGTTTGGCCCTGATTCTGGAATCACAAGATTCTCTCTGAAGCCAAGGGGGAGAGATGGGAATGGAGGACCAGAGACAAAGGGGGAAGAGGTGGAAGAGGCTTCACAAGCTGGGAGAATTGCAGGGTGAAGGCTGCAAGGTCCCGTGCTTCTGACGTGCCTTGGGTCTGAGGGATCCAGCCCAGTGAGGCTGCCCCGGGGACCCCACCGGGCCCCAGCTGAGTGAACCACCAGGTCAGGCTGGGTGAGGGGAGAGCAGAAGGCCCCGGGAGACCTGCAAATATTGCTTTCACTGGCCCTACCCTGCTTTGTCCATTGGGCCTGACCCAGTTTCTATGGTTCCAAGTTCCTTTATTCGAAAGCAGCAAATGTGAGTTAGAGTAGCCAGGAGGGAGCCAAGGGGAATCTGCAAGGAGGTTTGGGCAGAACCCAGGGAAGCGGGCTCTCAGGAGATAGGACTGTACTCTGCCCATCACTGCACCCCACACGTTTGGGGGGAGCCATGGACGCCCTTGACATCGACTCCCTTCTCGGGGCTCCTGCCACCAGCTGGGCCCATGCCTGCAAGGCTGCCAGCCAGGTGCTGGGTCCACGGGATAGGAAGGGAGGGGAAGATCTAAGAGGAGCTGGACTCTCTACAGGAGAGGGGACTGAGCGGAGTGACCCCATGTACAATCTGGCCAGCTCTGCTGGTCCTTCCCTGTCCTTCTCCCAGGCCCCATCTCCCCACAGTCTGACAGCCTTCCCAGTCCTTTGTTTACCCTCTGTATTCCCACTTCCCTTTCCAGCTAATGGGAGGTGTTGGGAAACCACAAACATTGCCCCATTTTACAGATGCAGAAACTGAGGCCCAGATAAGACTTGCTCAAGCTCACAGCTCAGTAGTCCAAAATTAAAACCCAGGTCTGTCTGACTTTTTTTTCCTGTACAGGCAGATTCTGACCATGTCTCTTGGGTGTCTCTTCCATTGTGGACTCCATGTAGCTGGGTGTCTGCATGGCAGTGTGTGTTCTGTGGAATCTGTCAGCATGTGTGTGCTTGCCTGCTGTGCTGTGTCGCAGGAGCAGGAGCACAGGGGAGAAGGGCTCTTCCTCAGGAGTCCACTTCACCAGGAGTTACCTTCCTTTTGGGGGCAGGAACAGGTATTCTGAGGGGATGGAGGAGGCACAGGACTCAGAAGCCAGAGGAAGTGAATGGGACAAAGGCAGCAGCTGGGGGAGGGATGGGGGTGGTGAACGTCTGAGGCAGGGGCCTGGTGGGAGGGGGAGGCTTTCAGGGCAGTTCCCATTCCTTAAGGCCCTGGGGAACCCAGGTGAGGTTGCTCTATTGTTCTGCAGTCCCTGTACCCCCATCCAACCCATCGCCCAAATCTGAATTCACCTCCTTTAGGAGAGCAACTCCCATCAGTCACCTAGCCTGTGGGTCTCTGCCTTCCTCACTCAGACAGTCTTGGGAGACTGGGGAGACCCAGAGGCAGCCTTCTTCGAGGGGGCTGGGCAGCCAAGGCCTGGAAAGGAGGCAGGCCTGACTGGCCAGAAGCCACCTTCCAAATGAGCTCACACACATACTTTCCACCCTGGCCCTGGGCCGCGGCTGGGTGCCTTCCAGGCCAGCCTTCCCCAGCCAGGCCCAGCCCCCTCTGTCCTCCCCTGTCCCTCAGCAGGCCTGGACCCCGGGGTTCCACGACAGGATCAATTGGGCACCCCAGGCAAGGGCTGTCACCACACCCCAAGGGAGCAGCTTTCCCTGCCTCCAGGCTGAGACCAGGTCTCTGCAGGGTCCCTTATTCCTGCAATGGGCCTTCGTGGCTTAGAGGAGGAGGAGACCAGTTTCCTGCACCCAAAGACCCACACCTGGATAGGGAGGGGCAGTAGAGGGGAAAGCAGAGGTGTCCACATTGTAGTGACTTGGAGGAAGCACTTCCTCAGAGAGCCTGAAGTAGCTCATTGACTCAGGGACTGGGCCAGGTCTGGGAGCTGCCTCACCATGGGTCACATCCTGCCCACTCACTTGATTTCCCGATAGGGGCACTTCCCCGATTTGGGGCAGGATGGGGTCTGGGTGGGGCAAGGCCAGGCTGACCACAAAGCAGGGGAAAGACGGGTGCCTCCGAAGGGCCCAGCGGATTCACACACACGTGACTGGCTCCAGCTCATTTTGATCCAGCCTGTGGTCAAAGACTTCACCCTTCGCCCAGCTTCCAGAGACATGTACCACCAGGCCAGAGAGCAAGATCAATTCCCCAAAACGTTCTCCTTGGCCACTCTGTGCCTGGCTCTGTGCTAGCAGCGAGGCTGCCCTGACCCAACATCCTGGATCCAATGATATCTTCCTGAGGTTCCATGAGTTTGTATATTCAGACACAGCAGACAATTGCTCCCATTTTGGATTCCAAAAATATGGGCACTGCAGGTAGATCACACAGGCAGCTGTTGCCCTCCAAGGCACGGGTGGTATAGTTCTGTCGAAGAATGACTATGATTCATAATACCACTGACCCCATCACAGCCACCAGCCGAACGTTCTGTCCTCACTTCCTTACAAAAGAGTAGGATGGCTGGCGCTAGGCACACAGGAGCCCCTTAATAAATGTTTACTGACTTGAATTGCCAGTGAGAGCTGTGATATACATACGTTAACAGCTGTAGTTGTGAATACAGAAGTATTCTATACACGTGTAATAAGTATGTGTATACATAGTAAATTTATAGGTTAAAAAAATCACTGAGCTGTACACTTAAGTTTAGTACATTTTTTGAATTTTACTTTATATTTCACCTCAATCTTTAACAGGTTCAAAGAAGAAAGAAAATATGTCGAGGGAAGAGGTTCACAACTCCAGAACAATGGCTTTGTCCCTACAGACCTCCTCCTTATGTTCCAGCCCTATCCCAGAGCCTGCCCTTAATCAGGGAATGGTTGGTATTGGGTTGTGTTGGCCTACCTCTCCTGGAAATACCAATCCTCCAGGCTGCACTCCCAGGACAGCGTGCACCTGGACCCTGGAGCACCCAGCAGGAAGGTCTCTCTCCCTTCACTCCTCTAAGCTCCATGCCAGGTGTCCCCAGAGTCTCTCCTCCACTCTACTGGTCTGTGCTCCAGAGGTCCCCCCCACCCCACCCCATGCCTGCACAAAACTGCACGTAAGTTCTGGGTGGAGGAAAGCTGGAGAAGGGGCCCAGAGCAACGCCCACCCCATCCTCTCTGTCTGAGCGCAGCCCCTTCTGCAGCAGAGACCGCTGGGGAGGGTTTGCAGGGTGGTAGCGCCCCCTCGTGCTCGGTGTTGGCACTGCAAGCCAAGCCCGGAGAACCGAGAGGTAGGGGCAAAGCCAGCAACGCTCAGGGCCAAGCACACCACCGGCCTGTCCCTTCCCCCTTTCCACTTTCCACGCTTCCACCCAGGACACCTGTACTTAAAGGGGTGGGACTATGGGCGCGACAGGATGACAAGCCTTAGTCTTCCAGCTGCAGAGAGGGAAAAGTCAGTTTCCGTCGTCTGTGCCTGTGCTGGGGGTTGGTGAACAGTCCTCGAATAACTCCAGGAAGGAAGTGGGAGTGGAAGGGGTGCAGGACAGAGGGTCTGCGGGAGGAAGTAAAGGGGGAACTGGAGTCCTGTCCTCTGAGTTGCCACACTGCCCTCCGGTGGACGCCTCAGACACTGATCGCTCCAGGATGCCTGTCCCCTGGGCTTGTCCAGGTGGATCTGCACTCCTGGACCTCAGAATGCTAGAACAGAGCTCCCTCTGGCCAAGGCAAGCGGGCCTCTGCGACTCCTGTATCTAAGAATGGGACATTTCTGTGCCACTTCTCTGAGGCCTTTGTAGGTCATGCCCAAGCCTCCTGGGGGGACTCTCACTTGCACCCATCCTCCTAAAGTCATCTGCACCCTGGGGCCGGGAGCCTCCTTTAATCCCAGTCTTACATTTATAAAATTTTTAAATTTTGTAGTTCATAAAAATGCCTGTAGGTGTTTTGTGAATATCACTATATTATTGCCTATTTATGCTAAAAGTTTTCATTTGTTAAATATAAACACTTAAAATACACCAAGTTGGGGGACTTCCCTCGTGGCGCAGTGGTTAAGAATCCCGCCTGCCAATGCAGGGGACACGGGTTCGAGCCCTGGTCCAGGAAGATCCCACATGCCGCGGAACAACTAAGCCCGTGCACCATAACTACTGAGCTTGTGCTCTAAGAGAGCCTCTGCTCCGCAACAAAAGAAGCCACCGCAATGAGAAGCCCACGCACCGCAACAAGAAAAGTAGCCCCTGCTCTCCACAACTAGAGAAAGCCCAGTGCGCAGCAACAAAGACCCAACGCAGCCAAAAATAAAAAGATAAACAAATAAGTTAATTAATTAATTTTTTAAAAATACACCAAATTGGGACTTCCCTGGTGGTCCAGTGGGTAAGACTCTGCACTCCCAATGCAGGGGGCCCAGGTTGGATCCCTGGTCGGGGAATCCTGCGTGCATGCCGCAGTACCACAACCATGAGCCTGCGTACCACAGCTAAGACTTGGTGCAGCCAAAATAAACAAATAAATATTTTTTAAAATAAATAAATAAATAATAAATAAAATACACCAAATATTTTCAAAACAGTCTTAGTATTTAATTTTTTAATACGCGAGAGGCCCCCAAAATGGACATGATTGAGGTGGCTCTCAAACCTCCAAGGGGTGTCCCTGACCCGGCATCTCATTCTTTCCAAAGCACAAGGAAACTTACTCCCGTCAACATATGGTAGAGTCTTCAATCCCCATTCCCTTCAAACACAGAGGTTTCCCCATCTTGAAAAGCTCTCCTGGATTCTGCTGCAATCTTGAATGATTTTTCTCATTTTCCCCTTTTCTCTCAAGCCAAGGTTTTCCAAAAGCTGTCTGTATTCCTTCCGCAGTCATTTCTTTTTAACCCAACCTCTATGTCTGCATCCCAACCAGGCATTTACTGAAACTTCTCCCTAAAAGGCCCTCGTGACCCCTTTCTTCCCACCCCAGGCCTCCTCTCTGCTTTCACTTTCTTTGGCCTTGTATTAGCATCTAACACAACTTGCTTTGAGAAGCTCCTTTGCCCTTGTCTTCCCAGAAGTTCTGCCATCCGACAATCCACAAGTCAAAGTTTTCAAGGAGCCCTGAAAGCCCAGGAGTGGTATCCCTCTGCATCAACCCTACCTGTGCCTTCAGCTCCTGTACCCTGAGCAGAGACTATCTTTATTTGTTCTGTTAATTCCAGTTTCTGCCCTTCAGACTGTACAGAATAAACAAATTCTTGTTCCACACTACAGCTCTTCAAATATTTGGATCTAGTTTTCATATATACAAACGCTCACTACAGTTAAGCTTTTTTTAGGTGAAAAGCCTTTCTTGTTCCATAAACAGCTTTCATACGGAGCAGCTTAGAGACCCCTCACTATTCCCATCACCCTCCTCTGGATTAAATCATTTTGTCAGTCTTTTAAAATGTAGCTTCCCAGAGAAGCAGTACCACACAGTGGTTAGGACAAGGACTCTGGAGTTACACAATCTGGGTTTGGATCCAGCCTTTATGACTTATTGGTAGGGTGACCTTCAGCAAGCTGTGTGTCCTCCCAGAGCTTCAATTTCCTCGTCTTTAAAATGGGTTAGGGCTTCCCTGGTGGCGCAGTGGTTGAGAATCTGCCTGCCAATGCAGGGGACACGTGTTCGAGCCCTGGTCTGGGAGGATCCCACATGCCGCGGAGCAGCTAGGCCCGTGAGCCACAACTACTGAGCCTGCGCGTCTGAAGCCTGTGCTCCGCAACAAGAGAGGCCGCGTCAGTGAGAGGCCCGCGCACCGCGATGAAGAGTGGCCCCTGCTCTCTGCAACTAGAGAAAGCCCTTGCACAGAAACGAAGACCCAACACAGCCAAAATAAATAAATAAATAAATAAATAAATAAATAAATAAATAAATAAATAATCCTTCCCTCTACTTAAAAAAAAAAAAAATGCATATTAAATATTTTTTTTTTAAAAAAAGGGCTAATAATTCAAAGGGTAGTTGAGTGGATTAAAAGACATAATCCACGTGATGCTTATGATTGGCAGTCACTGATTCATTCATTCATTCATTCAACAAATATTTATTTATTGTCTACTTTATGCCAGACATTGCTTTTGGCACTGGGGATTCACCAGTGAAAGAATAGATCCTTGCCCCTATGGAACTTATATTCCTGTGTATGGTGCAGGGAATAAACATGATAAATGAGTAGAATATAGTATGTTAGATAGTGGTAAGAATTTTCCAAATTTTTAAGTTGTGCATCCTTTTTGATGAACAATTCCACCTTTGAATCATTTTAATCTTTTACTACAAGCATCCGAGAGAAACCAGGCTGCTTCTTCAACACTTTGCTTAGAAATTTCCTCAGCCAAATATCCAATTTCATTCCTCACAAGTTCTACCTTCCACGGAACACTAGGACATGAACACAATTCAACCAAGTTCTTTGCCCCTTTTTAACAAAGATCACCTTTCCTCCAGTTTCCAGCAATGTCTTCCTCATCTCCGTCTAAGACCTCATCAGAATAACCTTTACCATCCATATTTCCACCAACATCCTGTTCACTTAGGTATTCTCTGAGACATTGAGTCTCTCTCTGTAGCTCTCTTCTTCTGAGCCCTCATAAGAACCACCCTTAACTGTCCATTCACAGCAATGCAGGCTTTCTCTAGCATGCACCTCCAGTCTTCCAGCCTCTGCCCATCACCCGGTTCTAAAGCTGCTTTCACATTCTTATGTACTTGTTACAACAGCACCCCAACTTCTCAGTACCAAGTTTCCATCTTAGTCCATTCAGACCGCTATAACAAAATACAACCAATTGGGTAGCTTATTAACAAGGGGAATTTATTGCTCACAGTTCTGGAGGCTGGGAAGCCCAAGATCAAGGTGGCAGCATAGTCACCTTCTGGTGAGGGCCCTCTTCCTGGTTCACAGCCAGTGTTTTCTATGTCCTCACATGGTGGAAAGGGCTGGGGATCTCTCTAGAGCCTTTTTTACTAGTCCCATTCTGAGGGCTCCACCTCATGACTGAAACATCTCCCAAAGGCCCACTTCCTAGTACTATCATCTTTGGAGGTTAGGCAATCAAGAGATGAATTGGGGGTGGGGGGAGGGACACAAACATTCAGACCAGAGCACCTTGGCTGCTGCACATGCTAGTAGTTTGATCTTGAGCAAGTTATCTAACCTATCTGTGACTCAGTTTCCTCAATTATAAAATGAGGACAAAAATAACACCTGCTTCCTGGAGGTGTGCTGAGGATTAAATGAGATGATATATGTGCAGTGCTGAGAAGAGCGCCAAACATATGGTGAGTACTCTATCAAAGTTAGATATTGGCATTTTGAAAACCAAATATCTGCCCATTTTCCAGTACTTCCACTATTTTTCACAATTCTCAGAGTTCCAAGAACATCTCCACAGACCCATTTCTAAATGTACTTGGTCTACAGTGTGATTTATATGGGCTTGGACACTTAAAATCACTAAACGAATTAAAGCTTAAACTAATTATAGGTTCTCTTTCATTTCTTCCTATTTTCTTTTGGCTCAAATTCACTCTTTTTTTTGCCTGCGTTGGGTCTTTATTGCTGTGCACGGGCTTTCTCTAGTTGCGGCGAGCGGGAGCTATTCTTCGTTGTGGTGCACGGGCTTCTCATTGTGGTGGCTTCTCTTGTTGCAGAGCACAGGCTCTAGGCTCGTGGGCTTCAGTAGTTGTGGCACGTGGGCTCAGTAGTTGTGGCTCGAGGGTTCTAGAGCGCAGGCTCAGTAGTTGTGGCACATGGGCTTAGTTGCTCCGCGGCATGTGGGATCTTCCCAGACCAGGGCTCGAACCCGTGTCCCCTGCATTGGGAGACGGATTCTTAACCACTGCGCCACCAGGGAAGTCCCCAGCCTAGATCTTGATTTTTTTTTTTTTTCCAAATCTTAGTTTATTCAGCATTCCAGACCATGGGCTCTCTTCCTCCTCCTCCTGCCCCTTACAACTCTTCCCATCTCACCACCACTTTTCCTGTTTTATTTCTAAATTCATTTCTAAACTCCCCACAAGCCATTCCCAAGTACTCCCCATGGCTGTCTGACTTTTTAAATTTATATATCTGAGCTCTCTTCCCAACTATTCTGTAAGCTCCTTGAAGTTAAAGTGAAATCTTACAAGTTCCAGGCATCTGCTAAGTACCCAGCATAGAGAACACGGCCTGCACTCAACTAAAACTTCCATGATCGCTTTCAGGACTTAAGTATTTTTAATTTCCCCAACCTCTTTGTCCTGCTTCCCTTTATTCAACATCCTCCTCCCACATTTAGGGTTCTATTTCACCCCTCATTAATCCCAAGGGCTATAGTAGGGAACATAGAGAGACCAAGGAACCAAGTTCCCTTGGCATGGGACCAAGATCCAAGTGGCAGAAGGACTTCTTATGGCCAAGTCTATGGCTTCAGGCCCTGCTGAGGTCTCAGTTTTGAACACATCAAAACTGATGTCAACAACAAATGTCATGAACAGAAAACTGTTTGTACCATTTGTAGAGAGGAGAGAGGAGTAAGATTCTGAATGTACACTCTGTCCAAAGCCAGATCGCCTAGGTTCAAACCCTTGTTTCAGCATTTACTAGATCCATGATCTTGGGCAATACTAAACCTCTCTGTACCAGAGTTTCCTTACCTGTAACGTGGGAGTAACAATAATAACTACCTCACAAGATTGTGGAGAGGATTAAAAGAGCAAATACTTGAAAAGTGCTTAGATCTGTGCCTGAAATGTGAAAAAAAGCTCAAAAACTATTTTTTTTTCAAAAACTATTTGCTATTGTTATTGTTTACTATTATTACCTATAAGCGCCACAAGAAATCTGCAACCCCAAGCCCACACAAATTAGAAATATCTCTTGTGACTAATAATAATAATTGCTAGCAGGTATGAAACACTCCCTAGATACCCAACTTGTGGTATCTCCCTAAATGTTGACAATAACCTTAAGAGGGAATTGTACATTATTAACCCCATTTTACAATTGAGAAGCACAGAGAGGTTAAACAATTTTCTCAACGTCACATAGCCAGCAAGAAGCGAAGGCACATTTATTCCTTTATTGAATTACTGTGTCTCAGCAGGAGAGAAGCCTTGTGGGTATAAAGGTAAACAGTCTAGGCCCCAGCCTACGGGAAGTTTCAGTTTCCACAGCAGGGGAGGGGCAGGGGCGGGAGAGAGTAAACAAATAGTTACAACACCGTGTGGTAATTGCTATAATAGAGGCTCACCAAAAAAAGTGCTACCGCATCCCAGACACTGGGACAAGAAAAGTACTGAGAGCTTAAGGATCCAAAGGAAAGACATGATAGTTACGGAATAAGCAGTTGCCCTTTGACAGACGTGTCCTGTAACTAACGTTACGCGGAAAGGACTAAACAAAGCAGAGTTAAAAGTGGAAGCTGAGCGCCTTCAAAGCCCAAGTGACAAGACACTGCACGACCGGAAAGGGGTTAAGACGGGCGGGTGGGCGGAGAGCGCGTTGATTGGCAGGGGTGGGGCCAGGCTCGTCACCCGCCCCCTCCTCCGCCCGGGCTCCTCCAACCCCTGGGCTGGCGGGGGTACAGTCTGGGCGAGGGACTGGGCGCTGTGCCGAGCCGCCTGTCCCCCTCCTCCGCTCCCCTGCCGCGTTCCGCGGGCTGGACGCGCTGGAGAAGTTGAGCAGCGCCCGGGCCGGCCCTGGGGGCTGACAGTCGGTAAAGTTTGGCCCGAAGAGGAAGTGGCCTCAAGCCCCAGCAGGTGGCGGCCAGGCCTGGACCGGGGCGCTCGCGGCCTGCGGGCCGGCTCTAGGCGAGGGCGCGCCCCAGCGCCGGTCTTCCAGCCGATTTCCGGGGCTTCGGGGGCCGGCCTCGGGAGAGAGCGCGGCGGCGGCCGGGGAAAACAACTCCGAAGTTGGCGAGAGGCACCGCCCCTGCGCTCGGGCCGCCTCCGCCCCCCACCCGCCCCCAGCCCTGGCCTCCAGAGCACCGGTCGAGGAGCCCGGGCCATGGAGGCCCCTCGGGGAGGCGGCACTGGGAGGCCAGGACGCCCGGAGCGGCGCCGCCTCCCCACTGGGTAGACCACCGAAGCTCCGGGACTCTTCCTGCACCTCCGGACGGCTCACGATGCTGCCGGCCATCCTTCTCCTCCTCCTGGGTAAGAAACCGAAAACGAGACTACTCGCCCGGCAACCCGCTCCCAGGGCTGTCACCGGGCCCAGGGGCTCTAGCTCCCTTCCTCCTACGTGGCCCCTCACCTTACCCTGCCAGCCCGTGCCCGGCAGTGCCTGCCCCAATCCGCGGGAACTCTCTAGCCGCTCTCCTCAGCCCGCAGCCTCCCTCTGGCTTCCGTAGATCACCGTACGCACCCCATAGGCCGTGCTGCCGGACTTTCCTTCGAGGTCACACACCGCTGCCTTCCTCTGCTCCACCACCCTTTCCTGTAAACTACCCGGAAGCCGCAGATGGCTCCCTTTCCTACTTGAGTCGCTCAGGTGAAGAAAACTCCGAAGCGTGACTCTTGCCCTTTCTCGCTCTTCCTCTAGGAGGCGCTGTGGCCCACCCAGACAGGATCATTTTCCCAAATCCTGGTGAGTAGAGGATGCCCCTGGGGTCCCATGGGCTTGGTAATGAGGGAGGACCCAAGAGAAAGACTCTCTCTTCCTTGAATTCCTCTAGTACCTACCATAGTTTTAGAGTGGAGGTCATCCACCCTTTATTTTACAGATGGGGAAACTGAGACGCAGCATAAGCCCTCAGCTGGTAGTTATGTATTTTTTCCCCAAATATCCATCCTTGAACTGCCTAGCCAAAATGTAGTCTCCGCGAGGATAGAAACAGTATTTCCGGTTTCTCCTGGCCCAGTGGCTGGCACAAAGCAGACCTCATATTGTTTGTGGTGTTGATACTTAAGGTGGAACTATGATGAGTGTGGAGAGACAGGGGCCCGCTGAAGGCTGTGCCTCTAGAGTGTGTGTCGCTGGGGCAGGGGAGTTTCTGTGCTCCTTCTTGAAAAACCCAGGCCCTTGGAGGAGGCGTGGCATGGTAAGAGGCTCTCAACCGATGTCCCAACCTTCCTCTCTCTCTCCAGCCTGTGAGGACCCCCCGGCAGTGCTCTTGGAAGTGCAGGGCACCTTACAGAGGCCCGTGGGCCGGGACAGCCGCAGCTCCCCTGCCAACTGTACCTGGCTCATCCTGGGCAGCAAGGAGCAGACGGTAACGCTCAGGTGAGAAGCAGAGCAAGACCTTATTCCTTTCCCCCACCCCTCCTCCTCTACCATGGAAAAGACTTCAGGGATCATTTCTCTGTGGAACTTCCATCCCTGTCAACAGGGGGAAGAGTAGAATTAGATTTGGCCTAGTCTGCCCTAAAAGCCTGGCTTGTTCCATGGTGAATTGGAACTGCCTGGAGTGGACATCTAGTTTGGGTCTTGTCATCTCTGAAGGACAACAGTCACTCTAGGAACAGTCTTTGCGCTCCGATATGACTGCTTTGAGGAGTCCTTCAATCCACTGCACATCCTTGCCTGGGATTCAAAGCTATTCCTTCATCAGCTTAGAACCTTCCTCAGCCTCCCCAGATCTTTTTTTTTTTTTAATATTTATTTATTTTATTTTGGCTGCACTGGGTCTTAGTTGCGGCACGTGGGATCTTTGTTGGGGCATGAGAGATCTTTAGTTGCGGCACACAGGCTCTTAGTTGCGGCACGTGGGCTTCTTCGTTGTGGCATGCAGGATCTACTTCCCCGACCAGGGATTGAACCCACGCTCCCTGCATTGGGAGCACAGAGTCTTACTCATTGGACCACCAGTGAAGTCCCTCCCCAGATCTTTTAAACAGTCCAGGTCTCCCTGGGCTCCTCCAACCGTGGGCCGTGGGGTTGGGGCCCATGTTGAGTACCTGGCTATTTGTTTCCCACAGCTCACTTCCCATGAATTTACCCAGAAATGGGTAGGTGAAGGGAGAGGGCAATCTGGGGAGAGGTTGTTGGGGCAGAGGGATCAGAATGGCATGGTGATCTCAGGTCTCACCACTGGGCACTGGGAGGGGATGATGAGTTCTGGTTAATTAAGCTGTATGGTAATTGCCGGTTACTGCTAGCACCAAACTCTGGTGACAGTGCTGAAACAACAGGAAAGCAACGAATCAGTTCTAACTCAGTCCAGAACACAAGGCAGTTTTTCCAAAAGGCTCTGGGATGTACTCATGGTCTCATGGTGCCATAGGCCTCTGTTAGGGCTGTTGCCTTGGTTACAAAGGAATTTGGCTAACTGCATTTTCATTTGGCTATTTGGATTGTGGATAAGCAGGTGTTCTTGCTTCTTGGAGTAGAACGGGCCTGACAGCACTGGGGGAGGAAGAAGCCAGCAGTGGTCAAGAATATCTTACGTCCTGCTCTCCTTCACCCCTGTAGGTTCCAAAAACTGCGTCTGGCCTGTGGCTCAGAGCGCTTAATCCTGCGCTCCCCCATCCAGCCACAGATCTCCCTGTGCGAGGCACCTGCCAGCCCTCTGCAGCTGCCTGGAGGCAACGTCACCATCACCTACAGCTATGCTGGGGCCAGAGCACCCATGGGCCAGGGCTTCCTGCTCTCCTACAGCCAAGGTGGGCTGGACAGGGCTGTCTGTAGTGCTACTAGAACAGGCAGGCAGTGGAAGCCTGAGGGAGGAGGGGAGGATCCTGCCAGCTCCAGTGCTTCACAGCCCCTCTCCATGGTGCCTCTGCAGATTGGCTGATGTGCCTGCAGGAAGAGTTCCAGTGCCTGAACCACCGCTGTGTGCCCTTGGTCCAGCGCTGTGACGGGGTCGATGCCTGTGGCGATGGCTCTGACGAGGCAGGTTGCAGTTCAGACCCCTTCCCCAACCTGACCCCGGCCCCTGTCCCCACCCCACCCTGCAATCACACCTTGGAAGACTTCTATGGGGTCTTCTCCTCCCTCGGATACTCACACCTGGCCTCAGTCTCCCACCCCCAGTCCTGCCTCTGGCTCTTGGACCCCCATGATGGCCGGCGCCTGGCAGTGCGCTTCACGGCCCTGGACCTGGGCTATGGAGATGCAGTGCACGTGTATGACAGCGCCGGGCCCCCCGAGACCCTCCGGCTGCTGCGCAGCCTTACCCACTTCAGCAATGGCAAGGCTGTCACCGTGGAGACACTGTCCGGCCAGGCCACCGTGGACTACCACACAGTCGCTTGGAGCAGTGGTCGGGGCTTCAATGCCACCTACCACGTGCGGGGCTACTGCTTGCCTTGGGACCGACCCTGTGGCTTAGGCTCTGGCTTGGGGGCTAGCGAGGGCCTAGGCGAGCGCTGCTACAGCGAGGCGCAGCGCTGCGACGGCTCATGGGACTGCGCCGACGGCACGGACGAGGAGAACTGCCCCAGCTGTCCACCTGGACACTACCCCTGTGGGGCCGCTGGCACCCCCGGTGCCACAGCCTGCTACCTGCCTGCTGACCGCTGCAACTACCAGACCTTCTGTGCTGATGGAGCGGACGAGAGACGCTGTCGGCACTGCCAGCCTGGCAACTTCCGGTGCCGGGACGAGAAGTGCGTGTACGAGACGTGGGTGTGCGACGGGCAGCCAGACTGCGCTGACGGCAGTGACGAGTGGGACTGCTCCTATGCCCTGCCCCGCAAGGTCATTACCGCCGCGGTCATTGGCAGCCTCGTGTGCGGCTTGCTGCTGGTCATTGCCCTGGGCTGCACCTGCAAGCTCTATGCCATTCGTACCCAGGAGTACAGGTCAGTGGGAATGCAGCTGGCGGTAGGGGCGTGGGGACTGAGGGCGGGACAGGGCCTGTGCAGCCACAGAAGACCAGAGGGTGCCCACATTGGGGACAGGTTCTGGTGACCAGCTTCTGGGTTGGCTCCTAGGGTTGTCTAGCTTGGCAGACGTGCTCCTCTGAGGGGGGGACAGGTCTAGATCCTGAAAGCCATCTCAAGGAAGGAAGGGGGATGTCAGATGACTTTGGAAAGCCGTGGCCTAGCTCCAGGTGCCCCGGCCTGGGTGCGGAGGAAAGAGGCCTGTCCAGGCTGGGGCAGGCGGCTCTGGTGAGCAGCACCCGTGACCGAGCCGTCCTCGTCCCTTCCAGCATCTTTGCCCCCCTCTCCCGGACAGAGGCCGAGATTGTGCAACAGCAGGCGCCTCCCTCCTACGGGCAGCTCATTGCCCAGGGCGCCATCCCACCTGTAGAGGACTTCCCTACAGAGAACCCGAATGACGTAAGTCACCCTCCCCAGCCGGACCACCTCCCACTCCCGGCCCTTCCTTCTTTCAGGCTTCTGGCTGTCCCCACCCCCTCTGACTCTGGTGTTTTCATCCTCTCCTTGCAGAACTCCGTGCTGGGCAACCTGCGTTCTCTGCTACAGATCTTGCGCCAGGACATGAGTCCAGGGGGCGCCTCAGGCACCCGCCGCCGCCAGCGGGGCCGCTCTATGCGCCGCCTGGTGCGCCGTCTCCGCCGCTGGGGCCTGCTTCCGCGAACCAGTCCCCCAGCCCGGACCTCTGAGACCAGATCCCAGGTCACACCTTCTGCTGCTCCCCCTGAGACCTTAGATGGCAGCACAGGTCCAGCCCGTGAGGGCGGGGCGGTGGGTGGGCAGGATGGGGAACAGGCACCCCCGCTGCCTGTAAAGGCTCCACTGCCACCTGCCAGCACGTCTCCAGCCTTCCCCACTGTCCCCGAGGCCCCAGGGCCACTGCCTGCGGCGCCCCTGGAGCCATCACTGCTGTCTGGAGTGGTACAGGCCCTGCGAGGCCGCCTCCTGCCCAGCCTGCGGCCGCCAGGACCAACCCGGGCCCCACCTGGACCCCACACAACAGTCCTGTCCCCAGAGGACGAGGACGATGTGCTGCTGGTGCCACTGGCTGAGCCCGGGGTCTGGGTGGTCGAAGCAGAAGATGAGCCACTGCTGGCCTGAGGTGACCTGGCTCCCCTGGGTGCTCTGTTCACAGTGACAGCAACCCTTTAGAGGGCAGCTCAGCTTCCCGTCCACTACTTCCCTCCCTGTCCCTCAGTGTGAGGGCACTTGATGGGACTCCCATGGATCCCATGTAGCTGCTATAAAGTTAGGTGTCCCTCAGGCAGGGAGAGGGCTCACACAGAGCCCCCCTCTCTGCGCATGGCCAGAGACCACAGTCCTCCACCACCTTCTCCCCACACCACCACCATTTGGGTAGCTTTTTAAAAAGTAAAGTTCTTAAAGGGTCATAGGCCTGGACACTTCATCCTTGCCAAACCCACCCAAAAGTGGCCTTAAGCACCAGAATGCCAATTGGCTGGAGACTTCCAGCCCCCAAGGGGAGGATTTGGGCAGGCCCTGGGGTTTTGCCAATGGTGATCCCTCCTACAAGGCCTGGCTCATAAAAAGAGCACAGCAGATGCTTTTGTTCCATAGCCAGGCCATTGTCCAGGAAGCCAAGGTTGAAAATAAAGGAATCAGAAATTTAAGATTTTTGTAAATGAGCTGTGAGCACGAGCCCCGCCTCCCTGCCCATCTCAGCTTATGCTCCCCTCACCTTACTCCTCCCTGTGAAGGCCTTTGCTCTGCCCTCCACCTCCTGGCCTTTTCCTATTTATCTTCTAACCACCCATCCATGGTTTTTATACCACTCAGAGGGTAAGAAAATTCTAGGAACCCTAAGACTAACCCTCTCCACCTGCACTCACTGCCTGGGGCCCAGCTCTACAGTGACTGACACCAGCAGTGAGCACCAAGCCTCCTTACTCACCGCCAGGCCGGAAGTGGTGAGGCCGCTGGGCCCTGCAGCTGAGAAACTTCCCATTTATGGAGTACTCGCAGAGCATTAGTCACAGAAGCAGACTGTCCCTGGTGAAACACTCCTGCCC
Source organism: Balaenoptera acutorostrata (assembly GCF_949987535.1). Lineage (NCBI taxonomy): Eukaryota > Metazoa > Chordata > Mammalia > Artiodactyla > Balaenopteridae > Balaenoptera > Balaenoptera acutorostrata. Next base: position 105,938,138 of record NC_080066.1, read on the forward strand.
TCCATCCTCCACCCTACCAGGCATTTTCAGTCTGTCCTAGGCAAGACAGATGAACTCTCAGCCAGGATGCCTCAAAGCGGGCAAAGATGCGTCCAGAGAAAAATCGTAATCATTCAGGATGTGAAGATGCTAGCATCACCTTGGCCAGATCCAAGAGGCCTTCCTGGAAGAGGGCCCAAACTAGATCCTAAAGAATGCTGTCAGTAGCTGGTATAGAATTGTGAATTTTAGGCGGGGTGAGAGTCCATACGATAAGCAAACTAAGGAGACAGTGAGGGCTAGGGCTGTAAGAGGGACCCTAGACTTCCTGAGAAAGGGGCTCAGGGGCACAAGCAATAGCCAGAGCCAAAGAGCTGGAGAGGGTAATGGAGGAGGGAATGATCTGTGAGAAATGTTGGGACCCAGCCTGTGGTAAGCAAGCTGACAGAGCTGTCCCAGAGTTTAAAAGGAAAATCAGGGGCTTCCCTGGTGGCGCAGTGGTTGAGAATCCGCCTGCCAATACAGGGGACACGGGTTCGAGCCCTGGTCTGGGAAGATCCCACATGCCACGGAGCAACTGGGCCCGTGAGCCACAACTACTGAGCCTGCGCGCCTGGAGCCTGTGCTCCACAACGAGAGGCCACGATAGTGAGAGGCCCGCGCACCGCGATGAAGAGTGGCCCCCACTTGCCGCAACTAGAGAAAGCCCTCACACAGAAACGAAGACCCAACACAGCCAAAAATAAATAAATAAATTAATTAATTAAAAAAAAGTAAAATCAGCCGGGACAAAGGATTTAGAAAGAGCCTATGGGAGTGGGTGTGATGCCCGCAGGAGCAGAGCTGAGGCATTCCCTAACAGAATCAGTCCCCGGAGAAAGGGCTCCCGCTTAGGCTCCCTTACCCTTCCTGCCTGGCCTGGCCTATCCCCACCTCCCTGGTGGAGAGGCCCTGTTGATTACACACTGCCAGCATCCTCACACCCAGCAACCCAGCACTAATTGCATACCGTCCCCTCTCGCAGCAAGCAGGAGCCTAGGGAAGTGGCTGAGGGGATATGGTACAGTCCTGGGACACTGGCATCTTGGCTTGGGGAAGACTCAAGCACCTTTCACTCCACGCCCTCTCCAGAGATTGGGGAAGGGGCTCCAGAGATTCTCATCCTTGCTTGCTGTTCTCCCTCCGGGCCTGCCTTCCCCAGTGCAAACAATCACTGGGTCCCACTTGCGTCAGGCCCAGTGAAAACAGGCAGGGGATGTTGATTTCCCCTCCCATGCCTCTCCCTCACCTGGCCTCTGCCTCTCCCTGCTCCTCTCCTTCTCCATAGCCACCTCAAAACCTTCAGCCTGATACCCTCATCCTTGTCCTGCTCCAGACCTTCTACCTCCTAGGGGTATTTGAAACTTGAAAATGGACAAAGATTTAAGGTAGAAGAATGTTCCTCGTGGTGGAATGCTTCAGAATGCTGGAGGGAGGACTTGAAGGTAGAGTTCACTAGGAAGCCCTGTGCATGTAGATTTATGGGCCTGAAAGAAGATTCCTCTAGGTGCTGGGTGTGTAATCTAGGAGGTGCAAGCAGTAACACCATTTTTGTCAGCCACAGTGAAGCCCCAGGTGGCGGGGAGAGGGGACTGACATTGTACAGGCAGAATGGGGAAACTAAGATAGAGGGTCTTACCCAGGCAAGGGTGGGGCAGTAGGGGGCTGTCACCCAAGTTATTTTCACCACGGCCCAAGGAAAAAGAAGTGAGGCGACTTCAGATCCTATCAGGATAGACACCACTGTCCAAGGTGCCCAGTATCGGGGGTGTGGGACTCATGCAAAGGCCCTTGGTGGGGAGGAGGGAGGTGATCTCAGTTATGAGATGGGGATCAGGCTGAAAATCTGAGATAAATCTGAGCAGATACCAGAATTTGGTCCTTAAGGAGCAGAATCTGGGCCTGAACCAAGCTCCAGGCCACGCTGGGAGAGGAAAGGGACCCCCAGCCACACAGCCTGAGACTGTGGGAGCACCAAATTGTTGGGCAACCTGCTGAGTGCCAAACCCTTTATCACACGTAGCTAACCCTCACAACAAGGCTGTACCGTGGGCATCACAGCCCCAAGTCACAGGCTCATGAGCAGCTTCCGAGGAATTAAGACTGCTCCAGTCTCTACTGAGAGGCAGACTTAAATCTGGATCAGCTTGGTTCCAAATCTCAGTCTGTCCCACTATTACACAGGACCTCCAATTCCTGAGGGAGCCTTGACCTGCGCTGGGCAAGTGCCCCTGCGCTGGGCAAGTGCACAGCCTCTTACCAGTGGGACAAGAGAGATGGTGGTTCAAGATGAAACCCAGCATGCGTCTGTGGCCTAAGGCTGGATTGAGGGCAGGCGGAAGTCATGGTCAAGAATCCTCGCTGGGGTCTCCAGCCCCTGACACTCTTATCTAGTATCATAGAAATGAATTCTACCACCTAAATGAGTTTTCCAGAAACATAAAGCTCACCCCTTTACAATTTAAAACTTTTTAAAAACTCATTCTGGAAGGAGATCACTCTAAAACATTACACTCGTCTTCAGCCCATCTGCACTATAATATAAATCCTTCTGGATAGCTGAGGATCATTCATAGACACCAAAAACCTCTGCAGCAATGTTTTCAGAAGCTGTAACAGCGTCAGAAAAGCTATTTGCCTTAATGCCAGATGACCTTGGACCACTTTTTAAATGCTTATGACTGCTTTAAAAGTTTTTTGTGGGGACTTCCCTGGTGGCGCAGTGGTTAAGAATCCGCTTGCCAACGCAGGGAACACAGGTTCGAGCCCTGGTGCGGGAAGATCCCACATGCCGTGGAGCAACTAAGCCCGTGTGCCACCACTACTGAGCCTGCGCTCCAGAGCCCGCGAGCCACAACTACTGAGCCCACAGGGCAGAACTACTGAAGCCCGCGCACCTAGAGCCTGTGATCCGCAACAAGAGAAGCCACCGCAATGAGAAGCCCGCACACTGCAACGAAGAGTAGCCCCCACTCGCCGCAACTAGAGAAAGCCCACGCGCAGCAACGAAGACCCAACACAGCCAAAAATAAATAAATAAATAAATTTTAAAAATTTTAAAAATAAGGGCTTCCCTGGTGGCGCAGTGGTTGAGAATCTGCCTGCTAACGCAGGGCACACGGGTTCGAGCCCTGGTCTGGGAAGATCCCACATGCCGCGGAGCGGCTGGGCCCGTGAGCCACAATTACTGGGCCTGCACGTCTGGAGCCTGTGCTCTGCAACGAGAGAGGCCGCGATAGTGAGAAGCCCGCGCACCGTGATGAAGAGTGGCCCCCGCTTGCCACAACTAGGGAGGGCCCTAGCACAGAAACGAAGACCCAACATAGCAATCAATCAATCAATTAATCAATAAAAAAAATAAATCTTAAAAAAAAAAAAAAAATTTAAAAAATAAAAGTTTTCTGTGATACTGCTTCCCTTGCTACCAAGCGATCAGGGGTCACTAGCTGCTATAAATGTGCTTCTAATCTTTGAGCACAGGAACACACATGGACACATTAAAATTGTGAATAAAGTAAGAACAAGTAGGCTGTGATTGAGGACTGGAGAGTCTGTCCAGTGAGTGAAGCACATGAAGACTGTAGCTGCTTAAGAGTTCTTTCTGCTCCCTCTAGACCCCACAATGTTACCCTGCAGTTGACCTCCACATAAGTGAAGCGTCACTGCACTAGTAACCCCGAGATCACTATTTGCTTCTTCAATTGGAAAAGTCCACTGAAGATCGCAATATAGATTGTTCCCAATAATAGGAGACAGTTGGAATATTTAAGACAAGGAAGGCAGCATAGCATAGAGACGAAAAACAGTCTTTGGCATTGGAAAGATCTGGGTGGGAATCCTGGTGTCCCCATTTTCCAGCTGCATGATTGATTTGGGGGACAGGCCACTCACCCACCACTCTGAGCCTCAGGGTCATGAGGATGAAAGGAGAGAATGCAGGAAGGTGCTTAGCACAGCATCTGGCAAAAATGGGGTGAGAAGGGGCCAGGAAATCGGAATGTGTGTTTGGGTCCTTGGGGGCATCAGGAAGACAAGAGTGGGAGCCTGAAGGGAAAGGGACCGGGCAGAAAAGGAGCAGTATAGGAGCCCCGCTATCCTGGCTTCCCCCCCAAGAGGTAGGTGTCATTGTGTGTCTGCCCTGTGTAGCCCAGAAGGCCTGGGGCTGCCCCAGAGAGCACTGAGAGGGGGGCTGGCACCTGCACTGGGGATTGGGAACTTCTTCTAGAGGGCTGTCTCTCCCCTTTTTCCTGCTCTGATTAACACGAGGTTGGTGGGCCGGGCAGGGAGGGAGAGATGGGGAAGGAGTCCCCACAATGGTTTGTACCCACCTGAACCTAGTAAAAAAATGAAGCTGCCAAACAAAGCAGCCATGTCTCCTTCCTCAAAGCCCCCATCTGCCTAGGGGCCAGGCTGGGAAATGGGTACTGCTGTGGGCCTTAGCCCAGAAGGGGTAATATGGGGAAGAGGGGGTGGCAGAGAAGCTTGGTGGTGGGGTGGCTGTCCTCCTGTCCCTGCGTCTTTTTTGGTTTCTTCCTTTAGCCCCTCCATTTAGCTACTGAGCACCCACTCCGGGCTGAACACTGGGCTAAGGGGCTGGGATACGGAGACAAATGACACATAGTCCTGGCTCCTGGAGAAAGACCACCCAGGCCCTGGGTCCTTGCCTCCTCCCATCCTCAGCTCCCTTGCCCACTGACCCCTCACCCCACTTCTCTGAACCCGTCTCTTCTGCCCCTCTGACTTTGTTCTGTTCATGTCTTAACCAGACTCCGCAGTGTGTGTGCTCCCAGAGGGAAGCGATGCAAAGGGGGTGGGGGGGGTGGGCAGAAAGGAGGGAATCCCGCTGACATCACGGCTCATTAGCATATGTGACCTCATCAGGGGGTGGGACTGTTTCCCCAGGTGTCTAGGGGGAGGGCATGGGGGGTGGTATTTAAAGGGAAGAGCTGACAGTGCTGCTGAGTGAGGGAGCGGGTGCTGCGAGCCGCCAGGCTGCACACGCACACACACACCGATGCACACAGACCTCGACACCGACATGGACACGGACACAGAAACCACAGCACTCTGCCCCGCCGGCAGCCACTGGGCCTCCCCGCCAGGGACGCCCACACCAGGTGAGGGCTGAGCTGGCAGGTGCTGGCTGCAACCATGGGGGTGGGAGCTGAAGCTTTGGTGGGGAGGTCAGAACTAGGGGTTGAAGGAGCTCGAACCCAAACAGCAAGAGGGGAAGACCAACTCAGGAAGTGGGGAAGCCTCCTGCCCACACCAGGACTGGGGCTCGGCTGAGGTGGGGGGCTAGGGGGCAGAGGTGGGCTGCCTAAATGTCCCCTCACCCATCACCGGGGGCTTCCCTGGGGAAACTGGTACTTAGCCCCTAGGTCTGCCTCATTCCCAAGAGGTTGGGATGGGCAGGAGGGAAGGGGGAAAGACAAGGGGCAGCCCACAAGCCTGGGAATCACGGGCAGGGGGCTACCCTGGGGAACTGTTTTGAGGGTTTCTCTGGCTCCTGGAGGCCCTGGCTGCCAGCCAAGTATTGATCCTGGGCTATTTCCAGCCTCTCTCTATCCCCCTTTGTTATGTCTGTGGTTCCTCCTCCAGTTACCCTGACCCGTGCATTGTCACTCTCCCTGCTACTGCTCTCTCGCTATTTCTCCTCCTCCCTCCCTCTCTCTTCCTCCCTCAGCCTCACGATGAACACAATATTCTGTCGGACTCACAGGGACAGCCAGGGGTGCAGAAGGATTCTCACACACAGACATGCATTGGGGGATGCTTACCTACAGGGCCATGGGAAGAGGCAGCCCCCTTAACACACCCATGGAGACCCAACACACACATCTCAGTGAGCAAGTCCCTTCCCTGGGAACAGGCTCCCCACAAAGTTTTTGACTCTATCAGTACCCAACCCCAGACCCTGGGCAGCAGCTTCAGTTTATCCTCTGGGTGGGGATCATCAGTGCAGGAAGCAGGAGGGGGCAGGGCCTCCCGGTGGAAGGAGGGGCAGCCCCCGGCCAGAGGCCTAGTCTGGGGGTGTGCCTGTGTGTCAGTGTGAAGTGTGAGTGGGTGTGTAAGCCTGCACACAGGTGCCTCCCCTGCATGGGGCATGTTTTGAACGGGTTGTGGCTGGAACCACACTGGGCAAGCCTTCAGGTCAGCCCCTGGGAGCCCCACCAGTTCAGGCTTCTGGTGGAGTTCAGTGGAAGAGGTCGGACCAAAGATTCTCAGCTCCTTCTGGGTCACGGTCATCGACTGGGCCTCTGAGGCTGGAGCAGCCAGGACTGAGTCCTCTGCAGGTGTCTAGGCCTACCCCACTCATAGCTTCCTTCTCTTTGCCCCCCCCCCCAGAAGCAGATGCTACACTGCTGAAGAAGCCAGAGAAACTGTTGGCGGGGTTGGACCGGGGCGGGCCACCCCCTGCCCCGGGGGCCCCCAGACGAAGAGGCAGTATGCCTGTCCCCTACAAGCACCAGCTGCGGCGGGCCCAGGCTGTAGATGAACTTGACTGGCCACCTCAAACCTCATCCTCTGGCTCCTCTGACTCCCTGGGTTCAGGAGAGGCAGCCCCCACCCAAAAGGATGGCATCTTCAAGGTCATGCTGGTGGGGGAGAGCGGCGTGGGCAAGAGCACCCTAGCAGGCACTTTCGGTGGTCTCCAGGGAGACAGTGCTCACGAGCCGGAGAACCCAGGTATTTGGGGGAGCCCTGCAAGGATTGAGGGTGCCTCTGGAGCCCTAGTCAGGGATGGAAGAGCTCAAGGCATGAACAGTCCTGGAGGCCAGAACCTAAGAGAAGCTGTTTCAATGCTTTCTGTGGCAACCTCCCTGGAGGGGGTCCCTGGTGCTGGGATCTAAGGCATCCCTGGTTACCAGGTCTTACAGGTGTTGGGGAGCCTCCTAATGGGCTCTATTCCCTGTCCCTATTTCCCAACAGAGGACACCTATGAGAGACGCATCATGGTGGATAAGGAGGAAGTGACTCTAGTTGTTTATGACATCTGGGAACAGGTGAGAACTAAGATGTGGCTGCAAGCAGGTGATGAAACCTGGGAGAGCTGAGGAGGGGCCAAGTATGGCTGAAGGCTGAAGGCTGGTGGGACTACAGCCCCTGGTTTTAACATGTAGTGGAACCTGACCTTTCATATATATTGTCTCAGAGAGCAAAGGCTCACACCTATGCACATACCATGGCATTGAGAGCTGCTGTCTGGTTTCCAGGATCTTCTGACCCAGAGGAAAGTTAGGATCTGGATTTGACAAACCCTGCAACTGCAAGCCAGGCTGAACACCCTGAAACTGACCCCCTCTGTACATTTTTCAGCCTAGAAGATCCTGATCTGAGAGGACAGAAGCTCAGGGCTCTGTAATGTCAGGGAAGGGGAAAAAAGTGAGGACTTGTGAATATTTGGACATAAATGATTACTATGCAGAAACGAGAGGCCAGATTACACATACTTGAATGGCATTCATTTTTTAAGAGCTTAAGCATAAGAAAGTAGGATGGGCTACCCTAGTCTAGGATCCTATGTCCCCCATTCGCCCATGTGGGGCTCACATTACAAACTTCTCCCTCCTCCACAAACACACTCTGAGTATGGAGATTCTGCCATTAACTAGCTCTGTGTCCTAAGCAGGTGGGCTTCTCCCTCACATCCTGGCTCCTCATCCTTGAGGTGTAGGTGCTGGGCAGGTTCTCCCATGCCTCCAGCCCTGACGTTCCACGACTCTCTGCCCATCTGCAGGGGGATGCAGGGGGGTGGCTGCAGGACCACTGCCTTCAGACGGGGGATGCCTTTCTCATCGTCTTCTCAGTCACCGACCGACAAAGCTTCTCCAAAGTTCCAGAGACCCTACTACGGCTCAGGGCTGGGAGGCCCCACCATGACCTGCCTGTCATCCTCGTTGGAAACAAGAGTGACCTGGCCCGCTCCCGGGAGGTCTCACTGGAGGGTGAGTACCCTGAACCTCATCCATGTTTGCAATCTCAGGGAACCCTCTCCCTTCCAGGACACCTCTTCTCCATAAGGCCCTTTTACCCTCCTGGGTGCACAAAACTGCAGTTAGCCCCAGGCTAAGGGCAGACTCTCAATGCCCACGCCTAGGGCCCCGAGACTCCCTTCTCTTCCCCCTCACCTCTTCTCAAGGCCCCTTTCTCCCTCCCCCTCCACACCACCACCGCCCTCCACTTAATCCCTGCTTGTTCTATCAGTCGCAAGAGATCCATTTGCCCCAGTCCCTTTCCACTGCACGCCCTGGACCTCCCAGACCCAGCCTCGCCCGGCCCCGGGCCCAGCGCAACCCCATGGGCGGGCGGGCGCCTGAACACGTCCCTTCCTGCAGAGGGCCGCCATCTGGCAGGGACACTGAGCTGCAAGCACATCGAGACGTCGGCCGCGCTGCACCACAACACGCGGGAGCTCTTCGAGGGAGCGGTGCGCCAGATCCGGCTGCGGCGGGGCCCGAACCGCGCTGGGGGCCCGCAGCCCGAGTGGGGCAGGCCCGAGGGCCCCGCGCTGCCCACGCGCCGCGAGAGCCTCACCAAGAAGGCCAAGCGCTTCCTTGCCAACCTGGTGCCGCGCAACACCAAGTTCTTCAAGCAGCGCTCCAGGTCGTGTCACGACCTCTCCGTGCTCTGAGCCGCGGTCGCTATGGTCACCGTGGTCGCCATGGTCACCGCGGTCGCCATGGTCACCGCGCCCTCCGCTCGCCCCCTCGCCCCGCCCCGCCCCCCTCCGGCTTCCTCTGTGAAGACAGTCTAGGAAACCAGAAACTCCCGGGACGCCCCGGTGTGACTTTGGGAGCCGGGCCCCCCGCCCCCAGACCCCGGCGGGCGTCGCCCCACCCGCTCCGCGCGCCCCCCGGTTACCTCCCGGCCTCGGGGCTCCTGGAAGGCGAGGACGCTGACCCGCGGGGGTCGCGCAGCGACTGTTGGGCGGGGCGGCTTCCGGCGGGCGGGGAGGGAAGTAGTTCTGCAAGGTATTTTGTTTTTTTATTAATTCACGCTTGACCACCTCTCCCGTAAAGAGATGCTAAAAGCAAGAACTGGAAAAGTGCTTTGTAAACTCCTTTACAGTTTTCCACCTTTGTACTCGGCGCGAATATGCCTCAACTTTAAGAGATTCTTAAAGGTAAAGACACGGAGCCGCTTCTTTGAGACTTTCCTAAAGCGTCCTGGCTCTGATCTGCTGCACTTGTCCACTTTGCCTTTAAGAAGTTCTTAAAGGCAAGGGCCTGGAAGCGCTGTTCTTCTGAATAGATTGTGATTTACCGTTACACCACGGCACTTCCTCTTTAAGGTTATTAAGGGGAAGGTGTGCAGAGACTTTTGCCTGAAGAGCTGAGTGGTGGCAACCCGCCTTTAGCCAGGTCCCAGGAGGCACCAGCAAGGGGGCCACCCTTCCCTTTTCAATAAAGAATTTTTCTACTGCACTTGCTCACTTTGACTCTCTGTTCTCAAAGCCCCCCCACGGAAGGGATGGGTGGATTTAGGTTCCTTGCTCCTCTGAGCCTGAGTTTTCTTGTCTGTAACGGTTCTAGGGAGACTCCGGAACTGACTTAGTCCTGGAGTAGTCATAACAAGGGGCAAAAGGCCCCTAAAGTTTACGGAGTCCAGCTTGTCCCTTTGCCAATGAAAAAACAGGCCTGGAGAGGAGCAGGGACTCGTTAGAATTAATTTGGTAACTCAGTGACCAAGTCCCCATCACTTTACCCCTTATCCGGCAAGGAGCAGGCTGGAGGCTACATTTTGCACCCAGAACTACACTCAGCTGTGACCTGGGCTGATTCAAGGTGGGGCCCACATCCAACAGGGAGGCCCATCAGCTGGGGCGTGATAGGGTTGGCCTGCACCTCCCCAGCTGTCACCTGCAAGGTCCCTGTGAGAGCTGAAGCTGTCACTGCCTCCCCTGGGGACGCCCACGCCTGCTGCTGCCTGAGCTGAGTGTGAACAAAGAGAGCAGAGGCAGCAGTTCCCCTCACCCCTAGACATACAATACAGCTACCCGAGCACCTGAGGGCCAGGCCTCCACTCCACCCCACCCAGGTTCCCAGAACTCGATGGAAAGAGGGATGAGATGTCTCCTGAGTCCTTGCAGCTGGGGAGGAGCCAAGGGGGACCAGCCCAGCACAGGTGGTGAGATGATGATATGAATAATGACACTATCCTTAGGACTTAATTTACTTTATCTCAATTCTTTAATGACTATATGAGGTGTCACTACCTCTTCTACTGTGTAAGAAACAGAAAGTAACTTGCCTGAGGTCAATAAGCAATAGAGCTGGGATTGCACATTCGTCTGCTTGATACTTAATGGTGATTGTATCCAGCCTTGCATCTGAGGTTCCCCTTCAGTGAGGATGATGGGAAGAGGGAGAGGGACAGTAGAAAGAATGCAGGGGACACTATGGGCAGAGCCATGGGCAGTGGCTGTGGTAAAAGGGCCAGAGAAATTACATGGCTATAGTGGCGTAAGCCAGCTCTAAACTCTGGGGACCAGGAACAGCAGCAGTGCAAATTGTAAACTGCAGGAAAACACACCGGGCCCATTAAGGGACCAGATGGTCCTACAGTTGCGTTGAAACCTCAGGGACATGAAGAGGAGGGCTAAGAGATGAGCACCGAAAAGAAGTTTGGGAGCCCTATTGCAAAGGACCTTAAATGCCAGGCAAAGGAGTTTGTGCCCAACTCTGTAGGCAGTGAGAGTCACTGAAGGGTTTTGAGTGTGTAAGTGACATGATGGGGCTGGTCCTTTGGGAAGAGGAGGCAAGGAGATGGACTGGAGCAGCAGAGGCAAGGCCTGAAGAGATGAGTTTAGGGGACAATCACAGTAATACACATGGAAGGTAATGAAGGACCACACTGAGGGAGATGGCAGTGGGAAAGGAGAGGCAGCATGGAACTTAAGAGTCAGAATCTGTGGGACTTGACAACTGAGTGGCTGGGTATAAAGACAGGGAGAAGTTGCAGGTGATGGGAGGATGGTGAGGAACTGGGAGTTAGGGGGCAGGGGAGGTAGCCGGTAAATGGCTCCATTTTGGAGACTCTTGAGTTGGAGATGCTCAGAAATACATCCCTGGACAGCTGAGTCTGAAATTCAAAACAAGTTAGGGCAAGAGACACAGATAGGAGAATAACTGCCATACCAATGGAAGTAAAGCCAGAGGAAAGGATGAGATGCAGGGCAGTCACACAGGGCCCCATGCTTAGTTTAATGCTCTGCTGTCGCTTAAACAAGGCTCCTTGAAGAAGGAACCCTGCATTTTCATTTTGCAGCAGGGACTCACTAAGGGGGAGACTAAGAGGATGCAGTACAGGTTGGGATCCTTAGCCTCAAACCACACATGGGCTTTAGGGGTCTGTGATTCTTGTGAAATGGTACAATCTGATGCGTTTGTGCAGTCACGCATTTGTCTGAGAATAGGTTCACGAATTTCATCAGATTTCCAAAGGGGTCTGTGACCCAACAAATCACGAGCCGAGATGGTACTGACTGCTGCTGAGAAGGGGAACTGGATGGGTGGACAACAGGTGTAGGAGGTTTACTTTTCATTGCATGCCTTTTTTCTACCTTTTGGGTTTTTAACTATGGCTAAATAAACTAAATAATTTTTTTAAATAAATTATTTATTTTTGGCTGCATTGGGTCTTTGTTGCTGCACGTGGGCTTTCTCTAGTTGCAGAGAGCGAGGTCTACTCTTTGTTGCGGTGGGCGGGCTTCTCATTGTGGTGGCTTCTCTTGCTGCAAAGCACAGGCTCTAGGTATGCGGGCTTCAGTAGTTCTGGCACGAGGGCTCAGTAGTTGTGGCTCGCAGCCTCAGTAGTTGTGGCGCACGGGCTTAGTTGCTCCGCGGCATGTGGGATCTTCCCGGACCAGGGCTCGAACCTGTGTCGCCTTTACTGGCAGGCGGATTGTTAACCGCTGCGCCACCAGGGAAGTCCCTAAACTAAATAATTTAAAACAAAACAAAGCTTTGGTGTTCCAGAGAAAGAAGAGGGACCAAAGAGAGAGTCCTGGGGACAGGCAGATGAAGAAGGTGGGATGCAGCTGCCAAAGAAGTGGTGGAGGAACTAGGGTTGAGCAGGTAGTGGCTACTGCCCAGGGAGAAGGGTTTTCTAGAGGAAGAGTACCACCACTGGTCAAATGTGGCAGGAGGGGAGGATGAGGAACCAGAAGGCCCAGTGCCTTTCATGGGGCAGAAGTCTAAAGATGATGACGGCAGGACCTCCCCCACGAGGGGAGCCACACACGCCACAAGCTTCCCTCCCCCCAACTCAGCCAGTTCCATCAGCCCAACCCATCTGTGTGTTCCCTCCAGACGCCTACAGGAAAGAGCTCAGAACAGACAGAAGCTGAAGCCCCGCTCCTGCTAGACTTGGGAGAGGTGGGGTCTTCTCTGAGAGCCTGGCCACTCTTCTCCCTCCCTCTGATCAAGGCAAAGTAAGCCCAGGCTGCTGATCTGGACTGGCATGAGACCAGCAAGGGGGCCCGATGCTGAGCTGCCTGTGCCAGGTAAGATCCTCTCTGCCCTCATGCGCCCTTTTTTAAAAAAATTAATTAATTTATTATTTATTTTTGGCTGCGTTGGGTCTTTGTTGCTGCGCGCGGCTTTCTCTAGTTGCAAAGAGCAGGGGCTACTCTTTGTTGCGGTGCGTGGGCTTCTCATTGCGGTGGCCTCTCCTGTTGCGGAGCACGGGCTCTAGGCGCGCGGGCTCCAGTAGTTGTGGTACGTGGACTTAGTTGCTCCGGGCATGTGGGATCTTCCCGGACCAGGGCTCGAACCCGGGTCCCCTGCATAGGCAGGCGGATTCTTAACCACTGCGCCACCAGGGAAGCCCCGTGCTCCTCTTAACTAGTCCAATTTTGACTTGGGGTCTGTGCTCCCTTATCAGCCCAGTCCCTGCCCAACCTCTACTAACCCCATGCCACCTGGCCCACAAGGCCGCCTCATTGGCCAAGAGCATAGACTGGGTGTTCTCTCCCTTGAGAGGCCAAAGGTGAGGCCAGTCCTGTCTTAGAAGTTATCCCTCTGCTCTGGGCCTCTGCTTACAATTGGGCCTTTGTGCCCTGCTGCATCTAACCCTCTTTAGAGACTGGAACAGGGGCTCTCCTCTTCTGAAGGACTGCCGGAGTCATGGAAGGACACTTCGCAAGTCTTCTGGGTTAAATCCTCGCTCCCAGAAAGTCCACCCATACATACATCTTTTTATTAATCTAATCTAATTGTTCCAATCCACATCAGTCTAAGTAAAATCTTCCTGGACGTTTTAATCTTTCATCTACAAATGCTTGTTGCTCTGCTCAAGTACTGCCATATGCCAGCCACTGTGCTGGGCCCTAAAGAGAAAACAAATACAGATAAGGCACTATCCCTGCCCTCAAGTAGCTTACAATTGAGCTGGAGAAACAGGGCAAGTTGGAGGTAGCACTACCATGGCCAAAACAGCAGCAAACTATACCACATTCTGACTAACTGCAAGCTATATCACGTGCTCTAAGAAGTCTGAATGGAAGAGACAGAACATTTGGAAGACATATTTTAGGAACTGGGCCTTGAAGGTTATACATAGGCTGTAGATAGATGGGGGAAAGAAGGAAAATAAATGTCTTGTGGCAAAACCACATGAGCAAATGTACAGGAGAAATGGTGGGCAGCCTGCCACATGATGAGGTAAAGACCCTCCCTGTACAGAAGGAAGCAAAATTTGGGAGGATGTCAAAGGGTCCCAAAACCAGACAAGAGCATTCTGCTTCTTAGTCCTTTATCACCTGGTGGCTCTCTGATGGAAATACTCAAGGAATTTGAATGTTGATGTCATGACTCTACAGCTTGGTGGCCTTGTAAAGTCAAGGCGTGAATATAAATTCAATGGGGCTGGGGCTTCCCTGGTGGCGCAGTGGTTGGGAGTCTGCCTGCCAATGCAGGGGACATGGGTTCGAGCCCTGGTCTGGGAGGATCCCGCATCCCGCATGCCGCGGAGCAACTGGGCCCGTGAGCCACAATTGCTGAGCCTGCGCATCTGGAGCCTGTGCTCTGCAACAAGAGAGGCCGCGATTGTGAGAGGCCCGCGCACCGCGATGAAGAGTGGCCCCCGCTTGCCGCAGCTAGAGAAAGCCCTCGCACAGAAACGAAGACCCAACACAGCCATAAATAAAAAATAAATAAATAAAATAAAAAATAATAAAAAATAAAAAATAAAAAAAAATAAATTCAATGGGGCTGTGCAAGCCTTTTACCTGGCACTCAGGCTATTTTCTGGATGGAAGTCTATGGAGAAAGTCACTCTTAACCTCTCTTGTCTTTCTGAACCTCAGCTCTTCCCAATTATAAAATGAGGATAAGGGCTTCCCTGGTGGCCCAGTGGTTAGGACTCTGCGCTTCCTGTGGGAACTAAGATCCTGCCTGCCACAAGGCGTGGCCAATAAATAAATAAATAAAACGAGGATAATGATACCTATCTCGTAGGATAATCATGAGGACTAGATAAAAATGCAAATATCTTCATGATTATACAAATCAGCAGTGGAAGTAATGCTTTTTACAAAAATTTTTTATTATTTTTCTTTTTTTAAAAATTTTTATTGGAGTATAGTTGATTTAGAAGCAATGTGTTTTTGCAACCTGTGTCTGGTCCCTTATTCAGGCAACCATGCAACATGCTGATCTCTCAAAGCACGGCACCACTCTGGAGATACAAATTTAAGTTGTGGTCCACAAAGTCCAACAGCCTCCCACAAGACTCACAGGTGACCATTATCGGATTTCTTGTTTGGGGAGTTTTGGGGGGAAGATTGGCAACTGAAGCCTAAGGATGGTATTATACTACACAGTTTCCCATTTTTCTGTTCAAATTACAACTTTAGGCAGAGGACCTGTGCTGATTTAAAATACTTATTCTGAAAGGAAACTGCCAGAGTAGGTAGGGCTAGGCTCTGGAGACCACAAAGACAGGTGCCATAGGAATGCTTGGGGGAGATTAGGAGGGATGCTTGCAAAGGACTGTAACAGAGACTGCTCTGGGATTTTCCCCAGCCAGACCAAGCAAAGGGCACTAGGTATCCTGAAGGTACTTGAGGGGCCCACCTTGATTTTCCAAAGCCATCTGGTTGTAACCTGATTAGAGTTTCAAGTATAAAGAGATTCGACCAGTGGGATTTGTTTTCCTGAAATGTAGCCTGTGTGTGACCTAGGACCTTGTAAGCCTGGGACTTTAGCCCAGGAACAATGAAGGTTTATTTTCACCATTGCCCCACCATCAGTTCCGCCCCTGTAAATCTCGAACATTCTCAAAGTTGGGGAGGAGAATTAGGTCAGGTAGAAAGTCAAGTATGTAGGCATCCAGAGGAATGGGAAGCTATCAAGTTCTAAGGCCTCTACAGGTTATCATTTCATTGCATCCTCACAACATCCCCAAGACGGGTACTACTGTTATCATTTCCTTTCTAAAAGGGAGGAGTCTGAGATAGAGAAGTAACACCTAAGCTTACTCAGCTGGTTTGTGGCAGAAGAGAGATCTGAAGCACATGGTGTTCCAGAGTATGATCTTTCTGCTACAGGGTGGAGGTTCCCTGGCTTGGTTGGGCCCAGGAAGTGGGAGAAGGAGGCTAATTCTCAGCACCATTCATTTTAAACAAGTAGGCTTCAGGATGCTTGAAAGCTGACTGAAGTTCCCAGCCTTTCTGGGATATTGGCAGGAGTCTGACAAGTCTCTGATTTCCAAGGTCACTGTTTCCCTCTTCTTGCAATCCAGCACTGACTGGCTCTTTTCCAATCTTCAGGCACCTCATCCACCCACTGCCCTCAAAAATAACTGCTTAATGGGTCTCCAGTAACTCCACCCAACTCCTTAAGGGCTCTTGAGAGCAGATCATCTGGGAGAGCCAAGAGAACTCATCCAACTTTTAAAAATATTTTATTTATTTATTTATGGCTGCATTGGGTCTTCATTGTTGGGTCTTTGTTGCTGCATGCGGGCTTTCTCTAGCTGTGGCAAGCGGGGGCTACTCTTCGATGCGGTGCACGGGCTTCTCATTGCAGTGGCTTCTCTTGTTGCGGAGCACTGACTCTAGGCACAAGGGCTTCAGTAATTGTGGCATGCGGGCTCAGCAGTTGTGGTGCAAGGGCGTAGTTGCTCCGCGGCATGTGGGATCTTCCAAGACCAGGGATCGAACCTATGTCCCCTGCATTGGCAGGCAGATTCTTAACCACTGGGCCACCAGGGAAGTCCCTCATCCAACTTTTAAAAGTGATCTTTGATCATCTCTTTCCTTGCCTCCATCTTCCCACATGATCTAAGTTGACTGGTCTGCTTCACCTCACACAGAGCTCTCTCAACTAAGAACACACTTTGAGGGACTTCCCTGGTGGCACAGTGGTTGAGAATCCACCTGCCAATGCAAGGGACACGGGTTCGAGCCCTGGTCTGGGAAGATCCCACATGCCGTGAAGCAACTAAGCCCATGCACCACAACTACTGAGCCTGCACTCTAGAGCCCGCGAGCCACAACTACTGAGCCCGCGTGCCGCAACTGCAAAGGCCCGTGCGCCTAGAACCTGTGCTCCGCAATGAGAAGCCACTGCAATGAGACGCCCTCGCACCGCAACGACGACCCAATGCAGCCAAAAAAAAAAAAAAAAAAAATGAAGAATACACTTTGCGAGCAATCAGTTCTGGATATAGAGTGCAAAAGTTGGAAGGGAAGGGGGGGATATCTGAAGCCAGAAGATTCAGACACACAGCTTCAGACCAGAACTCCTTTCCTGCATTCAGCTCATGACTACTCACTTCACCTGGTTGCCATGGAAACATCAGTCTCTGGGGTGGCAAGCATCACTTTAGACAGAAAGCTTCACAGGCTACCATGGTAACACCAAAAAGAGTAAAGCTGCCTCCTCTCTTGGAGCAGTGAGGAAGAAATGGACGAGACTGCTAGGGAAAGCAGGCTAGAAGGGACAGCCTCTGGAAAGCCTGGCTCTGACTTGAACTGAGAGGGAATTAATTCAACTCAACAGATACAAAATGGTGCAAACAAAACAGTAATGAAAAAGACACATCTATGACTGGCTTCATCAATCTATAACCATCTAGTAACAGAGTTTATAAAGAACTGTAAATAAAGTCAGAATAAGACCTACATAGGACCAAGAATACTGAAAAGGAAAACCAACTTCAACTAGGAAATCATCAGTCTTAAAGGACAGGATTTTGACCAGCAGAGAGGGGCAGGAAGAGAGAACAAGACAGTAGACATGGAAGTGGAAGAATTCAAGATACACTGAGAACTATGAGTATAGAGACAGAAAAAGTGACACTTCCCCATGACTCCAAGGCTTTGGCTTCCACAGTGATGCTGAGGCAGGTTAAGATTAAGATCAAGGGATCTGAAGCTAGACTGGACTGAAATCCCAAACTTGCTAACTGCATAATCGGGGGACAAGTTAGTTAACCTTTTGGGTATCAGTTTCCTCATTAACAAAGTAAATAAAAGAATCTACTTCAGAGGGTCGTTGTGAGGATTAAACAATTCAATACATATAAAATGATTCGGGGTTTCCCTGGTGGCGCACTGGTTGAGAATCTGCCTGCCAATGCAGGGGACACGGGTTCGAGCCCTGGTCTGGGAAGATCCCACATGCTGCGGAGCGACTAGGCCCGTGAGCCACAATTGCTGAGCCCGTGCGTCTGGAGCCTGTGCTCCGCAACAAGAGAGGCCGCAATAATGAGAGGCCCGCGCACCGCGATGAAGAGTGGCCCCCACTTGCCGCAACTAGAGAGAGCCCTCGCACAGAAACGAAGACCCAACACAGCCATAAATAAATAAATAAAATTAAAAAAAAATAAATAAAGCAAATAATTTTAAAAAAATAAATAAAAAAAAATAAAATGATTCGAACAATGCCTAACCCACACCAAATCCTGCATAAATGTAAATTCTCATTGTTAACCACCCCACTTTTTGGTGCCAGGAGAGCCTCTTCTGACTGTCCAAGTAATACTCCCCCCCACTCCTTTTTTTTCCAGTTGCAGCACGCGAACTTCTTGGTTGCGGCATGCATGTGGGATCTAGTTCCCCGACCAGGGATCGAACCTGGGCCCCCCTGCATTGGGAGCGTGGAGTCTTACCCACTGGACCACCAGGGAAGTCCCTGTCCAGGTAATACTTCCTGATTCACACCAGACTCTTTAAGAGAAAGGAGGGGCTGTGACAGAATATCTCCAAGTTTTTAGCTCATTTCCCTTCCTTATAAGCACCAAGACTAAAGGTTCATAGGTCACAGCCCTGCTTCCACTGGTAGCCCACAGAGCCTAAGAAAGAAGTAGGGTGAATCCCAATCCAGCAGCATTTAAAGAACAGGGAGGAATGCCACTGCCTTAGAGAAGAGAGAAGTGGAGGCTGTAAGCCGAAAGTCAGGTGAAAAATCCCATTCAGAATTGAGGACTGGTGGGAAAATTCTGACTGCACTGGGCACAGACCTGGGCAAGTCTCATCTCTACTCCCACCTTAGCCACCGTGCTCAGGCAGGAGGTTGAGGGAGGCTCCTTTACATCAGGCTGGGCCCAGAGGCTGTTCACTGCCCCTTCTCTCCACTCCAACCACCCCCTATAGAGGGATGAGTAACAAGAAGGCACTGAGTCACACACAGTGACACCGGCTGTTACCCACTAGACATTGTCACCTTATGTGGGTTAAGACTAGAACAGAAGTTGTCTTAGACATTCCCTTACTTCCACCCTTGTCTCTCTCCCAGCAAAAAGCTATGCAAGGCTCTAAGAACAAGGAGCAAGTTAGAACTGAGGTGGAAGGACGCAAAGTGCAGGAAGGCCAAGGCAGCTAGGAATGGGAGTATA
The DNA here is from genome assembly GCF_949987535.1 of Balaenoptera acutorostrata. NCBI lineage: Eukaryota > Metazoa > Chordata > Mammalia > Artiodactyla > Balaenopteridae > Balaenoptera > Balaenoptera acutorostrata. Next base: position 105,957,002 of record NC_080066.1, read on the forward strand.
AGGAAACTGAGCAGTGGTGGGGGCCCACCTGAGGGCAGGAAGCAAGGCCTGGGGGTACCTACAGTTTGAAGATGTTCAAGACTGCCATGAGGAGGCCTGGCCCATAGCCTCAGGAGGATGCATAAAAATGTAAAAATGGTCTGCACTGAGGTCAGGATGCCTTAGCAGCCGCATCAATAACTGCAAGGGACTGGGCCTTAGCCAGCTGCTCCTACCTAAAAATAACGCGGCCTCCTTCCCTTCTCCCAGGTCCAGAGAGCAAATTAGTACAGGGAAGGGGTAGGGGTGACAGTGGGTGAGACTGCAGCAGCCTGGAAGTCCCTCCAGAGTCCCAGTGGCCTTTTATGCCACAAGTAGGTTTCGGGTACTTAACACTGCAGTGTAAAGAGCAACGTCATAAGCTAACCACTAAAAAACCATCACTCTGCTTAGAAGCCTTAATTGACAAAACCTAGCAGCAATTATCCAAATTTTTAGCGTGACAATAAACTCTCAACATTCTGTTGCATAGAGACCAGTAAAGAATGGAGGAAGCCCACAGAGCCCTGTCCTTGAACCTCAGACCTTCTCCTTTTGGTTGGTCCCTAGTTGGCGAGCCAGGCTCTGGGCTGGCCCCTTGTTCTAAGCCTTACAAAGCAGGCAGAGGAAGGTGTGCCCTCACCTTTGGAAGGGCCATGCCTGGAATGCTCAGCTCCCTGGAATTCATCGACTGGTCTCAGGCCTGTGTTATCAGAGCCGTATGGAAAGAGTTGGGGGGAGTGAAAGGACGAACAACTGCAGACTTAAGGCCTGGGGAGCCCTGATGTATAACGCCCAAACCCCTTTGGATATTGGACTGGATGTCCACTACAGAAAGGTCCAAAGGCAGGTACACAGTTCAACAAGGTAAGAATGGTGAGCTTAGGAGGCTTCTCTGGTACTTAAGCTCCTCAGGATCACGAAACACCCTTAGAGCAAGGTGCAGAACGTGCTACCGTCACACTGCCATCTGGTGGAAAGACAAGATCTGTCCCCAGGCAGAGAGAGGGAGCCCGGAGGTCTGTCCACTAGGCAGGAAGGTTTGGAGGTAATCAAGATAAAGACAGAAGGAGACCACGGGGCATAAAGACCATGGGAGTATAAAGCAGATACAGATGGCGTTTCTGCCTTTCGTCTGTTTTTCTTTCTAAAGATCAGATTTTAAAAAAATTAAAATAAAGGAAAGAAAACTCAATGGCATTACAAATGTTTTATATCCCTAGAACCATTCGTGGTTTTGGCTCAGGATAAGTTAACGTCAGACAGACACACCACTGGACCGAGACCACACACATGGGCAGCTGCCGCCACAACCGTGGGACCTGCCTTTTGTACAAAGTTTATATATATATATTTATATTTATGTACACAGACACAAGGGTATAAAATACAGAGAGAAGGACTCACGTGTGCCCAGCTGGGCTTGAGCCCCCAGTCTCCAGAGGCACATGGAAGTGGTGGAGAGAAGCAGCCTCCCCTCCATCCTCCCACCCTGGGCCAAAGGAAGGACAACTACACAAAGGAAGATGGAAGATAACAGAAAGGTACCCCACCTTTCACTGAACTCCCGAATGCCCCTAAGACATCCAAAACGGCTGGCAGGAGAGATCATTCCCACACCTCCCAGCAAGATGTTGAGCCCACAGTAGCAGTTCTGGCCCCAAGCTAAGGTTTAAGGCAGGCTTCCCAACGCACATGTCCGTGCTATCTTCCAGGGCCCTTGTAGCAGCAAGCCAGCCCTTTCAAGGTTCACTCCCTCAAACTCCAAAGTCCTCACAGACCAGAGGTCTTAAAGGTTTTCCGTGACAGATTGTAGGGTAAAGGTACAGGCAGGCAGAGAGCGGTTAGTTCCTTCAGTTAATGCCCTATGGCCTTCCCAATGGGGGAGGAATCAAGGAATCAGTAAGAGGTGGTTGGAAAGGGCAAGGAAGGTCATCCCAGGAGACGAAAAACACAGAGAAACAGATGTTCAATGCAAGTGCAGATTCTGTTCTCTTCAACTGGCAGCTTTGCTCACCAGGGTCCACTCCCACTGCGGCTGCGGTGGGCAGGAGCTCTCCTTGGTGTCCGAGGGGGTCCCGGTTCCCCCACCGTCAATGTTCACACCCTCGGGATGGTTGGTCCACAGAATGGAGAGAAGGGGCCATGGAAGGGTAGACGTGGAGAAGGGAGTGGCAGGACCCAGAGGCAGAGGGAGGCAGTGGACTGCGCCACTCATTACCTGTGGCATGGAGAAGATGTAAACGGGAAGCCGGAGGAAAGAAAGGAACTGTGAACACTGAAATGAGCTGGGCCTTGAGACTCACATGGTTTGGGGGGTAAAGAGGCTGGAAAGCTGGAAGCACTGGGAGGCGATTGCCTGGGAGGCGAGGTTCAGGGCCGGACTCAGAGCTGGAACAAAGAGAGGCAAGGGAGTTAGCACAGAGCATTCATGCCTTCCAGGCCCGACCCTTCTCTGCCTTTCCCAAGTCCAAGTCTACCAGTCAAAGCCGCTGGGTTCAGGGCCCCCAAAGGAACTGCTCCATTCAGTTGCAAGGCAGCAGCTTGGGCAGCAGCAGCGGTGGTCGGCAGCTGGATTCCAGAGCCTCAGAGGGAAAGACGAGGTGGGGTTAAGTCCTAACCCTTGATGTAAAATTCAACGCCATGTTCTTCACTCTGCAGAGAAGCCCTACCTTCTGCCAATTTGGCCATGAGCTGCAAACGTCCACCCGCTGATCCCAGATCCAGCTCCTGGTCTCCGTCAGGAAAAGTGATGTCTGTGCCACCATCCAGTCGCTCGGTCACATGGCCAACCCTCATAGGCCGACCAGCAAGCTCAAAGCCATTCAACTGTTCCAGGGCCCGGCGGGCACACTCAGAGTCAGAGAACTACAAGAAACCCAGGCCATATCAGGTACCTCCTGGCCACAGACATGCTCTCAAAGCCCCACTAATACTCTCTCGTCCTACTGTCCCATGAAAATTGCATGCTCACTGTGGCTCAAACTTTTCTTTCCCAGGGAATGTGACCTAAGATCCCCATGCCCCCAAATGGTTCTCTAAAAAAGACCTTTTCCAGCTGACTCAAGCGCAATCACTTTTCAATCTTCCAGCTCCACTGAGAACCTAACAGCGCATCATCTGTAGGGAGCCCAGTCTGACAAGCTGTTTCACAAATGGGCGTATCAAATGGAAGTAAGACAGGCTGAGATCCAAGGCTCCTGAGCTTTAATTTCAGCCCTCAGGACTAGTAAGTTTCAGTCCTTAGTCAAGAACCAGGAACGTGGAACTCCAGAGCCCAGCCTCAGGAAGGCGCACACCCTGGTACTGAGAGCGAGACTGCACCCCCACTCCCACCCCGCCCCAGTGCCGCTGACTCTGGCCCACTGGCCAGAAGGCCTCTACTCTCTCGTCCCTTTCAGCAGCAGCACTAGCTGCAGCCTGGCATGAAGAGGATTCCCAGTCTGCTGTTTATGTGTCAAGGGTGTTGACCTAAAAGGCAGCAACACAAGGGCAAAAAGGCCCCACAGAAGCCTTTCTGCAGCTGAGCCACACAGGGAGCTAGAAAAGGTACTTGCCACCATGAACACCACAGCTGGCTTTATTTACTCTGGTATTACCTGTTCTAGGGCCTGGCACGTGGTACTGACGGTTCCTAGGCAGGTGGTGTAGGTGGCGTGCTTTTACCAGATACTTCTGAGATGAGCAATTCCCATGGTAGAACACAACCTACCTCCCCTCTGCCCTGCAGGCAACTGGGGGGTGGTGTATGCTGCCTGGATTGAGCCCAGAAAATATCAGCTTCTATCAGACTTTGTGGCTGGCAGCCAGTCCTAGCCTGGAGTCACATGGGGCTGGAAGAACCAGTTACGGGAATTGGAAACAATTTTGTTGGAGTGTCAGGAAAAGGTGAGACTTGCCCACTATTAGGTGGCCTCACTGTTTTCCCTACAGTGGTATTTAAATATAAAGATATTTCTCAATGGGGAAACTGCTTCAAACTGGGTAGGACCAGAGAGAAGTATATACCTTCTTATTCCCACCCCATCATGAAAATATACCAGTTCTATAAAGCACATCTATAAAGGCCCGTACCTAACCTCCCTCATGCCCCCAACCTCTTAGCTGCAGCCTGGAATCGTTACTATTACCCAGAGAGCAAGCTGTAGCACCAGGGAAGCTGGTTGACCTCCTGGACACCCCATACCAGTGCCACTGACAGAGTGTAGGAGCAAAGCCATGATCTCAAGCAATGCACTCATCTCAAGGGGCAGAAGGTTAGTCCAAGCTTCAGGCACCAGGGTTTATGGGTCATTTAGACAGTTCCTATGGGAGGAGGATGAAGCTAAGCTGCAAAATCAGACAAGTGGACAAACCTAAACTAAAATTAAAAAGTTGAAGACTAGAGACTCACCGTAATAAAACCATAACCTTTAGAGCGGCCTGTATCTGAGTCCTTCATCAGGACAATATTATCAATCTGCAGAATAGAGAAAAATAATCAATAATCTTTTGGCTAAGCCATACCTTTGATCTTTCCTACCCAGACTGTTCTTTTTTTTTTTTTGGCCATGCGCAGCATGTGGCATGTGGGATCTTAGTTTCCCAACCAGGGATCGAACCTGCGCCCCCTGCAGTGGAAGCACGGAGTCTTAACCACTGGACTGCCAGGGAAGTCCCTTACCCCAATTGTTCTAAATACCTCTAACTTTCTAACCAACCCATTACATCTCTCCAAATCATTTTAAAAAAGAGACAAAGCCCATCTCTTTCCCAAACACTTTTTCTGACTCATCTTACTTCATCTGGACCCCATTATTTGATTTCATGGTGCCAAATTTGTCTCCTGAGCAGTATGAATACAGATGGAGCCCAACTTTCCCAGCATGGACCCACATGGCCATCGTGAAACACGCAGTGGGTTAATCATGGTCAGACAGAACGAGAAGGTACACTTGCCCTCCCCACTTTTTCCGATTCCCTTCAGAGGTTTCCCTCACTTTCTACTCACTTTGCCAAAGGGCTCAAAGATGCCCCGGAGCATGTCCTCGGTGATATTGAAGTGCAGGGAGCCCACGAAGAGGCGCATTGGTCCACCACTGCCCTTCTGCAGGTTGTTGGCCATGGCTGCCAGTCGGTTTTTCTCAGCCTGCGGAAGGAGGAGATGATGGGTCATGCCCCACACCTACCACCATCAACTCCATCTTCTCATGTCCATTTCTCAGGCTGCTCACCTGTGAGGCCTGTACAATGATAGGCACTCCCAGCAGCCGCTGCCCGGTCAGCCCAATGGCCAGCGGCACAGACTGGATCTCACAGAATTCCACATAGGCAATGCCCTTAGAACGACGTGAGTTCCGATCTGAGATGATACGTACATCTCGAACCTATCCAGGGCAAAAAGGAAATCCTGAGTTGGGCATAAAGGGGGATGGATAGAAGACAGGCTTCTCAGAGACAACTAAGAGGGGGAAGAGGGTTACCTTGCCAACAGCCGAGAAAAAGTCCTCCAGGTCTCGAGGCCGAATGCGGGCAGCTAACTGCATACAGAACACCGTGCGGGCATCCCGCTCCTCAGGACTCAGATTATCAACTGGCTCCCTAAAGAGTGAGCAAAATCGTCGAGACCCTCCCTCCCAGTACTTGGTCGTCATTCTTCAGCTACCCTCAAGTACTAAACATTCCTGTGGTTTGGCTCAAACCGCTTTTTATTCATAACTCACAATCCCTAAAAGAGTGCTCATTGTCAACTCACCTGACTGGGCTCTTCTCTCGGAAATGAGGACTCTTACTGTGTCCATACCTACGCCTACGGAACAGAGAACAACCAAACTGAAAACCGGGTCACCCACCTTTATCCACACTGGCCCAGTGCTGGGTCTTCCACCATGAGAAAACCAGATTACAGCACCCCATCGCACATGCGAATTCTGAGTATCACCCCTCCAGTAACTGGGTCTCCTGCCTATCCCAAAATACGATACAAAGACGATCTTGTAAGCAAAAGGTGATACCCAGTGGCAAGCGGTGGACTCCTGTAGCGCACACGATCCTCATGACGTCGGTCTCGACTTCGTGACTCACTACTATGTCGACGATCCCAGCTACGGCTGCGGTGACGACGCTGCCGATCTCGACTCCGGCTCCGACTGCTTCTCCGCCTATGACGGTCTCGACTACGACTGTGGACGGCAATGACTATTAAGCTCCTTAAAAAACAAACCAACCTTTCTGGCCTTTAATGTACAGCTTTCCCTGGTTTCTTTCCATTTATAATTCTCAAAACCCAAGCGGCCCCAGAATGACTGACCTGCGTTTTCTATCCCTGCTTTTACTATGGCTCCGACTCCTCTTCTTCCTGTGAAAGAGAACATAAACTCTTATTACTGAGGTTTCATTATCTCTCCCAAGGATAAGAAATGACACTAAAGCAAGGGTGAAACAGAAAGCAGTGAAAGACCAAAGTCTAGAAGACAATATGGCAGAAGTTCACAACAATGGCATGACACCAGTTTACACAGAGCCCTGAATGCTGTCAGGCATCTGAAATGGCCATTTTCCCCCACAAAACCAAGCAAAAGCTCATGTTTCCAAATCAGAGATCCTCTTGCTATTTTATTCAAGTGAAATACTACATCAACGCCTGGACTGATCCACAAGTCTATCCACAAATCTACACTGGCAAGCGAAGACTAGAAGATCATTAACCCAGGTCACCATCATTCCCATGACCCAGTGGAGCCATTACTAAAAGTCAGAAATCTTACCAGCAACCACCTCCCTGTTCTGGCTGTCTCTATAACGGACACAGTTGCTTCCCTTCCTCAAGTTGCCAACCCATTTTCCTCAGGCCACACTCACTTGCTTGCCTCCCCACTGGCGCTGCTCCCACTGGTGCCACTGCCACTGCTGCCGGTACGGCTGGTGCTGTTGGTGGTGTTACTAGGGCTCTCCTTTTCAACCTCGTTAGTTTGCTGCTCATCCTGAGGGGTTCGCCAGGAAAATGACACAAGGTACCAGGTGGCAGACACACAGATTCCATTGGGCAAGGAAAGAAGTGGACAAGGAAGAAAGCTCATGAAATCGAAGCTCTCAATCATCTAAACAGTTTCTAAGCACCTGGACCTCCTAACAAAAAGAATAAGAGAAGAAGGAAAGAAACTACCCAAAAAGAAGAAATCAGATTTTGAAGTCAAACCTTTAGCTACCCCAACATCTGTTCCACTAACACCCATTTCCCTGGAGAGTGAGAAATGAGAGTTTTGCCTGAGATACACTGACCTTCTACTGTGTCACTGAGAGCTGTGAGCAAAGCACTGGTTCCCACCGCAACTTCATGTCCCCCCGACCCCCAGTTTCTGGGGCCCTTTCTGTAAGCATGGCCCTTGAGTATCGGCCTCCAGCAGAGCTTACTAAAAGATTATGCCTTTCATGAAAGCCACTGCACATAATAAACGAACAGGGAAAGAAGATTCACAAAACGTTGAAACTGATGATCCACAAGTGCTTTTTCTTACCAGCCCAATTCCAAGAGTGAGATGGGGAATCTTACCTCCTCTTTTTTATAGGGAGCCTCCAGCATGGCCTCAATCACTATATCAAAGTCATCGGACGCCATTGTAGCAGATCTGAGGAGAGGACATCAATACATAAGAACCTCATTTATATTTTTCCTCCCCTTCCAGCACCCCACATTCCCTACCCCCTGCAAGAAACAGACTTCAGGATATACAGTTCTGTTTCTTGAACTCCAAAGGTACCTTACCCGCTGTTGCTTACCCTAAGTTTATTTTTGCACCTTACTGATCTGAACTAGTTCTGCTTTGTGGCTTAGAAAAGGTCAGGGGTCTAGAAGAAAACTGAATATCTAGGTAGAAACAGTATACAATATAGACCCCGTCCTGTGAAGAGAAAATATTGGTACTCAAAATTACTGTTTACTTTACAACAGACATTCGGCCTCCATTCTACTGTTCAAAATTCTGAATAAATAATTAGTTTAAACTTAAATCGGCACATATTTCCCATAAAAAGGTAAGAACGCATGACTAAAAATTAGGAGCAAGACAAAGCAATACCAGAATAATGCAGATTTGTCCTAAGCTTTTCCCCACACCACCGCCCAACATAAATAATGAGGGGATTCATCATTAAGCATTTTCTGTACAATACCAACCAGAGTTTGGGTAACTCAGAAAGACCATGATTAAGACAAGCTTAACCAGTCCCACTTTGAAGCCTTTCTGTCTAGGAAGGTACAGTAGGACTTCTCGCCTACCCCAAGCTTTCACATCTAGCAATGGTCTTTCCCAAGTCTGTCCACGACAGGTCTATCAAATAAAAAAAAACAGAAGACACCAAACAAAATCAATAGGATAAATTATTCAGAAATTACTGGTCTGAAATTATCAATATACATAACATGGATGACTCGCAAAATAATTATGCTGAGTGGAAGGAAACAGGTAAAAAAAAGAATACATACTGTATGATTTCATTTACATAAAATTCTAGAAAATGCAAACTAACCTGTAGTGACAGAAAGCAGACCAGTGGTTACCTAAGGATAAGAATAGGTGGAAAGGGGCTAGGATGAAAGGATTATAAAAGGGCATTTTGGAATTTGGGAGGTGATGGTTTCATGGGTGTTAACACATATCAAAACACATCAAAACCCATCAAACTATACACTTTAATGTGTACAGTTTTATTTTATGTCAATTACATCTTAATAAAGCTGAAAAAAAAACTAATCTAAATACTTTCTATGCAAGGTTAATCATAATTAGACTTTCCATATCCTCAAGAACTTTGTCCTCTTTAAAGCAGCTAATGCATCATCCAATCATGCTGTCTTGGTTGCCCTCAGAGTCCATAGCCTATTTTGATGACTTAATAAGAGTAATCATTATATCAATATCTATCATTTATAGTACCTAATATTGCTAGGCACTATGCTAAACATGTTACAGATAAAATTCTTGGAAAGAGCCAACCAATAAAACTTACTTGGAGCCAAATTTAAGGCTTAAAATGGAAACCAAACCAAAATCAAATAGGTGTGTCTAAAAACCAGTGAACTCAATCTCTTATACTAACACCTTACATTTATTTAACAATCAATGGTAACATATGCTACAGGCAAATATTGGATCTAATGCACAGATGACGGACTTCCCTGGTGGTCTAGTGGGTAAGACTCCGTGCTCCCAATGCAGGGGGCCCGGGTTCGATCCCTGGTCAAGGAACTAGATCCCACATGCATGCTGCAAGTAAAAAGCCCATATGCCGCAACTAAAGATCCCACGTGCCTGAACTAAGACGCTGCACAGCAGAAAGGAAGGGAGGGAGGGAGGAAGGGAGGAAGGAAAGAAGGAAGGAAGAAAGATTTTAAAAATGCACAGATGAAAAAACTGAGGTTCTGTGAACTGCCCAAAGTCACAAAGCTCAAATGGAGAAGCTGACCCTTGATCATAAGTCTTCCGACTCTTAAATCTAATATTCTAACAGGTTACTGCTCTCTCACGTGGTTTATAACTTAAACCCTAAAGGAAATTTAAAAAAGAAAAGTACACAGCTTACCAAGATGTCTATTTTAAATTTACACTGACCTGAAGAATTAATGTTCTGATACGTGTATCAAAAGAATCAGTCCCATTAGTCACACCTATTGTGTGGCTTACAGATATTCAGCGTGTAACAGTATATGCTACAAAATATTAGAAACCAGGCTGATTTTTTTTTTCAGGCTGATTTTAATATATGCTATCTGATTTTAATATATGGCAGCATATATCTTAATATATGCTACTGTGGGAAAAAATGGTTCTAAAAGTAAGTTTTTGATCTACAAGCTCTGTTCCTTTCATTCATTTTGGCTGCCAAATCTATACAATTTTTCTAAGTGTCATAACGCTTCTCTTTTTCACAGCCTGCCTTTAACTCTCCAAATGAAATGCTTCAAGAACTGCTCTTTGTTGAGTGCTAGTACAGCATAGGGATAACTTAACACCAAAAAAAAACTTTCATGTAAGTTGACAAATGAACCCCTTCCTATGGAATAAAGTTTTCAGACTTCAGAAACAAATGAATGAATCTATTTAAGCACAGACATATATAACACCAGCACACTTTGAAACTTGCAATCTTGCTGGGTTTAGTCTATCTTTCTAGATGTCCTAAAAACAGAATGTCCCAAACACTGTATGCTTTCACGTTGGGAGTTTTCAAACTCTTTGAGTCCTAACTTATGGGTCAAAGTCCACTCAATCCCATACATTAAAATATTATAGTGCTTTCTTCCAACCCTGCTCCAAAAACTATGTTAAAGGCCCACAATCACGGCACTACGTGGACCTTGTCATAGCACAGACAAGACCCAAGCCAGCACAGACAAGACCCCACTGCCGCGGGGGCAAAGGAGAGTGAAGAACCACTGTCAGCCCTGATCAGGCAGAATTCACCAAACGCTGGAGTCCCAGGGGTGATGGTAGCGCCATCTCCTGGGTCCGGTAACTGAGCTGGGCACAAACATCTCCAAACTGAAGACAACTTAATTAAGAACAGAAACAATGAGAAAGATAAAATCATTCCCCATGTTGTGTAACAAGCCAAGGCCACGCTTCAAAAAATGGTCCTACAAGTTACCGACTGGCAGCATCTCTGCGAGGGCCAGTGTCCCGATTCTAAAGCCTCGTATGTGGCCCCACTATGCTCCTCTACCGCCACAGGATGTGTGGGCAGAGTGGCCAACATACTGAACATGAGTCTTTGAGAGACTGAAGATTGAAGAAGAAGCCTCAATTCCCTCATCTCTCTCTGAGTGGTGGCACTAGGGGCTGAAAACGGATCCCACATGTCCTCTCAGACCGTGGTGGGTCGATGCTCCCTCCACAGTGTGGGACACCCTAAATGTCAGGGCTGCGGGGACCTGGAAAGAGATAAGTCACTGGGACCCTTGAAACAGCATCTTCATCGCTAAAGGATGTAGCCACGAGGGTGCCGATGGATTACAGTTAGGTAGCGAACACTTCCAGATCAAAGTAAACAAAAATTTTTTTTTAATTTTAAAAGTTTGCCCCCCCAAAAAATAAATAAATAAAAAGTTTGCCCAATTCTTCTCTTGACGCCATTTTCTGCCTGTGACGTCAGGGGGAGGCGCCGTGCGACAACGTCACGCATAGGTGACGTTTCGGGGGGGGGACCCGGTTTCGGGGTTTCTTACCAGTTCCGGGTCCCCGCAGGGGGGGGGTGGTCCCGGTTCCCTCCGTTCCTTTGGGTGTGTCGGGGGACGCGAAGCACGGCTCCCTTCCAGAGACTCAGCAGTAAGAGCCCCACTACAATCGGAGCCGCTCCTCTTCCCGCAAAATGGCGGCAGCTCCGCTGTCTTCCAGAACGTTCCCCAATCTGCGCAGGCGCCGAAACACTCAGGCGGCGGAATTAATCTCACTGGTATCGCGGCAACACTCCAAAGTACAGATTTTCATTGGCTAAAATCCTGAGCATGGGTGGAGCCAAGCTCAAAGGTCTCTTAGCAACCATCAAGTGCCCACTGATTGGCTAATCCTTCCGAGACTGAGGGAAAGCAGAAGCATCCTTAGGTAGCCGCCTACCGCTCTGTCATTGGTTAAATGACTTGCGGAAGGCGCGGCAACCGGGCAGAGCACCGGAGAGAAGGATCCTCCGGCTCGCTCCCGGCTCTCCTGTAGACTAGGCGAACACCGCGGAGGAGCCTATTGACGTCCTTGGTCGTCCCCACTCAGATTTGCCAAGGAGCTCACGTCAGGCTTCTCTGGGACAGCTTTCTTGAGAGCAACTGTATTTGCTTCCCGTGGGGAGGGATGCTGGGCTGCACATCCCCATTCTGTCATACAACCCTCCCAACCGCTGCCTCGTTCCCTCAGCGCTTGGATCTCACGAGACTGTCACAGATTTGTCTTCCGCATTCTGCCTGGTCCTACAGCTCACATACCTTCAGTTCAAATCAGTGCCCCACACACCTCCCACCGCAAGGGTAAACTTGAGGCAGTTTCTCAGGTGACTCGGTGCAGCAGTACTCAGCCCTCCAACCAGAAAGAGAAGGAACTGATGTCCACCCTCACGTTGCAACGTCTTCCAGAACCCCCAGAGCCTTCAGCTGCTTAATACAGCTGCCAGAAAGATAGCTGGTTATAACATGGAGAGGGCCACGGAGTCACAGGAACCGTGTTGAGTCCTGATTTGAATACTAACTTTATATCATTGTACCAATTCAAATTCCTTTTCTGTAAAATGTAGAATTGGACTAGATTATCTCTTAGGACTTCAAACTCTAATCCTATGATTTTATTCAAACAAAATAAGTGGCTTCTTGCTGGCGAAGCCTGGATGACTTCCAGTTTCTCTCCCAAGAGGTAACAGAGGAGCTGGCAGTACAGCAGCTCAGGAAGGTGGAAGGGAAGCTGGCTTCACTCACTACCCTATCTTTCTCCATGGCAACAAACACTATGCCTCCTCCCCCAGACAAGAGCCTAATCACAGGTCCTAACGGACAAGACCTCTCTGTAGCTGGTCAGAAAGGCCTATAATTGGGAGTCCAAGAGTCACCACTAAGCTTCTTAAATAGGAAATAAAGCTAGGCCCCTTCAAGTCTTGGATAAGAGCATAGATCTGAATATGTGTAAGTAATGGGTGGAGAAGCAGAGGCAGGGGGCAGCAGAGTTGGAGCAGGAAGGGCCATAACCTCACTTTATTTGTATTTCCTCCTTACACAAAATCATCAAAATAGGAACAGAGATGGGCAGAGAAAAGGGCTGAAAAGTTGTTCAATCCACATGTTCTCAGGGCTATCCCAGGGAGCACTTGAGGCTGAGTGCCTGTTGGAGTAGCCGCAGATCCAACATGAATTCCTCATGCCCTGGCCTGAAGTCTTCACAGATTGGTGGCGTGAGCCCTGCAATTCTCATCCTTTGCCCATCTTGACATAAGGCAGGAAAGTGGACTGAAATGCTCCTCTCTGATGGGCAAGGCAAATCAGAGCCCATGGTGTACTGCACCTTCTGTGCTACAGGAGCAGAACCTGAAGCTGCTTCCAAGGCTCTAGACACCTGCAGGCAGGGCTAGAGGCCAATGGTGTAAGAGCGGCCTGTGGGGTTGTGAATAGCAGAACAGACTGGTGCTGTCACAGCCCACTCATACCACACCTTCTTGGAATTGCTGCATCGCCAGAAACGCACACAGATGGTCTGGCCTTCACGCACGGTAATGGGCTGCTGTAAGAAGAAAGACATGGAGGTTCAGGGTGGAGCTAATGAATTTTATGTGGCAATGTACTAAGCTAGGTGTGGAGATAAAATGATCAAACGATGTTCCAACCCTCATGAGGTTTATTTGAAGTCTATCAGAACAAATAATCAGAAATGAACAATCAGACACTGAACAAATAATCAAAAGTGGGATGAACACTGTGAACAGGGATAGGGTGCTATGAAAACACCTATGAAAGGTAACACTAACCTAGTCTACAAGGTCAGGGAAAATTATCTGACAATAAGAATGTTTAATGAGACTTGGAAGATAAGTCAGCTGAGTCAAGAAATGAGCCAAGAACTTTACAGGCAGAGGACAAAGGTGTGAAACCCCGAGGCAGGAAAGAACATGGGGCATTAGAGGAACCAAAAGAAGGTCCATAGGACTGAAGCAATGTAATCCAAGGACAGTGGCTGAAAAGGCAGGCGAAAACTAGATCACACCAAGTCTAACAAAGATTTAAGACCTTATCGTAGGGCAGTGGAGAGACATTGAAGGGTTTTAAAAGCAGGAGAGAGATAGGATCAGATTCAGGTTTTTAAAAGATGACTCTTGCTCCAGGTAGAGAATGGACAGAAGAATAGCCAGAGTAGATGTGGGAAGCCAGGTGGAAGGCCCCTGCACATATCCCAACATCTACAACAGGATCCAAGAGCACGTGAGAGCAGTAGAACATGGGTCACAGACAAGCATCATCCTGGGAGAAGGGAAGGGGCAGAACACCAATGACAAAAGTTACTCTTTAACCCAAGGAGCCTTACAGGTGATTCCTACCTTAATGGGGAAGAGGATGGGAAACCATGAAAACATCCCAGGAGAGTGAGTCTCTGGACGGATACCTAAGTGGACAAAGTAATTTAAAAAACTGAGTATAACTGATTCACTTTGCTGTACACCTGAAACTAACACAACATTGGAAAACAACTATACTCCAATAAAAATTTTAAAAATTAAAAATAAAAAAAAATTGAGGTCTCCATGACTCTGCTTTTTGCCTAGATTGAGGAGAATCTCTTCTGTGAACACAGAAGCAAGTAATCAAAGATCTCCATTCACTGATTCCTGGGTTCCCTGTGACTCTAAATGAAACATGTACATAGGCTGCCCGAAACATGTACGTACGCTGCCCAGGTAGCATGGTCTTATACTCCCCATCTACTGCCCCAAACACTCACTCAGAGTGATGTCCTGATAAAGCACAGTCTCAAAGTAGCCTGCAAAGCCATGCAGCACTGTGTTCACCTCCACGGGAAACTCCAAGGTGCAGTAGCGGTTGTTGTCAATCATAGGATCTGTCAGGGGAGAGCGGTGTGGGTGATGAGCGGCCAGAAACCCTAGACAACTTGGTAAGGCATGAGCAGGAACCAGGAGAGGGAGCCTTGATAGAGAGCAGATAGAGCAGACTCAGGACAGCAAGGGAGGAAACCAGGAGGGTGAGCTCTCTCCCAACCAGTCAGAGCACAGCCATGCAGGAACCCACCTCTGTTGGGATGGCTGAAGGTAAAACAGGGCTGGGGCGCAGACAGCTGGTGGAAATTGTGCAGCCGTACCACATAAGGCATTTCAAACTGGGCCTGTCCCGAGAGAGAAAAAGATCTGGAGAAGACGGGCGAGAGCGACCTAATTCCCCAGGGAATGCAGCTCAAGCTTTAGGGACACAGATAAAGATAAAAACACAGGGACTTCCCTGATGGTCCAGTGCCTAAGACTGCGCTCCCAATGCAGGGGGCCCGGGTTCCATCCCTGGTCAGGGAACTAGATCCCACATGCTGCAACTGAAGATCCCAGCACGCGGCAACGAAGATACCATGTGCCGCAACTGAGACCCGACGCAGCCAAATAAATAAATATTTTAAAAAAAAAAAGAAAAAGAAAAAGATAAAAACATAGTTTCACTTCAATCGCTTTCCCACATCCCCAACTCCTTCACCTCTTCATCTTCTCCAGTGGAAGAAAACACTTATGCTCACAGAGGAAAAGAAAAGGACTAAAGAGAAAAGAGTCCTCCAGAAGAGAGTAGCTCTTTACCTCAGGGTCGCGGTCCTTTTCCCGACAGGCTCGGACCTCATTGTACAGCTTGGAGGAGGAGATGGGAGCTAGAAAGGAGGTGTACTCCCCAGGGATGCTCACGCCATCATCTGCAGAGCGGGAGAGTCACATTACTTCCCAAGGGATGGAAATGGTGCATCTGTACTGAAAGCCCAGACCTCCCATATCAAAATAGACCCAGGCAGCTCCATGCTATCACATTCCCAGGCCAACCTGCTCCTAACTCCTGCCCTGGGGGATTCTACTTCTAGGTTAATTTAGAGTCACACAAGAGTGAAACTGGAAGGAACCCAAGGTATTTTAATCTAGTGGTTCTTAACTTTCTTTCCTGTAAGATCCTGATGAAAGCTAAGCCCAAAGTACATATGTCAGCTCAGGAAGTCCACAGATGTCAGACTAAGAGTCTCTGCTCTGGTCCACTCCCCTCATTTTACAGATACGAATACCGAGGTTCAGAGAAATTGCTTCATTTGCTAAGGGCACTGACCCAAGTCTGCCCTGCCTTCCCTAAACTCTGTAACCTCCTCTAGGCTGCTGCCATACCCATCCCTCCCCAGTCCCGTCCAGCCTTCCCAGTTGATAATCCAATCCCCTTACTCAGTACACCCCAGGCTGGAGGCACCTTTTAGGAAGTGCTGGGCTCCATCCAGGCACTCCGGTGACAGCTCATTATCAGCGAAGGACCCCAGAAGCTCACTGACAATGATATCCGCTTTCTCTGGAGCCACCCATTCCCGCATGTCCGAGGAGACTACTGTCACCTGGCTTCCCCATTCTTCAAACTGCCAGTTCTCCAGCCTAAAACAGAGATGATACAAGTGAGGATAAGATAAGAAAAACTGACACTGGGGACAAACTTCCCAGCAAAAAAGGTGGCTACTCACGTCACCACAGCATTTGGGTTCTTCTCCACAGCGTACAGCTTTATCCGCCGGTCAGCCTGCTTGGCTGCCCGCAGGGAAGCGTTCACCAGGGGCCCCCGGCCTGCTCCCAGCACCATCAGCACTCTAAGAAAGAGAGGGAGGAGTTAAGCTGACTCTGCATGTAGAGAAGCAGGCATGCAAATCTCTGGAATCATGGGGAGAGCACTCACTGGACATTGGTGTCCTTCTCTTCCTCTGGCACTCGGTCTAACAGACATTTATAGATGGCCTGGGGGAACGAGGGAAGACCTCATGGCTATAATGCCATCCTCACCCAGGTCATCCCGGCCCTGTGCTTGACCCCATCTGGGACCCACACTGTACCTGCTGGTATTGAGAGTATTTGATAGGGTCCTTTTCAAACACTTCGTATGTCTGAGATTCCAGATTATCCATCAGTGGCTGATGAATGAGAGGAAAAAGGCAAAGTAAGTTAGCCAGTTTCTGGCAAGGACAATGCACCAGAATACCGAAACCTTCCCACTGCCTCCTGAGCTTTGGTAGGATTTTAGGGCACCTGTTCTCAAGAGACATTTCCTCCCCCAACCTCCCTCCTCTCAGTGTACTCCAGACCCACCTGGAGTGGGGACTGCAGGTAGTCTTCATAGCCCTTGGCAAAGAGTTCGTAGGCATTGGGTGGAGGTCGATTCTGGCTCAAGTATTCCAAGTACTGGAGGTAGGAGCAGAACTCTTTCTCTGAGTGGTGGTTGGTGCCTGTGATGATGAATTGCACCTCCAACTGTGAGAATAAGTCAGACCATCAGACACAGTCCTTATACCAAGAGGGTATTATTATGGTTTATGGCCAAAGAACTCTAGCATAAAATAAGGCCCAGATCACCAAATACCAACAAAAGCGTCAAGAGCCCTCCTATGCCACGTAAACATCATCCTGGCTCAAGAGGCCCATGGATTGTTGCTATAACTTTTTTTTTTTTTTAATTTATTTATTTTTGTCTGCCTTGGGTCTTCGTTGCTGCACACGGGCTTTCTCTAGCTGCAGGGAGCAGGGGCTGCTCCTCGTTGCAGTGCGCAGGCTTCTCCTTGCAGTGGCTTCTCTCGTTGCGGAGCACAGGCTCTAGGGGTGCAGGCTTCAGTAGTTGTGGCTTGCAGGCTCTAGATCGCAGGCTCAGTAGTTGTTGTGCACGGGCTTAGTTGCTCTGCAGCATGTGGGATCTTCCCAGACCAGGGATCGAACCCATGTCCCCTGCATTGGCAGGCGGATTCTTAACCACTGCACCACCAGGGAAGCCCTGTTGCTATAACTTCTTGAGTGAAACTTTCTGCAAAGTTCTCATGAGATCTGGTTCCTTTTGAAATGTTACTGGGGCCTCTACTGCTATTTGCCTTTTTGCTCTCAAGACCCCCAACTTTGCCGAAATTGCTCTCCAGAAACTAGAGGGGAAAAGAGCCCCACAGAGGGGAAAAAAAAAACACAACAAAGAACACCCCATCATACATATGTGAATAAGGCAAGAGGATTAGCTGCAGCACCTTTAGAACCCTTCTACTACACACCTTGAGGAGTCGGAAGATCAGCCTCTGGTGCATCTTAGAAAGAACAGGAAATCCCTTCTTATTGGTCAGGAAAATGCTGGTGGGGAGAATGGCTGCTTTGATGGGCTCCCCAAGCCAACGATCAATGACATGATTAGATGGGAGGTCAGCACCAATTTCGAGAGCTACACAAGGGAAAAGAAAGACCTGTCAATCACTGATAGGCCAGAAGCCTTTCCTTGCTCTTTTTTTTTTTTTTTTTTTTTTTTTAAGGATTTTCTTATTTTATTTATTTATTTATTTATTTATTTTTGGCTGTGTTGGGTCTTCGGTTCGTGCGAGGGCTTTCTCCAGTTGCGGCAAGCGGGGGCCACTCTTCATCGCGGTGCGGGGACCGCTCTTCATCGCGGTGCGCGGGCCTTTCTCTATCGCGGCCCCTCCCGTCGCGGGGCACAGGCTCCAGACGCGCAGGCTCAGCAATTGTGGCTCACGGGCCCAGCCGCTCCGTGGCATGTGGGATCTTCCCAGACCAGGGCTCGAACCCGTGTCCCCTGCATTAGCAGGCAGATTCTCAACCACTGCGCCACCAGGGAAGCCCCTTTCCTTGCTCTTTTGTGCAAGATCTGTCTACTCCTTAAGAGCAAGGCAGACCTGAGGCACAGAGAAAGTAGCAAAACTTCCCAGCAGCCAAGTGTACATGAGACCCCTGATTTTTGGTCACAGGAGGTCAGAGAATGATAACCTATTCCAGGATATATGTGGACTTACCCACCGCAATCCTCTTGCTATAATCACACAAGGTCCGGAAGTTGTGCCACCTGTCCAGAGTCAAATACAGAAAAATACAGTCAAATACATATGGCCCACCAATCACCATACCTCAAGGAGGCCTTCCTACAGGTTCCACTCTGTACTTCCCTCCACCCTAGGCTTTGCCCTGGTACAGCAGCAAAAGGAGACATACCACATCCATGTCTTCTCCTCTCCACTGTACTCCTCTGTGTGTGAAGTTGGCGCATTCTCAATTATATCATCTCTCAGGTCCTCCGGTGCCACCAATGGCACCCGCATCCAGAACTGCACACAAACAATAAATAGGTTCTGTACCCTATTTAGAACTGTTTTGAACTCATTGGGTCCAGAAAGCTTCCTTCAACTAAAAAGATCTTGATCCAGATTTCAAATTACTCTCTTTATATGCTTTTCCCAATATGTGATTATATGTATGTGTACACGTATCTTGTGCATATCCTTAAGTATCTGCCTTGTCTTCTATTTCACTACAAGTTGCTGGAAGTAATTGAATATTCTATATATTTTATAACTCTCTGCTTACCACTTTTAGTTGTGGGTAGGCAGTACTGACATTTCAATTCTGCCAAATGCACCTTTTAATGAATGGCTAGGAACAAGAAGATACTTAGCACAGCCTGACTACCATAATATGCAGCAGGAAAGGAGGCCCTCAGCCATACCATGGAGGAGTGGTGGCCAGTGTGGATGTGGTTGGTCAAAACTCTAGCCAAGTTTGTGTTATCTTCCTGATTTAGGGGCAGCAGGAAAGCTGGAAGACCCAAATATGCCCCAAAATTCAGCTCCTGTAACATAGCCTGGAATGGAGATCAAGAGGAAAAAGTTAATAGCTAGCAATTCAAATAGCTTTAACTGCATTATATTAGATTTACTAAGTTATGGAGGGGGAAAAAACTACTCTCCCCATCCAGCTTGTTTACAGACCTGATCTTTAAAAAGATTAATTGAAGAGGTCAGTCTTACCGCCTCGGAGTTCCTGCGGATCTTTTCCACTTTTGAGTCTGGGCGAATCCATGGAGAAAGCTTTCCCACAATTAGTGTATTCCAGTCTGCACTCCCCCACCCAAGAAAGACAAAGACTGAATGAGGTTCAGAACTTTACTCATTCAATTTCTAGTTCTTAACAGGGACTAGAGAGTTAGAGATGAGACAGACTTTTTCTATCACAGATACAGGACAGGAGAGCCTGACGCAGAATAGGGAACTAAGGCTTTTAGCAGGTAAGCAAGGAGAGAACAAGAGTTATCTATATCCCGGGGAGAACCAATATATCCAAGTCAAGAAAGGAAGAGAAGGAAGGCACTGATAAAGCATAAATAAAGTTGTTATTGCCTCTAATAATTAAAGGGCATGTGGGATGGTCCCTACCCCTTCCTGACAGCAGTAGGTCTGATCGTGTCTGGGGGCCCGGCCGATTCTTAGCAGGTTCCTGAGTGAACTCCCTCTTGAAACGCGGGTGGAACACAGGCATGCAGAGGAAATCAAACCTACAACCGCGACAGACCCAGAATCGTCATGTAAAGACAAGAGCAGTGCCCAGACATCCAAGCAATTGGACTAGGCTACCTTGATTCTGCACAACCCTTTCAGCTGCCGTCAGTCATCCGACTGGACTGCTGAATTCAGCCCACCTTGGGGCATATCACTTCCGCTGTACTGTGCCTCAATTTCTCCCCGGAACACAGCCATGGAAAAGATGAGTAAAGAGAAACGATGAAAATCCACACCACGTGGACTTTCTATTCTGCTGTCACTGGTTTTCCAAGACTGTCACATCCAGATCTGCACCAGTACTGCCCAAGTTTCCCCCCTCAAGGTTCTTCTCTTCTCTCTCTAGCCCCCTAACTCTTACACTCTCAGACGATAATCTCGCTCTCCATGGCCCTGGAGGTCTGTACGCCCCCTGTGTGAGTTCACTTGGTAACTCCCCTGACTTTGGGGTTCAGTGACCCCACGCCCCCAACAAGTTTCTTTTTCTCTCTCTCACGCTCCAGGGCCCGAGGCTTCTCCCCTCCAAGGATTAATGGTTTCCCCCGCCCTCGTCGTATCCACTCCGACCCCCTCACCCCTGCCTCTCGGGAATGACTGGTCTGCGCCTCTCTGTCCCTGAGTTCGGACCCCACATTCCGCTCGCAGAGGTCCAGGCCCTCACCCCTGCTTGGCCACAGCCCCCAGTGTGTCAGCTATTTCGGGGACGCAATTCAGGTCCCTCCCGCTGGACACGCGACTTCCACTGGCACCTCCGACCGCCATCGCCGCCATCTTTTCCCCCGCGCTGTCCACGCCGAGATTCCCTGACACTAGCAGCCAATCACAAAGCCGAAGAAAAGCCCCCAAAAGGCGGGACGAGTCTCCCTAACAACCAAAGCGTCTTCCACGGCTCCGGAGCTGGAGGAGGAGGGGTGGGGAGTGGCTCTTCCCGCCAATCCGCGGGCTGCACAGTGACGTACGGCGTGGCTCCGGAAGAGTCACCAATCTCAGGGTCTGGTTCTTGACGAACTTCAATCTCCCATAATGCTCCGTGTACTCGTAGAATTCCGTTAAGAGACTACATGTCCCATGAAACACTGCAGCATAAAACCCTGCAGTATAAACTGGAAGTATCATCATTGAGAACTGCAAAATTGTTTCAGGGCCAGTGGCGCAATGGATAACGCGTCTGACTACGGATCAGAAGATTCCAGGTTCGACTCCTGGCTGGCTCGATGGGACAGGTGTTTCCTTTATTGCATACCACGCAGTATGGACATAAGCAGTATTTTGAAAGTCTCCCCTTCTTTCTTCTTTAAAATTTCCTCATTATCTCTCGCCCTCATTTTGAGGTCTTAATTTTATTGCGTTTTGCAGCCATTTTATGTCAGCTTTTCCCCTTACCGAATTCAAAGGTGGTTCTTGTGTCACTACTTAGGTCCATCCGAATCCTGAGAAAACCGGGTTGATGGCTGGGGTCTTTGTATGGGCCTTAGTATATTTTTAAATAGATTGTGGCAATTCAGCCACTAAGTCTTTGTGATTCTATGTCTCAAACACAAAAAAAGTAAACAAACACCTAAACACACACACACACACTGATGATAGAGAAAAGGAACTCATGGTGAGGAAATACAGTGAGGAGAGAGGAGTAATGAACTGCCTGGCGGAGGCCTGAGAGAACCTCCACATTTTCCTTTGTGAATGCCTGCTCCAGGGGTGGAAAAGAAGGAAAGGAAAGCAAAGAAAGACATAGAAAGGGAATACCTGAAGGCAGGGAGGCCAGAAGTGCTGAGGGCCTGGCAGCAGTGTTGGAAACAGAACACAGTACAAAAGGCCCGAGGCAGGAGGCGTTGACAGAATTCAGGGACCGACTGACAGGGAGCGTGATAAAGGGAAGTCTGTGGGTGATAACCCAGGGTTCTGGCCTCTGTAGAAGCTGGTTTAGGGAGAATCAGGGTTTGGGTTTGAAAATGCTGAATTGGACGTCTAGGGGGCGCTGTGTAATAGAGAGTTGGATGAACAGTGATCTGAAACTGACAAGATTTGGAAATCGCCGGAAGAGAGGTAGTGACTGAAGCCATGAGACTGAATGAGATCACCGTAGCCCGTGGGGGATCAGAGTTCTGAGAAATACGGAACGGGTGGATGGGATAAGCTATAAGGAGCCCGGGTGCAATGTAAGTGCCCCAAAAGGATGAAGATTAGAAAGCTAAAGAAGAAAATGCCTATGAAGCCTAAGAGAGTTGGAGGTGATTTTGTCCCATCTTCTTATTATTATTACTAGACTTTCTTTCTTTTTTTTTTTTTTTTAAATTTTATTTATTTATTTCTATTTTTGGCTGTGTTGGGTCTTCGTTTCTGTGCGAGGGCTTTCTCTAGTTGCGGCGAGCGGGGGGCCACTCTTCATCGCGGTGCGCGGGCCTCTCTCTTGTTGCGGAGCACAGGCTCCAGACGCGCAGGCTCAGTAGTTGTGGCTCACGGGCCTAGTTGCTCTGCGGCATGTGGGATCTTCCCAGACCAGGGCTCGAACCCGTGTATCCTGCATTGGCAGGCTGACTCCCAACCACTGCGCCACCAGGGAAGCCCCTCTTTTTTTTTTAATAAATGTATTTATTTATTTATTTATTGGCTGCGTTGGGTCTTCGTTGCTGCACGCAGGCTTTCTCTAGTTGCGGCGAGCGGGGGCTACTCTTCGTTGCGGTGCGTGGGCTTCTCATTGCAGTGGCTTCTCGTTGCAGAGCACGGGCTCTAGGTGCACGGGCTTCAGTAGTTGTGGCTCGCGGGCTCCAGCAGTTGTGGCTTGCGGGCTCTAGAGCACAGGCTCAGCAGTTGTGGCGCACGGGCTTAGTTGCACCACGGCACGTGGGATCTTCCCGGACCAGGGCAGGCGGATTCTTAACCACTGCACCACCAGGGAAGCCCCTAGACTTTATTTCTTAAAAGAGTTTTAGATTTACAGAAAACTTCAGCAGGTAGTACAACACAGCCAGTTCTCTCATGCCTCCCTACAGCTTTCTCTATTATTAACATCTTAACATTAGTATGGTACATTTATTACTATTCATGGACCAGAATTGATACATTATTATTATTAACTAAAGTACATAGTTTATTCAGATTTTCCTAGTTTTTACCTAATGTCTTCTTTCTGTTCCACCATCCCATCGAGGATACCATATTACATATAGTTGTCATGTCTGCTTAGGCTCCTCTTGGCTGTGACAGTTTGTCAGATGTTCGTTGTTTTTGATGACCTTGATAATTTTGAGGAGTACTGGTCAGGTATACTGAAGGACACCTCTCTATTGGAATTTTTCTGATGGTTTTCTCATAATTAGACTGGGATTATGGGTTTGGGGGAGGAAGATCACAGAGGTAAAGTGCCATTTTCATCACATCATATCAAGAGTACATACCATCAATATAATTTATGACCGTTGATGTTGACCTTTATCATCTGGTAGAACTAGTGTTTATCAGGTTTCTCCACTGTTCAATTACACTCCTTCCCCCCCACCCCTTCTATCCTGTACTCTTTGGAAGGAAGTCACTTGTGCATTCCACGCTTAAGGAGTAGGGAGTTATACTTCCCCTCCTTTAGGCTGGAGTGTCTACAATATTTATTTGAATTCTTCCCTGCAGTTCTTATGAGTAGGGAGTTGACAGGAAGTGGGTGAGTGCTCTGCCGACATTTTAAGAAGAAAAAGAGTTGTTGGGGAGGCCTGCTTGTTCTCTGCCCCAGCTGTGCCCAACCAAACTCTACATTCACAGAAGACTTATTAGATGTTGTTTTGTCTTCAGAAGCTAATTATCTGGGCTGTGGACCATCTGTGCTCCTGGAATCTTCCTCCTGATGTCAAGCTGGAGGCTGCTCTGTTAACTAACCCCTCCATGGGTGAAAGGGAGAGAGGAAATCTGTGAAACAGTAATGTCAATTTTGCCATCAGTTAAAATAATTTTCAAAGGGTTTGCATAAAAAGAGCCTAGAATTTCTGACTGACCTTAAAGTAAACTTAGATGGGCTGAATTTCATTAGTCTGGGATGTCTTTGTTTTTTCATTCAAAATGGCCTCCGCTATGTGGCAAGCATAATGCTGAACAGTTCCCGGGAATTCCACACCAAATTGCTTCCTGCCTGTCTTACAGCACTTTGCTTTGCCTTAAAGAACAGCGTGGTCTGTAGGTCTGTCTATATGAGCTACAGAGGAGCAGAAGGAACAGACTGAAAAAGAAATAGAGAACCTTTTAAAGGACTTGGCCCTAGGCATAAAGTCAGAGTTGGTGAGGTCCATCTTATGCTCTCCTTCCCTCTGCTCTGCTCTCCTTGCTGAACTTTTGTGCTCAGAAGCATGTCAGTCACTGTTATACTATAGGATGTAGGCCTTTGCTGGGATGAAGACAGGGAGGTGGTAGGTGAGAAATAATGTTACTTTCTCCAACAGGAGCCAGTGACAAACAGTCTAGAGCACTGGAAACTTTTTTGGAAGGGAAGAAGTACCCACTCCCAGATAACCCTCCTGTTGCCCTCTAGCATTCCTCACCTTCAGGCCCAGTTCTTCTACCTGCTTCTGTTTTTATGTCCTTGTTTAAACACTGCCAGTGCATTGTAAACCCTCCTTTCACCTTCTCTTGGGCACCCCTCCTTCTTCAGCCCTCGCCTCCCTCCCCAGGCCCACCTTCACTCACTTCTGTGCGTGCCCAGCCAGCTGCACTCTTCAACACCAAAATAATGGCCCATTTGACCCTCCTACTGCTCCAAATTGCTTCTTCACAATCAAGGCTGTCCTCCAGCTACAAAAGTGGCAGAGTTACTGAAGCAAAATAATCTGTGCCAATTTGCATTCTCTTCCTTGTCATCTCTATTATACAGTATTTATCTGTCAAAATGAATAGAAAGTAGAAACTGTTCTGGAACATAGAAAAAGATGGAAAACTACCCAATTTGTTTATGAAGCCAGAATATACCTAATATCAAAATCTGTCAGAAATAGGACCCACCCCCTCCACAAAAAAAAATAAAGCAAACCTATAGACCTGTCTCACTTAGGAATATAAATGTAAAAATCCTAAAATATTTAAGATTAACAATAAAAGTCAATAGTATATTAACATAATAATATACCAGAACCAATTAGGGTTTATCTCAGGAATTAACACAAGGTTAGGTATTAGGAAATTTATTTATATAATAGGTCAAAAATAAAGCAAGCAAGAAAAACATTTGATCATTTTTAGTAGACATCAAAGAGAACATGGTAAGTCAATTCCATTTTCTAAAACATTCTTAATAGTCAATATTCTTTATATATAAACACATATATGTATATATGAAGTCAACAATTCAGGTAAAGATAAAATAATACAAGAATGTCTTGTCTCATCACTGTTATTTAATATTATTCTGAAAAATCCAATACAATAAGACTGGAAATTTTTTAAAAGCAGTTATAACTTTTGGAAAGAGGCACACTTATCATTGTTTGCAGATGATATGATCGTATACATAGAAAATCCATGAGAATCAATTCTAAAATGATGAGAATTAATAACAGCATTCAGCGACATCACTTAATACAAGACAAATACAAAACATATCTGTAGCCTTCTTATAAACTAAGAATAACCAGTTAGAAGACATAATTAATAAAAATATCCCGGAACTTCCCTGGCAGTCCAATGGTTAAGACCCCGTGCCTCCAATGCAGGGGGCATAGGTTTGATCCCTGGTCTGGGAACTAGGAAATATCCCAATAACATAGTAGTTAAGATCATGGGCGGTGGAGCCAGATGGCAAGAGGTTAAAGCCCTATTTATCCATTTACTAACCATGTGAACCTAACCCCTCTGGCCTCAGTTTCCTCATCCACAAAATAGGAATGTAAATAATAGTTCTTATCTCATAAAGCTGTTATGAGCATTAAATTAGTTAATATAGTAAAGCATTTGGGTGGGGGGTGGGATGAACTGGGAGACTGGAAACAAAATGTAAAATAAAAAATATATATATATAGTAAAGCATTTAGAACCTATCTGCACATAGGAGGCCTTCAATATACATTAGCTATTGTGATTAGTTTTTTACCCATTCACAGAGGTAACAATAATATCACCATAAAATACTTAGCTGTAACCTTACTGGAAAATGCGAGGAACTTATATATAGAAAATCATAAAATTTTGCTGAGAGATATAAAGACTGAAAAAAAATGGAGAAACGAGTCATGTTCTTAGGAAAATGAATCTTATAAAGATGCCAATTCTTACCAAATTAATTTCTCACTTTTCCAACATTCAGTCACAATTCTTTTTTTTTTTTAATTAATTAAATTTTTGTTTTTTGGCTGCGTTGGGTCTTTGTTGCTGCGCGCAGGTTTTCTCTAGTTGCAGTGAGCGGGGGCTGCTCTCCATGGTGGTGTGCAGGCTTCTCATTGCGGTGGCTTCTCTTGTTGCAGAGCACGGCCTGTAGGTGCGCGGGCTTCAGTAGTTGTGGCACATGGGCTCAGTACATGGGCTCAGTAGTTGTGGCACACGGGCTTAGTTGCTCCACAGCACGTGGGATCTTCCCGGACTAGGGCTCGAACCTGTGTTCCCTGCATTGGCAGGTGGACTCTTTTTTTTTTTTTAATTATTTATTTATTTATTTTTGGCTGTGTTGGGTCTTTGTTTCTGTGCGAAGGCTTTTCTCTAGTTGCGGCAAGCGGGGGCCACTCTTCATCGCGGTGCGCGGGCCTCTCACCATTGCGGCCTCTTTTGTTGCGGAGCACAGGCTCCAGACGCGCAGGCTCAGTAGTTGTGGCTCACGGGCTTAGTTGCTCCGCGGCATGTGGGATCTTCCCAGACCAGGGCTCGAACCCGTGTCCCCTGCATTGGCAGGCAGATTCTCAACCACTGCGCCACCAGGGAAGCCCGGCAGGTGGATTTTTAACCACTGCGCCACCAGGGAAGTCCCTCAGTCACAATTTGAACGGAATCCTTTGTTACTTGATAAAATGATTCTACCATTCATTTGTAATAAAAAGCAGACAAGAAAAGCAAAGAAGGGACTTTCCTGATGGCACAGTGGCTAAGCCTCCGCACTCCCAATGCAGGGGGTCCACGTTCGATCACTGGTCAGGGAACTAGATCCCACATGCATGCTGCACGCAACTAAGAGTTCATGTGCCGCAACTAAATATCATGCATGCCGCAAAAGATCACGCATGCCACAACGAAGATCCTGCATGCGGCGACAAAGATCCCCTGTGCTGCAACTAAGACCTGGAAGGAAAGAAACAAGGAAAGAAAGGAAGTAAGATTTTTTTAAAAAGGAAAAGCAAAGAAAAATTTTTAAAAAGAGAAAGGAGACGGAATTTGCTCTACATTTTTGGCCCGTTACCTCAAACCCTTTATGAAACAAGCAATGTATAAATAAATAAAAGGCTACAATGTGCAGTTGGTACAAGAATAGACAGAGAAAAAAAGACAGGGGCTTCCCTGGTGGCACAGTGGTTGAGAATCCGCCTGCCAATGCAGGGGACACGGGTTCGAGCCCTGGTCCGGGAAGATCCCACATGCCCCGGAGCAACTAAACCCGTGCACCACAACTACTTAAGTCCGCGCGCCTAAAGCCCGCACTCCGCAACAAGAGAAGCCACTGCAATGAGAAGCCTGCGCACCTCAACAGGGAGTAGCCCCCGCTTGACGCAACCTAGAGAAAGCCCGCATGCAGCAGCGAAGACCCAATGCTAAATAAATAAATAAATAATAAATAAATAAAATAAATTTAAAAAAGAAAAACAGGGGCTTCCCTGGTGGCGCAGTGGTTGAGAGTCCGCCTGCTAATGCAGGGGACACGGGTTCGATCCCTGGTCTGAGAAGATCCCACATGCCGCGGAGGAACTGGGCCCGTGAGCCACAACTACTGAGCCTGCGCGTCTGGAGCCTGTGCCCTGCAACGGGAGGGGCCGCGATAGTGAGAGGCCCGCGCATCGCGATGAAGAGTGGACCCCACTTGCCGCAACTAGAGAAAGCCCTCGCACGAAACGAAGACCCAACACAGCTAAAAATAAATAAATAAAAAAATAAAATTAAAAAAAAAAAAAAAGAAAAGAAAAACAAAACCAATAGCCCAGAAACAGACCAGTTGTATGTGTATACATGCATGATTAAATATATGAATGCAATTTTTTTTTTAAAGATTTTTTTAATGTGGACCATTTTTAAAGTCCTTATCGAATTTGTTACAATATTTCTGTTTTATGTTTTGGTTTTTTTGGCCACGAAGCACGTGGGATCTTAGCTCCCCGACCAGGGATTGGACCCGCACCCCCAGAATTAGAAGGTGAAGTCTTAACCACTGGACTGCCAGGGAAGTCCCCTGAATGCATTTATGATAATAATAAGAGCTAACATTTATTGAGCCCTTATTTTGTGTCAGGTGCTATGAAAAGCACTTTACATTCACAAGAACTCTGAATCTTCACATGAACCCGGTGAGGAAGGAAATGTTATCCATCTATGGGTGAAGGAACTAAGTCTTAGAGAGGTTAAGTGACTTGCCCCCCTAAGAAGGGGTTTAGATGGGGTACAAACCTAGGTCAACTGACTCCAGAGCCTTTGACCTTAACCTTAAGACACATCATCTATAATTTTACTTCTAGAAAGCTATCCTAGACAATGTTCACAAACTAGGGCAAAGATTCATTAAGAGAAATGTCTAGTGTAGCATTTTTTTATGATTACAAAAAATGTATAACAAGTTGGATATCCTGTAGGGGTATAGTCAAATAAATCATCCATGCAAGGAAATCTTAAGCAGTCATCATTAAAATCAATGTTGTCAGAGAAAATTTAATAAACATGGAGAAATGTTCATGATATGCCATTAAATGACACAGATTACAAATCGTACATGCAGAATGACTTCAATATGTGCGGGGGAAAATGTATTTTCCAAGTTTTCTATAATAAGTATGTTTATACTATGTGGGAAACATCTTTTCAATGTATCTAAAACCTGTGATCTCTCCTTGATCTTTCTGCTTGTTTCCATTCTTCTTCCTTTTGAAGACCTAGCCAAGGCCCCCCTCCTCTCTAGGCCCCTGTAGCTGTCTGAACTTCAGCAGTCACTCTCACTCATAGCAATAACGTTAACAGTCCTCCTAGGCAGACTAATATTTTTGGGTTTGTTGTTTGTTTTAGTTTTTTTCTAGTTTTATTGAGAAATAATTGACATACATCACTGTATAAGTCTAAGGTGTACAGCATGATGGTTTGTTTTACATATATTGTGAAATTACAACAGTTTTGGCTAACATCTATCTTCTTATATAGTTACAATAAAAAGGAAAAGAAAGAAAAAAATGTTTCTCCTTGGGATGAGAACTCTTAGGATTTGCTCTTTTAACAACTTTCCTATACATCATACAGCAGTGTTAACTATAGTCGCCATGTACATCCCTAGGACTTATTTATCTTATAACTGGAAGTTCGTACCTCTTGATCACCTTCCTCCAATTCCCCCTTCCCCCACTTTCCAGCTATGGTAACCACAAGTCTGATCTCTTTTCCTATGAGTTTGTTTTTTAGATTTCACATATAAGTGAGATCATACAGTATTTGTCTTTCTCTGGACAGAGTAATATTTATTAAGCTCTACCACAGGCCAGGTACTTTAAATATATTATCTCACCTCAGGACATAATCTTGTCCTAATGCTCAGGACATAATCTTGTGAGGTAGGACTTATTAATATATCTATTTTGTATATGAGAAAACTGAGGTTCAGTGTCTTGAACAAAGTTGTGCTTCAACTAAATAGTAGAGCCAGAATAAGAATCCAGTTCTTCTGATTCCCAACCCATTGCTTTTTCTTTTACAATAGCGTTTCCCCAAACGTGGTCCAAGGACCTTGGGGGCTCCCTGAGTCCTTTTTAGGAGGTGCATGAGGATCTCCTACGTGTCTGTGTGAGGCCAGATTTTCTTTATTCAGCCAAAGCCACATATCATAACAGAAAGCAGATATGAGAATCCAGCTGCCTTCTATTAAACCAGATACCAAGGAGATTTGCAAAAATATAAAACAGTATCACTCTTCTCATAAGTTTGTTTTTTCTGTTTGTTTTTTTTTTAAGTTTATTTTTGGCTTCATTGGGTCTTCATTGCTGCATATGGGCTTTCTCTAGTTGCGGCGAGCGGGGGCTACTCTTCGTTGTGGTGCGCGGGCTTCTCATTGTGGTGGCTTCTCTTGTTGCGGAGCATGGGCTCTAGGCGCGTGGGCTTCAGTAGTTGTGGCACGCGGGCTCAGTAGTTGTGGCTTGTGGGCTCTAGAGCGCAGGCTCAGTAGTTGTGGCGCACAGGCTTAGTTGCTCTGCAGCATGTGGGATCTTCCCGGACCAGGGCTCAAACCCATGTCCCCTGCATTGGCAGGCGGATTCTTAACCGCTGCACCACCAGGGAAGCCCCATAAGTTTTTTTTGTTTTGGAAAACACAGTTTTTTAATTAAAATGTATTATTTATGTTAACATGCAATGGGCTTATTATGTTTAATGAATTAATAAATATTTTAAAATTTTCTCAGTTTTTAAAACCTTTTTGATTGGGAGAATATTTAGTTTATTAAATATTGTGAATGTCTAGAATATCAGACACATCATCTCAATATGTAAATATCAAATCACATTTCAAAGTCAAATTAAATTACTTGGATTTTTTTTCTTTGCTTTTCTCTAACAATGACAACTAAGATCATTCTATATTGTATTAGTTTCTTCAGTCTTTAAAATAATTTTTAAAATGATGTTCAAGTAAACTTCCAGCAATTATCTTCAACTTTTTCTGAATAGAAAGTTTCCATTCTTAAGACATAGGCTTGTAATTCATATACTTGATATCACTCAGTGGCGTTTTATCTGTAGCAGGAAGAGGACAATCAAATATCAAGGAATATTAGAAAATCATTTAAGCCTTATTCATTTGCTGCCTCCTTCCCTGTGACATGTACATAAAACTCTTTTGGAAAGACAAATATCATATAATATTGCTTATATGTGGATAGATATAAATGAACTTATTATAATATAAAAGAAATAATATAAATATAAAGATATAAAAGAAAGATACAAATGAACTTATTTACAAAACATAAATAGACCCACAGACATAGTAAACAAACTTATGGTTACCAAAGGGGAAAGGGAGAGGGGATAAATTAGGAGTTTGGGATTAACATATACACACAACTATAAATAAAATAGATAACCAACAAGGACCTACTGTATAGCACAGGGAACTATACTCAATATTTTGTAATAACCTATAGGGGAAAATAATCTGAAAAAGAATATATATATGTGTATATATATGTGTGTGTGTGTATATATATGTATATATGTATAACTGAATCACTGTGCTGTACACCTGAAACTAACACGACATTGTAAATCAACTATACTTCAATAAAAAAATTATTATTATTATTATTTTTTTAAATAAATTTATTTATTTATTTATGGCTGTGTTGGGTCTTCGTTTCTGTGCGAGGGCTTTCTTCAGTTGCGGTGAGCGGGGGCCACTCTTCATCGCGGTGCGCGGGCCTCTCACTGTCGCGGCCTCTCCTGTTGCGGAGCACAGGCTCCAGACGCGCAGGTTCAGTAGCTGTGGCTCACGGGCTTAGTTGCTCCGCGGCATGTGGGATCTTCGCAGACCAGGGCTCGAACCCGCGTCCCCTGCATTGGCAGGCGGATTCCCAACCACTGCGCCACCAGGGAAGCCCCCCAAAATTATTTGTTTTAAAAAGCTCTTTTGGTTCTACGTTTGCCACTAGGGATTAAGTTATGCGTTTATAAAATTGAGATCTAATCAAGATCATATTTAAATATCAAAGCAGTTGTGACTAACTAGAGCTCGGATACTACCTGACTCCATCTCGGCAAAGGATTATATTCAAGAAACATCCATGCTCAATAAAACGAAGTAATTTTTTTTTCTGATATCCTTCAGGAAAAGACCGATGATAGTCTCTCAGTTTTACTTTTTAATATGCGAAATATCTATAGATAAAACTTACATAAACAAAATCTCTTTGGCATCCTTAAAAATAGTGGCAAGTAAAAGAGTCCTGAGACCAGAAAGACTGAGAACACCTGTTTTACAACCAGCTGCCGTCCAGGAGCCTCTGATGTTGTAGATAGGGTTAAACACACTGCCCAGTGGGGTAATGAAATTCAAGGCCTGCATGACAGGCACCTTAAAGAAGTTGTAACAAAGGGCTGTGGATGGGATTCCCTGGTAGCGCAGTGGTTGGGAGTCTGCCTGCCGGTGTGGGGGGACACGGGTTCGAGCCCTGGTCTGGGAGGATCCTGCATCCCGCGGAGCGGCTGGGCCCATGAGCCACGATTGCTGAGCCTGCTCGTCTGAAGCCTGTGCTCTATGGCAAGAGAGGCCGCGATGAAGAGTGGTCCCCACTTGCCGCAACTGGAGAAGGCCCTTGCACAGAGACGAGGACCCAACACAGCCCAAAAAATAATAATAATAAATAAATAAATAAAACAAACAAACAAAAAAACCCAAAATTCTTTATTAAAAAAAAAAAGTGCTGTGGGTATTAAATGACAGTGAGACCTTTTCTAGCTGGAATGATCATGGGGAAGCAGAACTTGAGGTGGGCCTCCAAGATGATAGGATTTTATGAGCAGAAGAGTTCTTGCCAGGTGGACAGAATCATAACAAGCACAAGAAAGCATGAAAGGGTGAGTAAGCCCACTGGGGGGCGGCTTAGGGTGAGTAGAAGGTGTGTGTGGTGGGAAAAGGTTGGAAAGTCGAGCTGCACTGTGAGGGCTTGAATTCCCAGCTAAGCCATGTGGACTGTGTTTGGTATGCAGTGGGGACACCTGACATGTTTTGAACAGAGAAATGACGTGAAGTGAAAATTACAAACTACCTGGGAAAAACAAATCAGAATCATCATAAAAATTGGCCTGGCAGTGGTGTATATGATGAGAGGAGGGGCAGTTAGGGCAATTTGCAGGGACCCAAAATGAGGACCTGAGTAAGGTGGGGCAGTGGCAGGGGAAGGATGCCCATTGGCCATGCTGACTGGTCTCACAAGGTGGCAGGACATTGGGGAGGTCTTCGGGTTCAGGGCCTGGCTTCAGCTTGGTGGGTCCAGAGCCTCTGGAGAGCCCTGATCTTGTTCTTTGGATAACCCTTTTCTAAACTCTGGGCTAATCATTTACGTTTGGTTACACATTCTTTCTTCAGCCAGGCTTAGTACATTTAGGTCTTTCTACATTTCAGTTGTATTTTTCTGAGACCAGGCCTTACTTAGCCACTTTGGCTGGACCTCAGCCACTTGAATATAACTATCTTTTAGGGAAAATTCTTTCTACAGATTGCTAACCTCGCTCATGATGAGTTAACGCCTATATTTTCACTATCTCAAGGTATAAGAACTGCCAGTTCCCTTAACAAAACCTAGACCAGGGACTTTCCTGGTGGCGCAGTGGATAAGACTCTGTGCTCCCAATGCAGGGGGCCCAGGTCCTGATCAGGGAACTAGATCCCACATGCATGCCACAACTAAGAGTTTGTATGCGACAACTAAGGATCTCGCTTTCCGCAACTAAGACCTGGTGCAACCAAATAAATAAATAAACTTTAAAAAAAACAAAAAAAAACAAACCTAGTCCAGATCCTTTAGGATGGGTATTGTGGAGAGACTCTTTATGGGGTGAGGGGCCCTCCAGGGGGCGCCGGGTTCCCCTTTTTGTGATGGCTGAGGGAGAATGAAGGCAAGGTCACTCCCTTGAGACCTGGATATTCACCCCTCCTTGAAAGACTGGAGGGGACAGATTTTGCTTGTCTGAGAGTGCCCTAGTTTCATTCCAGAGACCGATCCTATTCCAAGTTCTGGAGGTGATATACTTTGCCTCTCATTATGGAGGAAGAATCAACAAGACTTGGTTCTTTTTTTTTTTCGGCCGGGCTGCGGGGCTTGCAGGGATCTTAGTTCCCTGACCAGGTATCGGGAACCCTGGCCTGGCAGTGAAAGTGTCAATTCCTAACCATTGGACTGCCAGGGAATTCCCAGCAAGACTTGGTTCTTGATCAGATGTGGTAGAAGGTAAGTGAAGAGAGAGAGGAGTGCGAAAGAATGAATGAGACAGTAAAGGCAAATCTTTTCTGAAAAATGTGAGGAGGAGAGGGCAGCTGAGGTCCAAGATGCTAACCCTCAGCTCTCGCTCAACCCCTCTGCTTGCCCTCCAAGGCCCCTTCTCATCTCCACAATAGACAAATTTACTACTGCGAACCTTCCATCTCCAGGCAGTGTGAAGAAGGAAAGGACCAAGACACACCACTGTAGTGCTCTCTTCAGGTGCACTGAACACTCTTTGTAAAGAAAAGGGAACCCTCCTACACTGTTGGTGGGAATGTAAATTGGTGCAGCCACTGGAGGACAGTATGGAGGTTCCTTAAAAAACTAAAAATAGAGTTACCATATGATCCAGCAATCCCATTCCTGGGCATATACCCGGAAAAGACGAAAACTTTAATTAGAAAAGATACATGCACCCCAATGTTCATTACAACCCTATTTATAATAGCCAAGACGTGGAAGCAACCTAAATGTCTTTTATCCATTGACAGATGAATGGATAAAGAAGGTGTGGTATATATATATACAATGGAATACTACTCAGCCATAAAAAAGAATGAAATAACGCCATTTGCAGCAACATGGATGGACCTAGAGATTATCGTACTAAGTGAAGTAAGTCGGAAAGAGAAAGACAAATATCACATGATATCACTTATATGTGGAATCTAAAAAAATTATACAAATGAACTTATTCATAAAACAGAGACAGACTTACAGACATAGAAAACAATCTTATGGTTACCAAAGGGAAAAGGGGAGGGAGGGAGGGATAAATTAGGGGTTTGGAATTAACAGATACACACCACTATATATGTAAAATAGATAAACAACAAGGACCTACTGTATAGTGCAGGGAACCATCATTATTTGATCTTAGCAAAAAGAGCACCTTGAGACAGTCTCCCTGGAAAGTGGTTTGAGAAGCTGGGTAGGCCCTTCTAAATAAGGGTGTCGGTCTTGTGCTTGTTTGCAGTCCCTGACTTTGACACCAGCCAGGGCCCTGCCTTTTTCTAAGCTAAATAGACTGTGGAACTTGGTTCCTCAGGGTGATCTCCTCCCACCGTCTGCTCTCAGAGAAAGAAGTAACCCTCAAACCACACCAGAGGGAAGCAGGAACACAAATGCCTTGTGTCCTTTCCTGTAACCGAGCTGGACGCCCTGCTACTTTATCATACCCGCCCCACTGAGAGCCACGGTGACAGAATAGTTCCCTATCCCTCTGAGCATCTAGCACTCCTCTGGAGACTATAGTTCTTCAAGAGCAAGACCAGTTTTAATCCACTTCTGCTAAGAATGAAGCCTCTAAGACTCCACATGGGACTTCCCTGGTGGCGCAGTGGTTAAGAATCCACCTGCCAATGCAGGCGGCACCGGTTCAAGACCTGGTCTGGGAAGATCCCGCATGCTGCAGAGCAACTAAGCCCATGTGCCACAACTCCTGAGCCTGCGACCTAGAGCCCGCGAGCCACAACTACTGAAGCCCGCGTGCCTAGAGCCCGTGCTCCACGACAAGAGAAGTCACCGCAATGAGAAGCCCGCTCACTGCAACTAGAGAAAGACCGAGCACAGCAACGAAGACCCAACACAGCCAAAAATAAATAAATAAATAAATTAAAAAAAAAAAAAAGACTCCACGTGGGTGGGCTGGCCCTTCAACCTCCCCCCTTTGAGTAAGCATTACGGATCCATCTCTATTCAGATCCACTCAGTTTCCCTCCTTATCCATATAGCCTTTTTTTTTTTTTTCCCATATAGCCTTTGATATTCTTTTTTTATCTTTGCCCAAAGGAAAATGACTAAAATCCTCAGATACAACATTATCACTTTATTCAGGAGATAATCAAGTACGATACAGGGCTGACACTGACAAACAGCTGTACAGAAAATTATACAAATCTGTTACATTTGCTAGAAGAGACTCTCATTGTAAACAAGGAAGAAAAACCAGGAGGGTGCCTAAAGGACTGCAGTGTTTTGAGCAAGTGTCCCCACGCTCCCTTGAGTGAAGGTGGGCTCGGGTGGTGGTGGCCCTTTCAGCAGGAAGAGGAGGAGGCAGCCCCTATGCAGAAGCTGAGCCTCCTGGCCCCGCCCACACTCAGCGGCAGGCCTTGCTGAACTCCTGGAGGGCCCAGCGCTTGTTCTCAGTTGCCTGCTTGAGTTGGGTGTACTCTTTCACCAGCCTGTCAAACTCCTCCCCGAGGACCTCATAGGTGTTCAGGACCTGTCGGGACTTCTCCATGTCCTGCTCTTGTAGGTGAATGGCCCCCTCCAAACGGTCCCTAAAAGCCCAGGCACAGAAGATACAATATAAGGATCTGGTTCCTCAGAAAGTACACGAGAATGAGAAAGCACTAAAATGAATGAGTCTGGAGGGTGGAGGGTATGGGGACAAGCTCTGAATAGTTGCGTCAGGCTCTTGGGAGTTCTCACCTAATGAGACGATGAACTTCCACTTTCTCATCAGTGTAAGTGTCAGACAAAATCTTTAGCTCTTCCATCCTGACCGAGGGAAGAAAGAAATGTCAAGCTGAGGATCCCTGACAGCAGCAGACTTAGGAATGGGACACAGGACCTGCCAATGGTCAAGGTCCTGTGTTGAGCAGTGACAGGATAAACAAGGTCATTCCAAATTCCTGAGCAATTTAGCTCACAATAAACCACCTATTTCAGAGGGCTTTAAAATAAAAGACCCAAGAATGTTGACAGCTTTAGAGTAATCCAAAGGCTAATACTGCTATGTGACATTTACTGAACACCCACAGGGTGCCAGGCATGATGGAGACGAAAGAGATGAGGGCGAGGGTTGGAGGGGGTGGTGTATGAGATGGAGTCCCTCAGATCCGCGGCGGTCACAGCTCACCGCAGCTTAAGGATCATGGCGCTGCACTTGATCTCCAGGTACTGGGCATTGATACGGTCCAGCTCAGACTGAGTCTTCAGCCGGTGCTCCTGAAGAAGCCTCTGCAGCAAGGCCAGGCAGCGGAGAAGCACCTGAGCACCCGGGAGGGAGGCAGGAGCAAGAGGGTGGCCACGAAAGAGAGTAGAAAAGAAAGCAGATCAGAAATCCCTGGCTTCCCCAGAGGGGCCCCTGGGGTCAGGGTAAAAATGAAAGGAGGCCATCCCACTGCCCTGCCAAACCTGGGAGTAGGTGGCACTCTTCTTCTCCAGGAGCACCATCTGCTCCTTCTGCTGGCTCCTGGCATCCTGGCACTGCTGCTTCTCACCCACCAGGACCTCTGCGAGGTTCCATACCTTTGCTGCCTTCAGGGTTTCACTGTCTGAATCTGGGCAGAGACAGAGCGCTGGATAGGAAAACCCTAATTGCTCCTGCCCTTTGAAGGCCATGTTTCAGTGCCCCTATCCAATATCTAACCCTACAAATTCTGTCTTCCTCTAGCTTTTCTTCTGATGGCCTGGTAAAAACAGCCCAGTTCTCATCAAGTTCTCTTCATTCGTACTTTGAATTCCAGATTTGGCCCTTAATTATTTTTTATTAATCTTTTTTTAAAAATAATGTATTTATTTATTTATTTTTGGCTGTGTTGTGTCTTTTTTTTAAATTTATTTATTTTATTTATTTATTATTTTTGGCCGCATTGGGTCTTCGTTGCTGTGCGTGGGCTTTCTCTAGTTGCGGGGAGCGGGGGCTACTCTTCATTGCGGTGGCCTCTCCTGTTGCAGAGCACGGGCTCTAGGCACGCGGGCTTCAGTAGTCGTGGTGCACGGGTTCTAGAGCACAGGCTCGGTAGTTGTGGGGTGCGGGCATAGTTGCTCCACGGCATGTGGGACCTTCCCGGACCAGGGCTCAAACCCGTGTCCCCTGCATTGGCAGGTGGATTCTTAACCACTGCGCCACCAGGGAAGCCCTGGCCCTTAACTCTTAAGTCATAGAAATAAAGAAAAGGTCAACTCCTATTAACCTGAACTTTACTCCCTATTTCATTCTGATTCTCTTAAGAACGAACTATCCTTCCCTGCAGCAAAAGGACGCTGCCACCTTGCTGAATAAAAGAAGTCCGTACAAAATTTCTTGCTTTTATTCTACCAGCAAGGAAACAAACAAGTAAACATTTCCAACGCTTCTCAGCTTCTGTCCCAAATCTAAAATTCAAACACATTATTCTCAAAAGAGAAGACCAGGAGCCCTGAAGGCCAGCCATGAACAGAACACAGCCAGCACGCACCTGAACTGGGATTGTGGTAGCAGAGCAGAGTGAAACATTTCTTCTTGAGCTGCTCCTCCACTTCAAGCAGGAGCCGGGCTCTCATCCACACAAAATCCTACAGCCACAGAAGTGAAAAGAGAGATGCAGACAGACTGTTGGAACTAGAAAGATCCAGTCAATGAATATGTGATGATTAACAATCTCAGTGATAACCAAAGAAAGTACATCAAGAGACATCAGGGAGATTAATTTTTGACCTATCAAATTAGCAAAGAATACAGTGACTGTCAAGATCCCATGCTGATGAAAATGTGGGGACCTAGGTGCACTGGGAGCTCCTCTCTGGACAGCAGTTTGGCAATATGTACCAGTGTGTTCTATGTGTGTAGCCTGTGACCTGGTGATCCCACTTCAAGCACTAACACTCGGAAAATAATCATACAAAGACACGTATGAACTAGCATGTTCCTATCAGTGTGGTTTCTACCAGCACAAATGTGGAAATAACCTTAAATTAATATCCATCAATAAGGTTAAGCAAATCATGCTACATCCATACAATGGAATCCTATCTGGAATTTAAACTGATGATATAATAAGGACTCTGAGCACTAACTATGTGCCTGGACACTGCTGAGAGTGCCTTTGGAAGGTGGGAGGGATAAATTAGGAGGTTGGGACTAACAATATACACACTACTATATATAAAATAGATAACCAACAAGGACCTACTGTATAGCACAGGGAACTCTACTCAATATTTTATAATAACCTATAAGGGAAAAGAATCTGAAAAAGAATAGATATAAATATACATATAACTGAATCACTTTGCTGTACACCTGAAACTAACACAATATTGTAAATCAACTACACTTCAATGAAAAAAAAAAAAGAGTGCTTTAGGAGGTATCATCTTATTTACAGTTATTTGAAAAGTAATATATTTACCTGAAAATAATCATATACTTGAAAAAAGTCCAAAATATATTGTGAAAACAGATTATACTCTCTATACAGGTATGGAAGGTATAATACTATTTATGTCAAGCTGTATATAATAATACTGCATTTATTTCTAGGTTTAGTATTTCAGCTTTTACTTTCTTCCTTGTAATGTCTTTCTTATTTACTAGAGTTTGACCACCGTGAACATGTTTCATTTTTATAGAAACAATAAAGCTTAACCAAAAAATGTTTAAATATATGGGAGAAATTAAGCCATTTCCCTTCTTTGGTCCCAATATCTGCTCCCCGCCAACCTCTGAGGGTGGCATGAGCTCCAGAAGGTCCACCTTCTCCAGCCCAAGCAGTGGGGGCACCTCCCTCTCCTGGCTGGGACCTAAGAGCTGTGTCAGCTCAGTCACGAGTAGCCGCTGTTCCAGGGTCTCATGAAACTGAGAGAGAGAATAAAAAACAAAAAGAAGTTACTATAAAACTTCTCCCACTCCACCTCCTCCATCCTCACAAACCAGTTTTTCACACATCTTCAAAGTCCTCAAACGTGTCATCCCCTTCGGATAACTTCCCAGCTGCCAGTACTTTCTCCTGTCAATCTTTCTTTTCAAAACCCTGACAACACACCCACCTCTCCCCCATAACTACAGTCCCTTTCTTTCTTGATAACCATTACTCAAAGCTCCTATTTCCCCCAGATCATAGAATCAGTTGAAGCCATAGCTGGCCTGGTCATTCCTACAGCTGGTACCAACGCCTACTTCATCTCTCCTGCCTCACCTTTTTGTCCTCAGAAGTTAAATTTCTGTCTTGACTCTTCACATAGTAGTCCACAAGCAGCTCTTGAATGACTCTCTGTAAAATTTCAGACCTTAACCACGTTGTCTTATGCAATCGAACTTCCTTCCACGCCTAAAAAAACAAAAAAATCCCAGGTAGGAACCCCTCTTTCTCAGAAGATATTTCCTTCCTCCCTATTAGCCCTTCTCCCAGGGCCCTTACCTGAGCCTGCTCCTTTGCCAGTGTGAGGCTTAAGCCACTCTCGTCCATGTGTTGTGAGAGACTCAGCAGCAGTTTGCTGAAGTGTGGGTTCTGTAATAGGTCCTCTTCACTCAGGTTACAAAGAGGGAGCTGTTTGCTGCACACTTAAAGGGATGTCCCCCATAGGGACCAAAAAGCAAAGACAGTATGGACTCAATTTATATAACTGAGCATAACTCTTAGCTTAATACTCAATTCCAAAAACCCCTAGGTTTTTGGTAGGGAAGTTTTCTAAATCGAATGAAAATTTTAAGAAAATCAAAAAATAGGGAATTCCCTGGCGGTCCAGTGGTAAGGACCCTGTGCTTTCACTGCCGAGGGTCCGGGGTTCAATCCCTGGTCAAGGAACTAAGATCCCACAAGCCCTGTGGCGTGGCCAAAAAAAGAAAGAAAGAAAGAAAAAAATCCACAAATAAACTAGAGGCAATACTCAAAGTAACAAGTATTTATATTATATACAAGGACATTAATCAAGAATTAGGGAATGAGTCTTAAAAAAACTAAGATCTTAGAAAATGCAAATGCAGTTGGAAAATATTAGACAAAGAGAATCAAGAATAAGGGACTCGTTGGTATACCACAGTACCTAAAATGCCTCATTCACACAGAATACCTAGAGCTCTTGAGGAAGGAAAAAAAAAAAACACATGTAAAGTTCCCTCTTTGCATGTGATCTCTAGTCGCATAAGCAAGACTGAGAGAAGGTATATTCTTAACAGTAAATAAAAAATTTAACTAACCAAATTCTCCTTATTGTAAATAGACTGAGTAACCCATGTGGATGTAGAACAGCATATGCATGAGAAAAAGTGCAAGAAGTCAGGATCCACTGCTTATTCCATATGCTCAAAGGGCTTTTTTTCCATCTCTTTTCCCACGTGCTTTCTGCTGAGGTCTTCTGTTTTACTCCCACTTACCAAACACTTACATTTTCATTCTTTGGACCATCATACCAGAGTCCTTTTAGAGAATAAGAAATCTCTCTTTTTTTTCCCTCAAGGCATTGAAAGATCACTATGGAAATGGTTAAAATACAGAAGATTCAAGTTTTTGAAGGATTCAAGAAAGGATTTGAGATATGCAAAGAATTCAAGATATGGAAGGATCTGAGATTTTGGAGGACAAGATATGAGAAAATTCAAGACACAGGTAGGAAGGTAGCTTTCAGAAGTTCACTGGCCACTCTCATCTTCAGGATATGCTTGCTAACTCAGCATGGGAGCATCTTGAAATTTTAGTCTACTGCACTAGCAGGTACCGAACAGGAGTCAGTATAATCTGTCTGCCAATAAGAGAGTGTTTAAGAATCTTCAAGTATTCTAGTTTCCCTAGAAAGTTAGGCTTCTGTGCGAGAAACCATACTGGTGAACATTATAAATCCTTTTTTAATTTTTTTGGCAACGTCGCATGGCATCTCAGTTCCCCAACCAGGGGATGAACCCAGGCCATGGCAGTGAAAGCGCCGAATCCTAACCACTGGACCACCAGGGAATTCCCCCTTTTTATTACAGAAGACAAGACCCTAGATAAGACCTCTGTGGATAAGTCCTCAAACCTCTTGCAAATGGCTACCCTTACCTTGTTGGAGTATTTCCATCCCTTCTCCAGATGAACAGAAATCCCCGGATGCCATCTGCTTTTCTTGTGATTCTTATCTGTCCAACTGAGTAAAAGAAACAAAAAGATAAACTGGCTTAGCTGCTCGAGAGAGACAACTACCTTGGGTTCAAATTTCTGTCATCTACAAGCAGGGGAGGAGAAACACCTCTTACAGGGCGGGGACTATGTCACACATCCTGGGTCCTGTCTGAAAAGGAGCCTCCTTGGGAAAGAAAACTTTCCAATTCACTAGTTTAAACGGGAGGATGGCCCCCTCCCCCCACCATTATGTCTAAGGTTAAAACTGAGCTGCTGCTTTCTAGTTATGAGTGAACTGGGAAAAGGGGGGAAAAAATCCAGGTCTGCTTTTTTCTCCAGTCAAATAACTCAGCTATCAAATTCCACAATAGTTTCTTGTGCTTCTTTAACTTGTCCTTTCATTTGAGATCTGTTGGTAGCTTTTGATCATTAACTCTAGAAACATCCTTCAGGAGTGACGAATCATTCCACACTTGAACAAAAACAACTGGTTTTCACATAACAGCGTTAGTAAAGAGCACCTGGAGGAAAGAGCATGACAAGAAGACTGACAGGGAGGTCAGGGCCAGAAGAGGAACTCAAAGGTGTATTAATGCGTCTGAGGCGGGGAGGACGACGTGAGCCGTCGGTGTTTTGCCAGAACACGGAGTACACTGAAAAGAATGACATCAACACAAAAGGGCAGTAAAGATGGGCACAGTTTGGACTCTGTGGAGACAAAATTTTTCCCTTGACATGACTTCCCATTTTTTTCTTTCTTTGCTCCACCCCCTCCTCTCTGCAAAGTATCAAACTCCAAAGGGAAGCTGAGCCTCCCAAAGCAGAACAGACATAGGTTACTATGATTTAACACTTCATGTTCACAGAACATTTGGTTTACTCCCTGGTTTTATGAGTAACATCAAAGTAACTACTCATTTGTGTTGTAACATGGTCTAGAGGGGGACGTAGCTGAGGT
The DNA here is from genome assembly GCF_949987535.1 of Balaenoptera acutorostrata. Lineage (NCBI taxonomy): Eukaryota > Metazoa > Chordata > Mammalia > Artiodactyla > Balaenopteridae > Balaenoptera > Balaenoptera acutorostrata. The sequence goes on from NC_080066.1 coordinate 105,999,939, forward strand.
ATCAGAATGCTAAGACTTAATTTGCGGCTCAGCCGTTGCTTCTGTGCGAATTTAAAGGAATTGCTTTTTTGTGCCAAACTTTTTCCCACCTGCAAAACTGAGATAACGATTCCTGCCTTGGATGAGACATTAAGAATTAATAACACAATCGACTTGTCAACAAAAGCCACTACTTAGTTAAGCTCAGTGTTTTAGCATTCTGTTTATCACGGATCTAAGCCTGTAAATAAATTTTGCAGGGAAACTTCGCCCACGGAAATGAGGACCAATCCAAATTTCAAAAAAGTCAGCTGTTCTTCCCTCCATAGGGGAAGTGCCCACTTGGGGTTTTTTAGGGTGCTTTCCTTTACCCTTTTAAAGTGCTACAGGGCGTGAACGGTGGCGGCAATCAGGCTCGATTCTCCACCCTTTGCACTCAGACGTGTTAAAACGGTGATACAAGGACCGAAGCATTTAAATGTTCTGACTCAGGCGTCTTTTAAATTCTTAGAGCTGTCTTTACACGCTGCACTGAACGTTAAATTGATTTTACAGGTATTTTCACAAGATGTGACCCTTACAGGGCCCGAGATGAATCAAAATGCGGAGCGGGCTCTCCAGCGCCTACTTTCCTTCCGGAAGTCTGGGCAGTCAAGGATTCCCAAGGCCGAGGGCGGTCTCGGCGACCGGATACCGGGGACTGGCCAGCTTGACCCTCCCAGCGCTCCTCCTCCCCGCAGCGCCGCCCGCCGACCCTCCGGAGCAAACCTGCACAGCGTGGGCAGCTGAAGCTCCCGAGGCAGTGCCGAGGGGGCTGGGGCGGGCAGGCCGGCGGCGGCAACACCCGGCCCCCGGCCGCGCCCGGGCTCCGGAAGCTCTCCCTCGGGCCGGGCGCAGGGGCTGCGGGAAGCTAGGCCCCGGAGGACCGCGCGGGGAGGTCGGGGGAGGGGAAAAGGCCGAAAGCGCACCGGAGGCAGTGGTAGGGGGCGGGGCCCCGCTCGAGGCGGGAACGCAGGCTCCGCCCCCCGCCTCGCTCGCGCCCTTAGACCCCAACGGCCGGAAGACTGGGTGTTCGGAATCCGGGCTGGGAAAGGGAGACGTCCTAGGCAGGCTTCTTTGCCCTTTCTCCTGGGTACCTTCCCCCATGTTGAGGGCAAACGTTGAGAAGATGGCAGTAATTGCCAGCTTCTACTGAGGGCCCACGATGAGTCAGACTACGCCAAGCGTTTTACTTGCCTTGCCCCGCCCCGTTTAGTTCTTACAGTGTCCTGCGAGGAAGTCACTATCATACCCATTTTACGGAGGGGAAGACTAAAGCGCAAAGAGGTTATGTGGCTTGCTCAAGGTCGCGGCTTGCAGAGTGTAAACCTGACCCAAGGGCCCTCTGAACCTTCCCAGACCTGCCGCCCACCCCGACCCTGTCTGCAAGTCTCCTTGGTCAGGCGCTCCCAGCCCTGCCCCTTGGGTGGGCTTCCCATCCAATTTCCTCCCCCAGGCTCCTCCTCTGCCCTCTCCTTTACCTCTCATCCTTCACTAAAACCCCTGTCTTCTGTTTTTAGACTATGTGGACATTTATTGTTTGCTTAACCAGAAGTCTGGCGCTGGGGGTCCTAAGGCTTCTTAGCAGCTCCCTGGTATCAAGGTTGCTTGCAATTCTCTTCGCAGTCCCCTCGTGGTCAAAAGGTGGCTTCAGAAGTTCAAGGAGTACATCCTCTCAACAGCATCCCAAGCAAGAAGGAAGGGGAAGAGCCTTCTTCCTGTAACAGTCAGGGAAGAAAATCTTTCCCAGAAGCACCCAGCAGACTTTCCCATATGTCTTATTGCCAGGTTGGGTCACCTGCCCACCCCTAGACCAGTGAGCTGGATGTCTTACATTTGCTCCCCAGATCCACCTTCTGTTCTTCAACCTATGTAGAAGGTAAGGACTACCTCAGGACTTCAGGGTTCCCGTATTCCCTGACTGGTATCAGCCAATGGGGGATCCCAGCAGGAGGTGGGAGGGAGAGAAGACAGTGATGGGAGGAGGAGGACAATTCCCCTGACTTCCTCTCTGGCCTTGACCTCAGGCTGGCTATGGACTTTGACCAAAGGTCATTGCTCCTCTCAGGGGGGTCTCCCCACCTCTCTCTGTCTTAACCCTCACCCACCCTTTTTTCAAAGTCGACTGGAATTAGGTGAATTATTTTTAAAATATTTGATGTTAAGTAAATTGCACCAAGGTTATGAAATCTCTTGCATCAGAGAAGCAGATAGTCTGGGGTAGAGGGAAAAGAATCTCAGGGCTAGATGTGCTGGGTGGCAGAGAGTTTAACCTTTTCTTTTGGTACCAACTAGAGAATTCTGTTAGCAATACATAGGGAAATAGGGTGATCCAGTGCAGAAATTTTTTACCCCTGGTCGTCTTGTCAACTTCCACCTTTCATGCTTAATGTTAAAGTGCTGTCATTTTCTAAGGCTTTTAAAGATCATTTATGCTTCCTCAGTTCTGTAGTGCAGCGTCATTAAATATCAGGCATAATGTCCCTAACAAACAGCACTTGGAACAAAATAGCAAGCGTGCTTTGGTGACTCAGAGCTGATCAGAAATCTACTGAAATTTCATGTCTCATAGTTGCCAAATTTTCTAAAATGGTACTACAAAGCTTTGGCTAAGCAGCTCTAAAGTACTGGGGAAATGAGGAGGTGAAGGGTACAGAGGCCTGTCTTCAGGTAGGAGGGCAGAGGGGAGAGCCTTGGGAAGCCTTGAATTGGATCAAACCTTCACATGCAATTATCTGTTCCATCTCTGTCTCTAACAAACTGTGTGACCTTGGGTTTCCGGTTCCTTATCTGTCAAAAGGAAGAACTAACATATTTCTAGCTCCTCCAATCTCACAGTGTTGATGTAATGATCAAATGAGATAATGGCTGAGATAATGCTTTGGAAAGACTATCAAAGTGAGGTGTTTTACAACTGACACTTATTAAGCACTTATTAAGTGCCTTGGGAGAGACACAAAGATAAATAGGACTCAGTCCCTGCCCTGAAGAAGTTCATAATCTAGTTCAGAAGATAAAACATACATATGAAAAGCAAACAGTACATGGCAGCAAAAAGGTGTCAAAAGAGCAGTTTAGATTATAAATACCAGAGAAACTTGAAGAAGGTACAGAACTCTTTCTGCAGGAATGGATAGGGAAGACTCTGAAATAAATCTTCTCTTAGCTGGGCCTGAAAGGAGAGGAAATTTGGATCATTTCGAATGGAGGAAACTTCCCAGCAAGTGGAGGCAGAGACAAGGGGTCCAAGCTGCATTCTGGGTCCAAGAGGAGACCAGACCAGGTGAAGTGAAAGACTTCACAGGCCAGTTCTACTTAAGACGAGAAAGTTGAGCCTATAGACCATCCTGGCAGCTAAGACTGCAGCAGAATACCGAAAAAGGATCTTACAATTGACACCATCTGGTGTCCTTGAGCAAGAAAGAATTGCAAGAGAGGCCCTAGAATTCATTCTCTTTCTCTCTTCCCATCCCTCCCTCCCTCTCTATCTCTTTGCTCTGGATTTTTTAAAAAACAGCTTTATTGAGGTATTTTGGCATCCAATATTTAAAGTGTACTGCTCATTAAGTTTTGACATAACTATACTTCTGTGAAACCATCACCACAATCAACATTGTGAACATAGGCATCATTCCCTAAGTGATTACTTGTGCCCCTTTGTAATTCCTCTCTCGGGCCCCTTGCAACCACTGATCTGCTTTCTGTCACTGTGGATTAGTTTGCACTTTCTAGAATTTTATATAAATGGAATCAAATAAAGATGTACTCTTTTTTGTCTGGCTTATTTTACTCAGCATAGTGAATTTTGAGTTTTATCCATGTTGTTGCTACTCTCAATAATTCATTTTTTTTCAGTTCATGTTTTTATTGTTGAGAAGTGCTACAGAATCCTCTTTAAAACCTTAATTTTGGGGGGTTTGTATTTAAGGAGGTGCTTCCTCCATGACCCCAAGGTACCTATCTCAGTGCTTGGCATACAGAGGCACTTATTTGTTGAAAGGATGAATTTTTGACCACCCCACAGTGCTAATACCTTATATAGTTTTGTTTGTTCCGTGGGATGCTTGGCCTTTATAGGCCTGTCTCTTCATCACTGTTGTTCATCTCACCTTCTGCTATACCATATGCACAATACAATCGCTCACTTCTTAAATGTTCTTTAATGATAAAGCCATGAACATGCTCAAGTATTCCTGAGCTAGACTCTGGTGGAGGAGGGGGTGTTAGGGGGGAGGTGGAGAAAGATAAATTAGGCATAACTCCTGTTCACAATCTAGCTCTACCTTCTTGAAGACATTGCTCTTGACTGAGTATTCAAAAAAATATTCAAAAACATATTCACATATGTTTTAACGATAATAAATGTAAATGGGAGTCTGAGAAAAAGTCTACTTAGCCTTTCAGACTTGGGCCATTCCTTTGCTGCATTGTTTAGAATTGCAGAGAAGAATGGAGATTTGCTGAGAATATTGCAGGGACTCTGCCTCCCATACCCTAGCCAGGAAACAAAACGCTGCTCCAAAGATAGAGATTTCGGGTGAGCATTTAGGATTCTACTTACCAAACTAATGGAAAGTTTTGAGTAGAATATTTTCTCCCACTGAAAATTTGGGCTTATATAACCCGTTTCAAAGCTAGGACATTAAAATAGCCATTGAATTATGGAACCATGCTTAACTAAGCAATTGTCTAGAAAAAAAATTTTTTAAAGCCATACCACTTTGGGGAATTCCCTGGTGGCCTAGTGGTTAGGATTCAGTGGTTTCACTGTGGAGGCCCGGGTTCGATCCCTGGTTGGGGAACCGTCCCACATGCCATGCAGCGTGACCAAAATACAAAAATAAATAAATAAAAATTAACAAACAAACAAACAAAGCCATACCACTTTGAAAGTACCTGAAGACAAGTAGCAGGAATATATTATGGTATTATGGACTCAGAAGCTAGTTTCAGGAATAAAAATTATTACAGGCAGTCAAGAGATTTCAGAATTATTTTCAAGGGTGTTCACTGGAAAATGAAGTTATTCAGAGCCACAACTATTGATGATTAAGCTAGAAAATTTCATGCCCATTGTAAGTACATGATTTAAGGAGAAAACAGGTGGATAAAGAAAATATGTAATCAACCTATGACATCAAATGAAAATTTTAGAACAAATGTTCATAATGTGCCACTTTTGCAAACGCTTAACCCTTCCAAGGGGCTTTCAAACCCAGCGCTGTGGCTTCAAGGGTGGCCTGACTGTTCATGGAAACTTGTTATACAAACTGGAATGAGCCTCGTTTTACTGAGAAGCTGTTGTGAGCTAGGATATAAACAAGGCCTGATAGGAAATTTTGGATCTCAAAGAAAAGCTGAGAAGTTTGGCTCAAAAAATGGGACAGATTGAAACCATTTTTAACACAGGGATATGAAACAGTTAAAGGAAATTGACTCAGAAGAAGATTCATATCATTTTGAAAAGCTAGACATGAAGCACAACGTGTTCAGTTCTTGTTATAACCGACCGAGTGTGATGCTGTAATGCGCAAACACGTACCAGGCTGATAAAGTATTTCCCTGGGCTTTAAACTGATGATGACACTGTCTCATACTGAGCTGCATATGGAAGAGATTTTCTCCTTTAAAAATTGTGTCAGAGCCAGTGGGAGAAATAGACCTACCAAAGGGCATTTGGAGTTTCATGCTTGGGAAGAACATACACTGTAAATATTGAAACGCTTCCTATGATTAAGGTGTTATGCAAAAAAAAAAAAAAAAAAAAAAGCAAAACCTTGAGGAAGTTAGCAATTTAGTATACTTTCTATATTCCACTTACCAAAGAGAAATTTTGCCAAACTAATTTATAGTATTCAACCATGGTAGCTAAGTAGATTAAGTGTTACATCTGGGTTTCCCATGACTGGGTTGCTGTATAAAAACCCAGGCACAGATATTTCTGGAATGCATGCTTTTCTTGGGCAGCATTTCAAAACTAATTTATCGGTATTTTCAAATGATTAATAATGGGAGACTCTATGGATGGGGAGCCCTTGATCATCCAAATCAAGGGTTACTGACTCACAAGTCTATGGGAGGGCTTCCCTGGTGGCGCAGTGGTTGAGAATCTGCCTGCCAATGCAGGGGTCACGGGTTCAAGCCCTGGTCCGGGAAGATCCCACATGCTGCGGAGCAACTAAGACCGTGCACCACAACTACTGAGCCTGTGCTCTAGAGCCCGCGAGCCACAACTACTGAGCCCACGTGCTACAACAACTGAAGCCCGTCTGCCTAGAGCCCATGCTCCACAACAAGAGAAGCCACAGCAATGAGAAGCCTGCACACTGCAACAAAGAGCAGCCCCGGCTCGCCGCAACTAGAGAAAGCCCGCGCACAGCAACAAAGACCCAACGCAGCCAAAAATAAATAAATTAATAAATAAATTTATAAAAAAAAATAAAGTCTATGGGAGCCAGGCAGGTAATTAATGTCTGACGGGCACAGACCAAAGAGTGGTGGAGACTGTGACAAACTAAGGAGAGAATACGTCAAGCAAAGGAGCAGCCATCACTCAGTTCTGACCAGTTGCTGCCATGTGGCAATGGAAGCCTGGGGTGACAGATCTTCTGATTATTCAAAAAACCTTAGAAACCCAGCTCTTTGTATATAATATCCAGATTTTTATATGAAATCTCCTGAATTGTAAATGTTGGCAACCAGTTATTCATAATAGCTTATTATTATTACCGAGGAAGTACACATGCATCGTATAAAAACGGAAAATGTAGGCCAACAACAACAGAACATATTCCCACCACTCAGAGAACACCACTGTTAACACCTTAATGCATATCCTTTCCGATCTTTTTTATTCATAAATATATAGACATTTTAAAAGCAAAATGATTATGGTTTTGGAACTAGTATTTTATTAATGATTTTGACCTTTCCATTTCAGTAAATTTTCACCCCATCTAATCCCCTGTCCATATTAAAACATTTCCAGTTGACCACAAACATCTTTTGTAGCAATTTGTTTAAACTAACAGGGAATCCAGGACCATGCATTGTATTATTATTGTATACCTTAAGTCTCTTTCATAGCGGTTTTGGCTTAAAAAAAAAAAATCAGGGCTTCCCTGGTGGTGCAGTGGTTGAGAATCTGCCTGCCAATGCAGGGGACACGGGTTCGAGCCCTGGTCTGGGAAGATCCCACATGCCGCGGAGCAACTAGGCCCGTGAGCCACAACTACTGAGCCTGTGTGTCTGGAGCCTGTGCTCCGCAACAAGAGAGGCCGCGATAGTGAGAGGCCCGCGCACCGCGATGAAGAGTGGCCCCCACTTGCCACAACTAGAGAAAGCCCTCGCACAGAAACGAAGACCCAACACAGCCATAAATTTAAAAAAAAAAAAAAAAATCATACTGACTTGCTGAAGAGAGCTGGCCAGTTGCCCTGCAGAATGCTTCACCTCCTAGATTTGTCCAGTTGCTTCCTCCTAGTGTCCATTAGTTCGTTTCTCTATCCCCAATATTTCCTGTAAACTGTAAGTTATATCTAATACTTCTTTTGGGGTAGGGAGCAGCTAGAATATATGCTAGGTTGGGTTATATATTTGCCTCATACCAGAACTGGCCTACTGGTAAGTGATACCAAGACTGTTTCCAGGAAATGAGTGATGACAGTCTGATCCCTCCAATATACAGTTACATTTTTGTCCTCAAGTTTGTAAACTGACAGTGTTACTTGGCGCTGTATGAATGTGCGGTTGTCTACCAATGATTTCACCTATGGTTTTTAACACCAATTAATAATCTTTGCTAGGATCAATAGTCTTATCAAAGTTCACAAAATGCCATTTTCCCAATTCTGTCATTCTTTCTACATTTATTAGCTGGCATTTTTTTCCTTCTTCAACTAGGGTTCAGGTTAGTACTATAAAAAATAACTCCCGGTGGGCCAAACTCAATGCATTTGGGGACAGGATTTAGCCAGTGGGCTGCCACCTTCTGATCTACACTCTAAGCCAGACTGTTTCATCACTGTCACCTGTACCCTGCACATTAGGTCTCGTTTGTAACACAGTTTCTTTGCATTTGTTGACATGTTGCTTGTAATCTTCTCACCGCATTTTATGTGTGTGTTTATCTCCCTGGCTGGACTGTGGCCTCCTCAAGGACAGGGACTCCCCTGCAGTATATTTCCTTTGTTTCCCCTAATGTGCTCTTAAAGGTACTTTGGTGATTGCTAATCCTAATTAACAAAAAAGCACTAATAAGAACCAAAAGTTTTCATTATTATCTCTCGTGTTCCCTGGCTTTCCCACTAAAACTTGCCCTAATTATCTGTCATAGTGAAGCACTTGTCTCATTTACAGTTTACTTATGCCCTGGGAGTCCCTGGGTGGGGGTAGCGGGGAGGGAAGAGGGGAAATAAGCTCTTTATTAGTCTTCAGAAGTTGGAAAGTCATTTTCCAGCTGTGTGACCTTGGGTAAGTCCCATCATCACTCAGAGTTTCTATTTCTTCATTCAGTAAAATGAGGTGACGGGGATATCTCTAAACGCACACCTCGCTTGGCTCTAACTCTCTAGGATACACGCCTAACCAGTACCTTTTAGTAGATGTTCCTCCTAACCCATCTCTCCCTGCTCCCTTCACATGGGTCAACACTATCCTTTCTAAGAGGATAGTAGCTGAAATAATACCCACAGTGGACAGAATTTGCCTCTGACGACTTCCCGACCATCACAGTTAGACCAGTCTAATCTATATGTGCCAGGAATAGTCTGCTCAGATTTCCAAGATCAAACCTTAGGACCTCCTTCCCAACAAGGGCCAAGCATGGACAACAGGGCCCTCCACAAGCAATTGACACAGCAGAGGCCCAGCCTTAGGTCTTCCTTGCTGCACGGGAGGAGAGGATGGAGAGGATTGAGATTGGTGAGACCCTTGTCCTTCTTGTGGAGTCTTGCCTTTAGGGTTCTGAATGCCCCTAGGCCAGCTCTGGGGTATGGGTCCTTCTAAAAAAGAAAAAAAAGAAATAAAAATGCTTCAACTCACTGCTTCTTCCCAATCCTTTTCTCTCAGTCCTGTTAGTCTCTTTTTATTCCCCCCTTTTTATTCCCTTCCATCTAGGTACAGTCTCAGGGACCTCATCCAAATGGCTTTCTGTGCCCTGAAACAGCTTTCTCTTATGTCCTTCTTGACTGAGGATGGTCTCCAGCCTGATTATAAATGGAGTTTACCATCTCCGTGGCCTTGAGAGCTCCAGGGGGAAGGGGAAGCAGTCAAGTCTCTAAGAAGTAAGGCAGAGAACCCGCACCAGCCGGCTTATTCACAAACCCCATTCGGGCCTGTAGCAAACAGCACTGGCCAGAGCAAATAGCTCAAGTCTGCTGTGAAAGCCTGACCCCTGTCCGTGACTCTCATCTAAAGAGAAACAAAACGGATCGATAATTCTTCCATTTCCCCTTTCGCCGTCTCAGGCCTATTGGCTGTTGATGAAAATCAGGTGGCAAATTGGCCAAACAAGGTCCACCTGTTGCTGTATCCTTGGCAGCATCCCATGAATCTTTCAATACCAACGGGAAATAGTAAATAGAACTGCCAAGGAAGAGCAATCTCCCCGTGAACAGGAAGAAGGGAAGCTCTTGAGATGTGGGGTACACTTGGAACTTGCCAGTGATGCCGTGCAGCAGCTGGGTCTTCTCCTATGCCATGGCCTGCCTTCCCTGGGCCCATCTTCATCAGATATTAGCACTTGTTTTTCCTCAGGAAGGAGGGAGAAAGTAGCCCCAGTGGCAAGGACAGAGTCTCGGGGACCCCTCAGGGTTAGGACAGATGAGCACAAACCTAGAAAGGAATCAGCCAGTCAGTGGCAGAGGGAGGCCAAAACCACAGTAAGAAACAAAGGGTCAGAGTGACAGAGTGGACAAGACCCCCAAGAGTAAAAGAACTGAAGGGATGGACGTAAGCCTACACGTGCTTGTCTGCATTTCCCAGACCTGGAGCAGCCTGGTGAGAAATTTTCCCAGTCACAGAGCCTTTGTATTCACTTATTTAATAACAATAGTTCAGAAGAAGCAATCCCAGCTGTAGAACACGTAATTTTGTTTCAGAACATTACTCTGCCAAAAAAAAAAAAGTGCATTTCCTCCGCTCTGGCACTCCATGGTGTGAATCTGATCTCTTACTTTCACTCAGAGGCCTCTTTTTTTTTTTTTTAATTAATTAATTTATTTATTTTTGGCTGTGTTGGGTCTTCGTTTCTGTGCGAGGGCTTTCTCTAGTTGCGGCAAGCGGGGGCCACTCTTCATCGCGGTGCGCAGGCCTCTCACTATCGCAGCCTCTCGTTGCGGAGCACAAGTTCCAGACGCGCAGGCTCAGTAGTTGTGGCTCACGGGCCTAGTTGCTCCGCGGCATGTGGGATCTTCCCAGACCAGGGCTCGAACTCGTGTCCCCTGCATTAGCAGGCAGATTCTCAACCACTGCGCCACCAGGGAAGCCCATCAGAGGCCTCTTTTATGCAATTCCCAGGTTGGCTGGCAAAGTCATCTTAGAATCATCCCTAAATGTGGAATTTCTGTTCTCAAGAGTCATTTCCAATATGAAACTCTAAGTGGTGGAGAATAAAGACTAAGGATCAAAGGTTATCAGACTAATTTGCCTAAAACCAATTCACCTAGAGACAGTTTCAAATAAGTATTTATCAAATCTGCAGCATTTCAAAAAGATTTTGCAGATTCACCCTTTCACTTTTCATTGCTGTTGTCTGTACACCTTTGTTAGTCAACTGAGTATGCCACATGCCTGTTTATTTGTTGAGACTCTATTGGCCTTTTAACAGCAGGAATGTAGTAGACAGACCAAGGCATCAAAATCATATTGAGCTCTGTTACAGTTTTCAAAGCATCTAATTTGGAAAAGAATATTGGATTAAGAAACACAAAAAATGATACACAAAATGTCTGTACCAATTCTATTTATTGCTGGAAACTTTAAAAAAAAAGTTTGAAAAGTAGGTAACAGAAAAAGATATCCATAAAGGTAGGAAGCAATCTCATCATTTACAAAGTGCTGCAAATTTGATAAATTTATGCTGCTGATAACTCAGGGGTACTCTTAGATGAAAAGATATAAATCCTTGAAATACCCAAGCATGACAAAAAAGAACAGAACAACTAAATGGCTATAAAAATATCCAAAAGGGAACTCAGCTTTTGGTAAACTGGTCATCAAGTGAACTTTAAGTAAACAAGTTTTTAGTGGATTGGTTTTAAGAGATCTAGCCAAACTGATCAGAACCAAGTGAAAGTGTTTTGCCTCTCTGGCTCCTGGAACCTCACAGTTTGGGAGCTGTGGTGGATATAACTCTGGTTTCCTCTGTGAGGCAGCAGGTCTGGAGAGCTGAACTACTACTAATGAACCAAGTGTAAGAGTCCCCTGACGAGAGAGAGAGAGAGAGAGAGAGAGAGAGAGAGAGAGAGAGAGAGAGAGTGTGTGTGTGTGTGTGTGTGCGCCCGTGTGCACACAAATGTATACTAGAGATACAGACTAGAATCAGACCTTTAGAAAATACTGGAACCCGCCTGTGTGTGCCTGTTATGTGCTACATACAGCACAGGCTGCACACCTGGAAAGGCCAGTCACCCACATCATGGCAACTGGAGGGCTCCTCCTCCACAATCCATTTGGAATGTCTTGATCTTTGGGTCTCTGGCCCTTGGGGCCCTCCCTAGAGGACTCTTCTGCCAGGGCTACAAAGTGCCTTCCTTTTCTTGACTGGCCTCAGAGGGGCCCACTGGCCAGAGGAATTTGTCAATGGTGGTGACGGCAGCAGCAGTGACTGCATCTCAGATATACTGGGTTCGCCAAAAAGTTCGTTTGATGTTTTCCGTAAGATGGCTCTAGTAGCGCTTAGTTGTCTTTAACTTCATTTGAAACAATTTTGTTAGATTGTATTGTGACAGCTATCATATCAGTGTGCATTTTTAAAAAAACTTATAAAAATTGGTGTATTTTTGTGTAGCCATTTTAATATTGAAGATGGAAGAAAAAAGGAGCATTTTCGGCATATTATGCTTTATTATTTCAAGGAAGGTAAAAACACAACTGAAACGCAAAATAAGATTTGTGCAGTGTATGGAGAAGGTGCTGTGACTGATCGAACGTGTCAAAAGTGGTTTGCGAAAAAAAAAAAAAAAAAAAGTGGTTTGCGAAGTTTCGTGCTGGAGATTTCTCGCTGGACGATGCTCCATGGTTGGGTAGACCAGTTGAAGTTGATAGCGATCAAATCAAGACATTAACTGAGAACAATCAACGAGGGAGACAGCTGACATACTCAAAATATCCAGATCAAGCGCTGAAAATCATTTGCACCAGCTTGGTTGTGTTAATTGCTTTGATGTTTGGGTTCCACCTAAGTTAAGCGAACAAAAAACGTTCTTGACCATATTTCCGCATGTGATTCTCTACTGAAATGTAACGAAAACGTTCCGTTTTTAAAACAAATTGTGATGGGTGATGAAAAGTGGATACTGTACAATAACGTGGAATGGAAGAGATCGTGGGGCGAGCGAAATGAACTACCACCAACCATACCAAAGCCCGGACTTTATCCAAAGAAGGTGATGTTGTGTATACGGTGGGATTGGAAGGGAGTCCTTTACTACGAGCTCCTTCCAGAAAACCAAATGATTAATTCCAACAAGTACTGCTCCCAATTAGACCAACTGAAAGCAGCACTCGATGAAAAGCATCCGGAATCAGTCAACAGAAAATGCATAATCGTCCATCAGGATAACGCAAGACTGCGTGTTTCTTTGATGACCAGGCAAGAACTGTTACAGCTTGGCTGGGAAATTCTGATTCATCCGCTGTATTCACCAGACATTGCACCTTCGGATTTCCATTTATTTCAGTCTTTACAAAATTCTCTTAATGGAAAAAATTTCAATTCCCTGGAAGACTGTAAAAGGCACCTGGAACAGTTCTTTGCTCAAAAACATAGTTTTGGGAAGATGGAATTATGAAGTTGCCTGAAAAATGGTAGAAGGTAGTGGAACAAAACAGTGACTACACTGTCCAACAAAGTTCTTGGTGAAAATGAAAAATGTGTCTTTTATTTTTACTTAAAAACCGAAGGAACTTTTTGGCCAACCCAATAATTGGCAGGGGGCTGTCGGGCATTGAGCCGCTGCATGTGACAGCCATGGCAGAGCAAGTGCCCATCCAGAGGGAAGCAGCAGCAGCCTTCCTCGTCACTCAGCTGCATCCGGCAGTCCTAGGGAAGAAGGACACCTAGTTTACCTCAGCCCAGGCACCGGGGACATCGTGGAAGTCGGCCCTGCTGGGCACTAGACTCCCAGTGACTGGGAAAAAGGGGGCGGGGCTGGAGGGGGATGAACTCCCAGAAGAGAAACCTGAGAAAATACCTCAGCTGGACGCCAGGTGTCGCTGCTACAGCAGAAATAATGAGACAGGCTCCCATTTCCAGCTGTTACCAGCAGTCCCTAGTTTTAGGAGTCTTGACTCTGGGGAAGCCAGATTTAGAAAGGACTAAACGACCACACCCAGAGAGAGTGGCTGAAGGATGCAAAAGAGACTGGAGATGGGTCAGAGCACCTTCCTGGTTTCCCGTATCCTAGCCCTCTCCTACAGACTCTGGCAGTTCTAGGACTTCACTCCCCCAGCCCCCTTCTAGCTCTCGTCTGGGATCCCGGGCACCCAACACTCACCTCGCAGTGGTAGCACTCAAAGTGATAATCTCGGTCCATGGATATCACCCTCACAATGTCCTCACAGCCCTGAAATAATGCACACCCCCATGGGCATGAGAGCAGCACGATAACCCCAACTCTCCCCTCCCCCACCAGCCCCCCTTCCAACGAGAAGATCATACAGAGGCCTCCAGAGCCTCTCTGCCACCGTCTGCAGCTTTGAGGTGGCCTCTGCAAACCCTGTGGGAACCTTCCCCCTCTCCTTCCTTGGCACTGCCTCCAGGAAGGCATGTCCCCTCGTGGAGCCTCGCCTCTGTCCAGGGGCTCAGGCCTTACGGAGGGAACGGAAAGGGACAGGCTGCATCAATAACGTAAGCTAAGCCGGGGACGAGGAGACCCAATAGGGTCTGGGTCCTCATGGGCTTTTGGCTTCTCTCCCTTGGCACACACAGCGTAAATCATTTCTGACCCCTTCCTACCAGCCCTGAGGATTCTTCCCACCTTTTTCCAGCCCCTACATCTGGGGGCTGGTGACCTTGACTTCAAAGAAAGTCTCCTTCTCTGGACTGGGAGAAAAGAGATGGAGCCTGGGTCCAGCAAGGCTGTCAGACAAGTCCAGGCCCGGATGTTGGGGTCAGGGTGATGACCCAGAGAGCAGAGTCACACGGGAATCTTCGCGGAGTACATTCCTCAGCACCACTGCCTCCCAGGGGAGGCCAGGCGGCATGTCCCCAGTCCCTCCCCAGAGGCAGCAGCACTGGCTGCCCTGCAGGAGAACGCAGACATACTGACCTCTGAGGGGAGGATGGGTTGGCCACAGGCCGCACACTTAGGAGCGTAATTCCTGAAAGAGAGAGGACAGAGGGGAGCTGAGGTGGGGGGAATCCCTGAGCCCAGGTCCACACCACACCCCGGGCGGGGCACTCACTTGTGGTAGTCGGTGACACAGTACACCTGGTTGGAGAAGTCCACAGTGAAGGGGATGCCGTCCAGGCACTTGTTGCAAACGATGCATCGGAAGCAGCCGGGGTGATAGGACTTTCCCATTGCCTGGAGGATCTGGCTCGGGGGGCGGGAGGAGAATCAGTCTCTGCTCTCCAGCTACCGAAGACGGTCCCTGCTGCTCCCACTAACCTCATCTGAGCCCCTGCTCTCGTCCTAGAACAATGCTGTGTAATCTGGGAGGACCAAAGAGTCTTAAAATGGAGGCAGAAACCCTGAAAAAGGTCTTAGGGAGCCTCCACGCCAGTGTTTCTCAGCCTTGGCTGCATATCAGGGTCACCCAGGGAGGTTTTTAAGCCCATCAATGCCTGGGTCCCACCCAGAAGTATTCACCACAGTCTCTGGTGATGACCCAGCATTGGTATTTTCTTTACTTCTTCCCAGGTGATCTGCTAGCTGCCAGGGCTGTGAACCACTGATCCAACCCAACTTCTCCTTACAGAAAAGAAAACTGAGCTTCAACTGATCCCAACCAGTAGCAGAAAGGGGATTAAGCCTCAGGACCCCACGCTGCTGGCTCAGGTGGAGGGCCAGGCTGTGCCTGCAGAGTTAGGGAGTTAGAGATCACAGGAGGCTGGGTGGCAGGCTGAGGAGTCCAGACTTGATCCCATAGGCAAAGAGAAGCCACTGTAAACAGTGGTTCTCGGGAAGAATGGGATGCAAGTAGTTGCTGATAGGTTTCCTCCCCCCACCTTTTCTCAGTATGCATTTAGTTCCTGATTCCACCCCTCGGCCCCTCAGCCTCACAGTCTCAGCTGAAGACACTGTGCTTACCTTCTCCAAAATCAAGTGACCACAGACACAGCATTTCTCAGCTGCCTCCTGAAACCCTGAAAACTAGGAGGAGAAGACCAAGGGAGGATGTTACGGGCTGAGAATGACCTGATGGGTGGAACCCCAGTGGGCCACAGAGAAAGGGGTGGGAGCCAATTCCAGGCCCAGGGGACCCCTCACTCACCAGATAATCTTCCTCACAGTACACAGAGCCGTTGACGCTGTAGAAAGCCTTGCAGCGCAAAGTTCGCCCTAGAAGCAGTAGACAAGGGGCTGGAGCCTCTCCCAGGGTCCAGGCACAGGGCGTCCCCGCCATGGGGTAACTGCTCTCCGGTGTTTCATGATGCGTTTAAATCTGGACTTCAGTGCTTGTCCGCCTAACTGCTGTCTGTCCCGTCTCCCCACACAAATACCCCATCTGATGCAATTCCAATTTGTTTGGTCTCACTCCTGCCAATTCCCCACTCCTTTGCTTGCTGCTCTTCCAGCTCCTGCCCCCTCAACAGTTTTCTGTGACCCTGCTTTAAAGGGGTGCCGCCTTCTCCAATGCCTGTGCTTGCTCGGGGAGCCACCTGGGAAAGCAAAGCCAACCACAGGCTGGGGGACAAGGTCAAGGAGCTCTGAACACGGGGCCCTACAATGCGCTCAGAGACAATCACACTGTCACGGACTTTGCCCTCTGGGACCTTTCAACCCAGGAGCTTCTGCACAGCTCTCCTGTTCTCCTAGGCCTGTCTGTCTCCCAGGGATAAGCTCCATGGAGGTCAGGACATACTGGAACTACTGCTGGGGACAAAGTGCTTTGTTTGGGAGCAAAGTCGGTCCCCTTTCCTGCTGCACTAGGCTGCTTCCCCAAGCTTAGAGGGACCCAGAGTCTCCGGGGTCAGCAGCAGCCCAGGATCTTCTGCAAGCAGACAAGGCAGGACCGCTCCCCGTGAAACCAACACCCAGGAACTGCTCCAGGGTGTCTAAATTATCAGGGATGAGGAGGAATGAGAATGGGCAAGTTTCCTACCTCTGCCCTCTTCTCATCAAAATCTCCACTTCCAGCTCTGCCCAGTGGTTTAGAAAAGTTGACTTAGAAACTTATGAGACACAAGGGAGTAGAGAGAGGGAAAGAGACATTCCCAGAAGAGGCTCTATAAACAGAAGGACAAACAGATAGATGAACCTAAAGGGAGCCAGGCAGGGGCTGGGAGTGGCTGGAGTCAGACAGGCAGAGATAGGAAATTAAAGGTCCAGCAAAGGAATCAGAGTGGGTAAGCAAGGGGGCCGGGTAATGAGGGCGGTGAGGGAAAGGCTGGGGAGTTGAGGCCGCTGGGAGCACCCCCTGCTCAGGCGGGCCTCCTGAGCTAACAGCAGCGGGCATTCCTGGAGCGTGATGTCATCAGCTTGGCATGGCCCGGTGGCCTGCACTCCAGCGAGGTGGCTGAACTCTGACCAGCAGAGAGAAAACCCCCCTCTCCACTCCCCCACAGCTCCCCACTCCCTCAGCCCACCCCACCCTTCCCACATTCCAGTCTTTCACTGTCGCCCCAGGCAACTCGGCTGCCCAAGACCAAGCCCCTCCAAGGAGAGGCTGGAGGGCTGGGAGGGAGTCCAGGCTGGGCAAGCAGGAAGGCAGAAAAAAGAGGGAGGAATAGAGCGGAGGAAAGAGGCTCAGCAGAGGGAGGGCTGACCTCAGCAAGCTGACCCAACATGGGGGCGGGCGGGAGAGAGCCAGGTAGAGCACAGAGAAGGGAAGCAAGAGAGAAGGTGGGGACCAGACCAGCAAATGGAGAGGCACAAGCCCTGCGTTCCCTAGGCACTTGTGAGTGTGTATGTGCGGAGAGTGCCTGAGGCCTCAGGCCCTGGTCCAGAAGGTCTGGGGGCTGCACTCACCACAGGAGCAGCAGACAAAGCACTGGGTATGGTAGAGGCTGTCCAGGGCCTGGCAGGCGTTGCTCTGCCCATAGATGCCTTTGTTGCACTTGATACAGGTGCCTGAGAGGAGAGAAGAGGTGGTCAGCATCAGAGCGCACTCCCCCAGCTCAAAACCAGGGATTCCTCATCTTTCCTGATGGCAGAGGACCACCAGTCACAGCCTCCTTTTGACGGGCTCCCTTTTGGGAAGAGAGAGTTAATGGGATGCAGCAAGGTCTTGGCTGGGCAGACTTATTCTTGTTTACTGATTAATCAACAGACATTTTCTGAACATCTATTTAGTGCCTCGCAACAATATTATGCCCAATACTGTGGAAAATTGGAGAAACTCAAAGATATGGTCCCTGGACTTCAGACGCTTGGTTTCTGTTGGGGAGAAAAGACTAATCAGGCAACATATGATCCCCGTTGCACTGTGTGGGACAGTCAGAGATGTGAGTCCATAAGGGCCCAGCAGCAGGCTGGAAAAAACTTCCTAGTGAAAGCACGCCAGGTCTAGAAAGCCTCTCCAGGACCTCGGCTTCCCCATCTGTCAAATGAACTGCCATTCAGCTACAGAATGACTTCTGCTCTGTACCTCTAGGCTTCCAAAGATGGAAAGAAGGATCTGGCTCAGCAGAGGGCCCTGTGCAGAGGGGACCATGTGAGTGTGACTCCTCTGGGGAGGTGGCTGCTGAGAATGCAGGGTGTGTTCCAAGGATTGAGGGTTGCAGAGGAAGGGGGGGAAGGATGGCAGAACCCCTAATGTCTCCCTGTCATCTTCTATCATAGGAGGAACAGAGCCAAACTGCTCTTCCCTGACATCTCCCCTAAAATACATAACACCTGGCTCTGGCACCCGCCTTTCCTGGGTGTGTTCTTCCCTCCTTCCACTCCCCAATTCCAGGCCCATGAGTGAGGGCTAGGGCCTGTCTTTGGGGAACAGATCCCAACGGGCCCGCCTCACCCCGCCCCACCTCTCCCCCTCGGCACACTGCCACACTCCTTGCCTGTTGGGGCCCATCCAGTCTTTGCCCAGGGGCTTGGGAGCCCGTGCAGCAGCTGCAGCGACTGATGGGCCCAGGCCTGTCCTGCTCCCACCCTCTGGCAGCTGGGCAAGGCTGTAGCCAAGGAAGAGGGCCCCTACTAGGGGCAGGAGTAGGAGGGTACAGTCAGGCTGGGGGTTCTGTCAGAGGAGGCAACCTAACCCCTAGGGAGAGAAGCACGCCTCCCCCCCACCAGGGTCAAAATGCGGCTTCCCCAGGGGAGGGGAACTCTGCCCCGAGATTGCCATGCCAGGGGGCCCTGTCAGAGCCATTGCTCTGGGAAGCCTTGGACATTACAGGAAGACAAGAGCCAACTGCTCAGGCATGTCCGCCTCACCTCCTCTAACCCAGCATATCCACTCCTAGGTTCTTCCTGCCATTTTACTGCACTCTCTCCCAGCTCCTTTCTTCCTTCTGGTTCTGATGGCTTAGCCGAGGAGACTTCTCTCCACCCATCAGCCACTTCTCCTCAGCCTCAAAAGGAAACTGCTAAAAGGATCCTGTCACTTAGTCTTCCTTGACCAAAGCATCATCTGCTCTGGGTTTTCCTCTCTCAGGTGGGGGCGGGGTGGGGGGGAAATGGGGGGAGGTTGGAGTTGAACCAGCCTGCAGCCCTGCTACCTCTGAACCTCCTCCCCAACCTTCCTTCCCTGGCTGGGTTCCTCTCTCTATTTACATTTCTAGCCACAGAGTTCTAGAGCATGGGGTCCGGGGCAGGAACATGGATGGTGAGAAAGGTGAGAAGATGCTGGGAACACTGAAGAGGCCCACAGACCTAGGGGCGGGCCCTCCACTTCTTTCTGTACTTCCTATCACAATCAGATTAGCATTTTTTAATATAGTGAAGTGGTGCCTGTGGGTCTCGGCTAAAAGATCGTTCAAGACACCAATATCCGCCCCCATAGCCGAGACATATAATCAATTAACACTTCCTGAAGGTAACTGCGTCCGGGAGAGAGGCGGTGACCAGGTTTCTTTAGCAGGAGGAAATAAGGGGCTACTTCGTGCCTGAATTCTGAGCAGGTTATGGCCAGAACTGAAGCCCGGGTTATTTCTGGCAGCTATACACGGTCGCCATCCATCCAGGAGTGATGTTGTACCGGTGGTCAAGGCTTCTGCCCTGACTTCCGGAAGATGGGGAAAACAGAAGCTGACACCACCGGGTCTCGGCTTAAATGCCCACCCACGCACGGAGCCAGCAGGACTGAGGCCAGACAGCAGTAGGGTCCCTGCTTACCGTCCCAGGGCTTTCTTCCTCCCCCCGGGCTCCATTTCCCCGACCGCGGCCACAGCTCCGCGCGTGTTAGGAAGCAGCTCCCCCACCCCCTGCACCCCACCTCCGCCCAGTGCCGCGCGGCCGGCCCCGCCCGCGGGCACCTGGAGCGCCCGGGCAGGAGCCGGCACGCACGCGGCCCACCCGCCCCGCCCCCCCACCCGCGCATTCCCCGAATTCCTGCGGGCGGAGCCTGGGCCCGGCTGGGGGCGCGGCGCGCAGGAGCCTGCAGGGGCAACGCCGCCGAGGGGGGAGCAAGATGGGGGGATGCTCTCCCAGCCCCACTTGGTTCCCCTCAACAAGGCCTCCTACCGCGAAAAACCCAGGCTCTAAAGCTGAGGAACTGGGATTCACGAGATCATCAGGGGGGTTGAATTTAGCAGGAATAAGGTGCCCGTGGTCCATTTGAAACCCAGTGGGAAGGGGAAATTCCTCTTGCCTCTTTCCTAGTCCCGCGTCTCTGCCTTCGACTTCCCAGCGCCCGCCGCCGGGGCAGTGGGGAACCGAATGCGGTGACGGGTCTCTTACCGTCCCTAACCACTTCTCTCACTCACCAAAGTAGTCCTCTCTGGACTCCGGCTCCCGCATCCGGGCCCGGGCGGCCTCTGGAACGAACGCACCTGGCGGCTCCTCGAGACCTGACGGCTCAATCCCCGAGGGTTCCCCGCGGGCGCCGGCTTCTCGCCCACCTGTGCCCACCGTCAGGCGCAGCAACGCTGTTAGTTCATCTTGGTATCGGGCGCCCGCGGCGCAGTCCCCGTAGCCAGTCACCGAGTGTCGTCCGGGTTGCGCCCCTCGTCTCTCCAAGGGCCCTGCCGCTCCCACTCCGGCCCCGGCTAGAGCTCCCGGGCTGCCCAGGGCTGGGGGATACGAGTGGCGGCTTTCCTGGCAGCCGAACCCCGCGGGCCGATGAGCGCACAGTCGGTCCAGGGCAGCGTGGAGCTCGGGGTAGGCGGACGGCACCCCTCCAGAGGAATAGCCCGCCGGAACCCCGGCCAGAGGTGGGCCAAACAGGCATGGCCCGGCGGGCAGGGGGCTGCCGTGGCGCTGGTCGTAGCCCATGCTGATGCCGCTGGTACGGTTGCTGCAGGGTCGGCTACCTCCGGCTCCACCAGCCCCCGCCCCGTCCAGCAGCAGACTGCCCCGGGGGCTGGACGGCTTGCTCGCGTCGCTGGCTGAGCTACTGGCGAAACTGGAGCGGGGGCTTAGGGCTGGGGCCGTCTCCAGCCGAAAGTCGGGGGGCAATGACTGAGGTAGAGGCAAGGCCCGGGTGGAAGGCGGCCCCCCGGGAAAGGAGCCTTCGTAGCGCGGCGCCTCAAAGGAGCCGCGAGGGTTCCGCTCAGCGTCCAGGGGGCCTTGCTCCCGGGCTGGCTCCAACGGCTCATCCCCAGGTCCCCCAGTAGCTCCACGGGGCCCTGATTTCCTAGGTCCCCCCAACCCACTCAGGCGCCCCTTGCCCGGCCCGGGAGTCCCATCAGACCCAGACCTGCTAGATTCACCCTTTCTGCGGCCGAACTTGGCGCTGCCGGAGTCCGAGAGTCTTAACTTCTCCAGCAGGCGACTGGCTTTCTCCCCTAACCGCTCCATGCCCTCGGGCCTGGGGCCTCCAGCCCCCTCCCCGCCCGGCACCCTGCAGCGTCTCGGCGGCCGCCTCTCTTTCCCTGCGGCCGGACTTCGCTTCCCCAGGGGCACAGGATAGGCACAGGGGTTTAGCGGGCGCCCCGGATGCCCGGCGCCAAGAATCCCGCAGCATCCCCCAGCGAGAGGGGTTGCGTCCCCCCGCGCATCAGGGGTTAAGCGGGGCTAGAAGTGCCTACGGCCGCGGCTGTCCGGTCCGCAGGTCTATCTGTTCACGCGTCGACTCGCCCGGCAGCCCCACTCTCCCAGGCCCCCGCCCCCCTCGCTCACACACTCAGCACCGACTCAACTTCTCTCCCAAACTTTTGTCTGCCTGGCCGGATCTACTTTCCTGGAGGGGCGGAGCGCCGTGTGCGAGACGAACGGGGGTGTCGGCGCAGGAATCTGGTGCGTCGGAAAGGGGGGGTGGGTGTTGGTGCTAAGTGTCCTGGAGCTGGAGATCCGCCGACTGGAGGCGAAAGGAGGGCGAGGGGCAGTTGGGACAGTTGCTACTACATCAGTCAAGAATTGGGACATGAAAAAGTGGGGGAGGGGGAGGGGAACTCTTTGTTTGCAGTTGGAATGCGCGGAGGGGCACGGTGGAATGTCGCGGTCCAGCACGGGGCGACGCGAGGCATGTTCTGCGCAAACACCGTGACTTTGTTTCTAGTGTGGGGACTGTGGGAGAGATGAGAAGGGACTGATACAGAAGTAGTGAGACAGGGAGAGAGAAGAAAGTAGATACATAAAGAGGTTCAGAGATGCATAAGAGCCCAGAAAGGCGAGGAAGCCTTTATAGAGAGGTGGTGGAAGACAGGTATGGGAAGAAAGGAGAGCCGGACCAAAGGGGATCGTGGGTGGTGCGGAGACGGAAGGCTGAACAGACCAAGAGAAAGACAAATTTGTTCAGGTCCAGGGAGAATGAGAGACAAACAGATAAGCTGCAATAAAAAGACAACTTTCTGAACCCAAAACTCTGTAACGGGAGGGAGGGAGCTTTAGTGTGTATGTAAAAGGAGAGAGGAAAAGGCTTGGGACTAATCTTTACCTTCAGGGTAGGACAGATAGAGGGATAGATAGACACCCCCTGGTGTTGGGAAATGAGATTTTTAGCAAATATTTCAGGTGACTGGGGATAGAAGGCCCGGTTTTAGAGCTAGCGAACGCCTCGCCCTTGGTTGGCCCACAGTAGTTGGTGATAAAGAATAAGTACTAACTTAAAAGGGAGAAAAAGAAAATGTCATTTAGAGGAGATAGCAAGTGAAAATGATCAAGGTGGAAAAGGAAAAGAGGCTGATCGTGGCCATACTAGGAGGATCAAGAATAAGGAAAAGAGGAAGTCATGGCTGAAGCTGAACACGCCTAATTAAATATCAGCCAACTGATTTTGCCCAGACTAGCACATGGCGGGGGAGAGGGGAATGGAGAAAGAAATGACTCCTTCGTATTTAGATAGTAAATTCGTATGAAAATTATATGCAAACAAATCATGCATATTATTTTCATCTCAACATTTTGAACACCTTTTATAATTTTAGTGTAGCCTTAGAGAATGGGGGAGGAAAGGAGGTTAATATCATTGGGGAAATTAATTTGGCACAAACTATTTGGCTTCTCTGTCCTAGCTCCCTGACCTCATCTCTCCTGAGAATCAGCCTCTCTGTTTCCCAGGTCAGGCCTACAGCTTTTCCCTGATCCAGAGGAGAGTTTACTCTCAGATTGGAAGCAGGGAGGACTGAAAGCATTAGTAACCAAGGGGAGCTATCAGGTTGCATCCAGAACCTGCTGTGAGCTATGTCTTCAGAATCAACCATAATGTTCTCCCTCCTTTCCTGTTTCCACATGGGGAAGGAGAACTTGGATTCTTCCTTCCAATTACTTACATCCTCTAATTTTTGGGAACTTTGCTCCTTTGGGGTTAAAGTGGGAGAGTAAATCTTCTGAAAAGTTGAGATGCTGTTAAAGGAGGCGCATCCAGGAGTTGGTAGTGGCAGCAATGGGCACAGTTGGGATCAACAACCTGTGTTTTCAGGGGATTAACAGGAAGGAGACGAAAGTGAAGGGGGTGTGGTGCACTGACAGCGCATGCTCCAGTAGTGCTCACGCCCTCTGGGTAGCCACTCCATAGTCTGAACTGGAGCTGGGAGCTCCACAGGCCCTATTCTCCATTCTCAGGACCTTAATTAGCCTCTGTATACACAGGTGACTCCCAAATCCATATTTCTAGCCCAGACATTCTTGGACTTAAAAACTCAGCTGACGAATAGCATCTCCACTTGGTTGTCTCAAAGGCACACAACACCCTGACCTCACCTTCCCTGCCTCCCAAAACTGGCTCCTCCAGCATTTCCTGAGTAAATGGCATCATTAACCACTTAGCTACTTAAGCCAGAAACCTGAACATCAACCCTATGTCCTCCTCCCTTAACCTCAAATCCAAGCAAGTCCTATCAGCAAGTCCTATCAATTCTGCTTCCAAAATATCTTTCAAATCTGTCCTTCCCTCATCATCACCACTACATATATATATATATATATATATATATATATATATATATATATATATATATATAAATCAGGCCACCATCTGTTCTCTCCTGGACCACTGCAAAAGTCTCCCTGCCAAGGCTTTCTCCCTCCCATCCATCTTGAACCCTGAGGTCAAGTGATTCTTCAAAAACACAAAACTGATCATCTTATTTCCCTGTTTAAAACCTGTCAGCGATTTCTCACTGTCCTTTAACTAAGTCTATACTCTTTAAGGTATTTTACAGAGTCTGTCTATCTCTCCAGCCTCTTCTCTCAGCAACATCCCTTCCCCAAATGGTTCTGCAGTAGAACTGCACCTTGTCTGTGCTCTCTCTTGCCTCTGGACTTTTGTACTTGCTATTCCCTAGGTTTGGAACACTCTCTTGGCTTCCCCTTCCCTCCTGGTTAACTTCTCCCCGTCTTTCAAGCATCAGTTTAAACACTCTCCGCGAAGCCTTTTCAGACCGCCAGAGCAAGTTAGTTACCTCTGTGGTACATAGCCATGGTAGCTACATTCCCCCATCATCACACTTATCACAATTCATTTCATTGCCTACTTAAATGCCTGGCTTCCTGACTAGACAATAAAACTTCTGATCAGTATCTAACCTGTTCAACAGTTTATCCATAGCACCTAGCACAGTACCTGACACCTAGTAAGCAATCAATATTTGTTGTATGATTGACTGAGTGACGAGAAAGCCATGTTTACTTCTCAATCCATCCAAAAAGGCACAAATTTTGTGTGTGTATATATATTCTGCATGTGTGCTTGTGTGCGCACACACACATACACACACTCACCTTCCTCAAAATACAGCTTGGCTGACAGGACTAAGAAATAGCTACCAAGCCACGTATACTGCTTGGTCACACGGTGGGAAAGCAGCTACTGGTGAGACAGGGGAACTCTTTAAGCCTTAATTTCCTCATGTGTACAATGGGAATAATAAAATCTTCCTTATATAATTCAATAAACAATAGCTATTACATCTAGATCCCAA
The DNA here is from genome assembly GCF_949987535.1 of Balaenoptera acutorostrata. NCBI lineage: Eukaryota > Metazoa > Chordata > Mammalia > Artiodactyla > Balaenopteridae > Balaenoptera > Balaenoptera acutorostrata. The sequence continues at coordinate 106,024,804 of NC_080066.1, forward strand.
TTCCCAAATACGGATGGAGCCTGTGTTCTGCTCAGAAAAATGAAGCCCATGACTGAAACTGTCCACCAGGTGGCAGTATTACCCTGGCCTGGTCCTGTGCTGCTTCCACTGCAGAGCAAGACCAGCAGTCAGGGGAAGAAGTAGAAGGTATAACCAAGCGCCGCTTCCCTAGAGCTTTGAGTGAAACCAGAAGAAAAAACAACTCAGACACCAGGGCATACGTCAAGAAGGCCTCCTGTTTCTTGGACCCATCCTCCTCCTTTTCTCATCCCAGGCTCCTCCGAGGCACTGTTATGCTTAGGAATAAGCATTTTCTGGCTTGTCGTTCACAGCAGGGGGAGTTTTTCCCCCTTGGAGATAAGTCCTTTTATCCCACCAGAGCTGCCAGCTTCCACTTCTAGTGGAGACTGTGTTGAGAAGAGAGGCAGATTTGCTTTCTCGGACTGCAGAAGACATCTCATTATTCTAGGAAGCCCTGTGGCCACCCATTTTGAGGACATGGGAAGAGGCGGATGCCAGAGTTATTCTTGGTTTATAGATTTCACTCATCCTTTTCCACCTTGATTTCAATGAACGAGTTCAAGTCAGGACAGCAGGTTTTGTGGGGTTGGTCAAAAGATGGGGAGACAGGTCCATTCTCATCACCTCCCTCATCCTCCTCCTCTTGGAAATTAGGATTGTAAAGTTCTGGTGGAAGGAGCTGGGCCTCAGCAGAAGGTAAGCGGTCTGAGGGAGGTCCGTACACACGGTTGGCTTTGGTGCCATGCTTAGAGTTGGCATCCAGGTGGTAGCAGAGCTGCGTGAGGCGCTGGGCCCGGAAACGGGGAGGCCGGGCTACCCAGACACCTGGCTCGTTAAGGCTGTCCTCTTCATCTGACATCAGCTCCTCTGTCACATCCTTCCACAGGCGTTGGTCCTCAGGGCCAAAATGCCTCATGATGCTGGATCGGTTGGCAAAAAGCTAAGGTTGGAGCCCAGGACAGAGATTAGGAAGAGCAACAAACCATGCATTAGGTTTGGGGAAAGGGTTTGGGTGGAAGGGAGGCTGTGTAAAATCTGTGCCTGAGAGAACCAAGTTCTCAAGAGAACCCAAGTCAGATCTTAGAACTGGCTCCCTTCCTCCTCCTCCTCTGCTCCATTCCTGGATCTCAACTCTTTTCTCAGATGCCACGTCCCCTGGCCCTTCCCACTGTGACTTATTTATTGGGGTTTAGAGTTCAGCATCTTGAAAGGAAAGACTAGAAACCTACCCGATATCTGCGACTTCGAAGTTTCTTCTCCTCTTTTTCTTTTAGGCCTTTAAAGGGGTTCAGGGAGTTGCGGTACTCACGCCTCTTAGTAAGGAAGTAGGCTACACAGGCTCCTGGTGGGGAGGGAGAAGGCAGGCAGCAAAAAGCAGGGTCCTCAGCCCTTTTTTTTTGCCCTAATACTACTGGATGGGAGAGGGGTGAACCACTGTTTAGACAATGGGCTTTCTGGGTATGTCCATCAGCATCTATTCATTCCTCTCTGGTTTAGCTCCCTCTGCCCCTCTCTGTCTCCAACAGGAACTCCTCCCACTATAAAAATACAACTCCAGGGAGGGAGGGAGACGCAAGAGGGAAGAGATATGGGAACATATGTATATGTATAGCTGATTCACTTTGTTATACAGCAGAAACTAACACACCATTGTAAAGCAATTATACTCCAATAAAGATATTAAAAAAAAAAAAAGACAACTCCAATGCTTCTGTAACTCCCTTCCCCCACTCCCAGTTAAACCTACCCCCATTCTACTCAGCTGGCAGCAGATTACAAATACTTTTTCAGCAGAAGCTTTCTTAGTGCTACAGACAAATAACAGAAGAGCAAGGAAAGTAGAAAACCCAGGACATAATATTTAGGGACAAAAGGGCAGGGCTGGATTCTGACTTCCTTTTCATAACACCCTAGATTCAGGCTCTGCGTGTAAGTGTCATGCATGATGGTGTTCTGGCCCTTTCCTTCTCCCATTTTCATTTCAGACTGAGTAGGGGAATAAAAAGGCAATTAGAGACAATACTGTGTATATTGTAGGTGAAAAGAATAACCAAAACCAATTTTTTTAAGTCCTCTATTTTCAAAACCACCTAAATCATCTCCATATGCCTCTTCTCCTCTGGCCAGGAACAGGGGATGAAGAAAGGATGGGATGGGAGTTAACTTAGTTTTTCTCACCTTTCAGCTCCTTGTCAGTGTAATTGTGGGGACTGGTTACCAGCTCCTGCTTGAGCTTTTCCAGAAGGAACTTCACTACTGAAATATTCCAAGAGGACTTGATGCTGCCACAAGAGAAGAGAGTGAATAAGGCAGTCAGCATTTTATTTTATTTATTTATTTTTTGGCTGCACCACGTGGCTTGTGGGATCTTAGTTCCCCAACCAGGGATGGAACCCGTGCCCCCTGTAGTGGGAGGGTGGAGTTTTAACCACTGGATCTTCAGGGAAGTCCCTCATCAGCATTTTAAAAGCTAGACAGAGATTCCCAGCACTAATCAACTTCGTGGTAAAGTCCTCCATGGCCTAAGACAGTATACAAGGGGCAATGGTGAGATGGAAACCTTAGCCTCACTGTTATACTGGACCAGCCCCCTCTATTTCCCTCTCCTTGGCAAAGTTCCTTATGATCTTTTCCCTCAAGAGGATCGTACCTTTCAGACCCATTGAATCTCTTGTCATTGGTGATGTGGTTATGCACATTGTGGACCAATTTCTAGGGGAAACAAACAAACAAACACAGAATCAAGCCAGGAGCAAATATGATGAAACCCTCCTCTGGTCCCTAGGCACTGTCCCTATGGGGTTCTCTGCCTGAATGCTGCCCATAGTCTAGGTACCATTTCTGTTGATGTCCTTTCTTAGCCATAGAGCCGATCCAAGTTAGTATTTCTAATGAACCCTCCCTTTCTTTCCTTTTCATTTAATTTGTGTGGAGTCTCCAGGATTACCCCTGGTCTTACTTCTGCTCCCAGGGAATATGATCACTACAGTAGAGGGTTTCAAACACTTCCACAAACATACTCCTAATAGCAAGGAGAGAGCAAATATACACCAGGGCTACTGCAAGTGGACATTTCTTTTTTTTTTTTTTTTTAATTTTATTTATTTATTTTTGGCTGTGTTGGGTCTTCGTTGCTGCACGCGAGCTTTCTCTAGCTGCAGTGAGCGGGGGCTACTCTTTGTTGTGGTGCACGGGCTTCTCATTGCGGTGACTTCTCTTGTTGCGGAGCACGGGCTCTAGGCGTGCGGGCTTCAGTAGTTGTAGCACGCGGGCTGCAGAGCGCAGGCTCAGTAGTTGTGGCGCATAGGCTTAGGTGCTCTGCAGCATGTGGGATCTTCCCGGACCAGGGATCGAACCCATGTCCCCTTCATTGGCAGGCGGATTCTTAACCACTGTGCCACCAGGTAAGTTGCTACCTTTGCTTATACACCTTTAATGATGGGTTCTCACTAGTTTTTGACTCAGCTACTATTGAACATCTCTAATTGTTAAAAAATTTTGCCTCAGGGGCTTCCCTGGTGGCGCAGTGGTTGGACCATGCACCGCAATGAAGAGTAGCCCAAGCTCATTGCAACTAGAGAAAGCCCGCACACAGCAACCAAGAGCCAGTGCAGCCAAAAATAAATAAATAAACAAATTTAAAAAAAAATTTGCCTTAGATGCTCCAAAATCTGACCCCAGTTTTGCCCTAACAGCACCTGAAGTATTTGAAGACAACTTCCATGTACTCCCCAAGTCTTTTCTCATCCCGTCTAAACACCAAGTCCTTCAACCATTCCTCATGACATAGTTGCCAGACAGACGCCTCATGAAACTATGTGCCTCTCTGGTTTGCCAGTGTCCCTCTTAAAACATGGCACCTGGAACTGAATCTAACCCATCTGTTGAGGTCCGGCCAAAGGGAGCATTACTTCCCCAAGTAGAACTCTATACTTCTAGGAATGAAACCCAAGATGCTGTACCTCTCTTAGCAAGCCGATCCCTACTCTCAGTGTCACAGGGCTCATTCATAGTGAGCTTGTAGTCAACTCAAGTCCATTTTTCACATGGATTACTGTCTCCACCATTCTGCAACTGTTTTTTGTGTTTTTTAAAATTTTATTTATTTGTTTATTTATTTATGGCTGTGTTGGGTCTCCGTTTCTGTGCGAGGGCTCTCTCTAGTTGCAGCAAGCAGGGGCCACTCTTCATCACGGTGCGCGGGCCTCTCACTATCGCGGCTTCTCCTGTTGCGGAGCACAGGCTCCAGATGCGCAGGCTCAGTAATTGTGGTTCACGGGCCCAGCTGCTCATGGCATGTGGGATCTTCCCAGACCAGGGCTCGAACTCGTGTCCCCTGCACTGGCAGGCAGACTCTCAACCACTGCGCTACCAGGGAAGCCCTTTTTTTTTTTTTAAACTTTAATGTAGGATTTTATATTTCTTCCTATTAAATTTAGTTTTGTTGTTTCTCATTATATTTTCAGCCCAAGGTCCTTCAGTCAATGGAAATTACCCAGTCCCAAACTGATGGGATGCTGATCTCAGGATTTCAGCTTCATATTAAAAAATGCCCAATTTACGCTCCTACCCCTATGGCTGACTGACCATATCAACTTAGGAAATTACTGTTAACTCTTTATGGCTAGGGTCTCCACTCTGTAAAAAAGACTGTTGTACTAGCTTCATATTTGATATAGTTATTTTACCTCTTAGTAGTCCAAACTTGAAAAATCACAAAAGATGGGTAAATGCTTCAGAAAGAATTTAAAAGAGTTGCAGAAAAAAACAAAAGAAAAAAAAGTAGGGTGGGGGAGTTGCATAGCTTCCAATTCAAGTGGCTTGGAAGAGATCAGCTGATAAAAATCCAACCAAGCTTGAAGTGGAAAGGGAAAATACTCTAGACAATAATAAGCATTAAGACTGTAAAGGCTGCTGGCTCCCCTACCTCCTGAGTGAGCTAAAAATGAATAATTTCCCCAATGGGTGGCTGGGATCTGCAGCAGTCCAAGGAATTAAGATTCCGATTTGGTCCTTTTGGATCCCTAGCAGCAACCCACAGCAGCTTCATCAGATTGGAGAGATGCCTCTCTCATTCCTTCCCAGAGCTAAAGGTTGGAACAGTGAAGATCTGCAACTATCCCTCTCCCTCCAAACCCACAGACTAATACAAGAACATTTTATATCTTTCTCTGTGACGGGCAGCAAGACTCCCTGACTGGTCCTCTCGCTCCTCTTCAAGCACTATAACACAGAGCAGGATGACTGAGAATGCTGTCCTCCCAGAAGGTCCCATGCTGAGCTCTCCAAAGGGCAGGAAGAAGCCAGGCCTCATCACTAGACCTCTCGCTGGAGGCAGTAGGCACTAGAGGAATGGAACTGATCAAAAGTCCTGATTTTATGCAAATTTTAACTATCACACATTTATTCACAATTTAAGCACTATGAATTTTTGGGAAATCCCTTGAAATGTACTTCTAGGTATAAGCCTCCATTTCTATCACTGGCAACAACAGTGCCCTCTTGGGCCAGAAATCCATGACAGAGAAACTAAACCTAGTCCTTGTTCTTTTTTTGTTTTTTCTTTTAATATTATTTATTTGGCTGCACCTGGTCTTAGCTGCGGCACATGGGATCTTCGTGCGGTATGCGGGATCTTTAGTTGTGGCATGCAGGATCTTTTTTTTTTTTTTTTTTAGTTGCGGCATGCAAACTCTTAGTTGCAGCATGTGGGATCTAGTTCCCTGACCAGGGATCGAACCCAGGCCCCTTGCTTTGGGAGCACGGAGTCTTAGCCACTGGACCACCAGGAAAGTCCCCCTATTCCCTGTTCTTGATAAGTGACATGTCACTGAACATAACCAAAATTTGAAATGAAGGTTAGAAACCAGTTGATACTGATTATGACTTGTGTCTTCTGGAAGGGAAAAAAAAAAAAAAGAATCTGTCAATGTAAAAACAAATCAAATGAAAGGCAGAGTAAGAGTAGGATCTCTTAGAAAAAGAAAGAAGTAATATGAATAAGGGAGGTATAAATGGTAGTCAGCTGTTTTCAATCTTTACTAAGACTGTAACAAGGAGAAATGAGTTCTATACTATGAGGAGATTTTGCTGGATGTCAGTGGTGACCTCCACTCCTAACCAGAACCCTCAAGTTACCTCATCAGCCATTATCCAGAGAATGGAGGCCCATTACCGTCAGTGGGAACACGATACAGCTAAAGAACATCCCCATAGTTACCAGAAAGATGTTTTGGGCGACAGAGCTGATCCAAAGGTCTGCAGTCACCCTAAAACAGGGTTTCTCAACCTCGGCACTATTGACATTTTAGGCTGGATAATGGGGGTGTTGGGGGAGACATCCTATACACTGTAGGATGTTTAGTGACGTTCCTAGGGCTCCGAGCCACTGCAAGTTTTCAGGCAGAACTGGATTGGTGCACAAGTCAGGTCAGAGCTGGGACCAGAACGTAGGGTCCCTACTTCCTGGTCTGGCCAGAGTCACACCACCCAAGGGCCCCTGCCCCACCCTGGGCACCGCCCTCCTGGAACACAGGGGTCAGGGGTTCGAGCCCTGGTCTGGGAAGATCCCACGTGCCGCAGAGCAACTAGGCCCGTGTGCCACAACTACAGAGCCTGCGCTCTAGAGCCCACGAGCCGCAACTACTGAAGCCTGCGCGCCTAGAGCCCGTGCTCCTCAACAAGAGAAGCCACTGCAATGAGAAGCCCACGCATTGCAATGAAGAATAGCCCCCGCTCACCACAACTAAAAGAAAGCCGGCGCGCAGCAACGAGGACCCAACGCGGCCAAATATAAATAAATATAAATAAATAAATAAATAAATAAATAATTTTAAATATAAATAAATAATAATAAATAAAATAATTTTAAATATAAATAAATAAATAAATAAATAAATTTAAACAAAAAAAAAAAAAAAAAAAGGACTGCCAAGTGCTCTGAGAATCACTAGAATCTCCAAACCTTTTATACCTGAGCTGAGTGTCTAGTGGCCCTCTGCATCTTTGGGGTATGGGACCACCTCAGGACACCTTGGCCTTTCTGCCCAAGGGGACCCTTGCTATTTATCCTGAACACTGGTAATTTGCAGGCAGTTTCCAGTGTTACTCTGCTGCAGTCAATCTGCTTACCCCCTTAAGGATCTCCCCATCAGGATTATGAGATCACCAGGAGATATAATATAATTATATAATTATATATATGATATAATTCCCTTATCTTTAAATGGAAGATATCAATCTATCTGGAAAAACCTAAAGAAGTTCCACTGATAGCAGAGGGGCTGCCTGTCCCTGGGCTAGGGAAGAGTCAGTCTCCTTCTTGCCCCTCCCACTCCAGCAGGCTTCAGGATACCATTCATTCGATATGGGATGTTTAAAATCAACCCACATTTCCCTCTTCACCTATCTCTCCAGACTGAAGAAAAATGTGTAGAAATTGAGCTCACTCACAGAGAGGACCAGATCCCGCTTGCGCCTGGAGTTCTTCTGCCCACTCCCTCTGGTCCTGCATGGGGAAGCAGTAAATCCTAGAGAGTGTCTCAGCTCCCCAGTTCCCCCAGGGCCTGATTCTTCCACGGCACCTTCCAGGGCAGCAGCAGCACTAAGCATGTCCTCGGGGTGGGGCGGTGGCAGCTTGGTTCCGCTTTCTGGCCCTGTCTCTGAGGTTGTCCGCTGGATCGCCAGTTGTGTGGCTGGTGAAAGCTGCTTGGCATAAGCAGGGGCCAGCACCCGCTGCACTGCACCCTCAGAGGCCACATAATCATCCACCAGCTAAGAACATAAAAAAGAATAGCTTATTAGCCAGCCAGGCTTATGGGAACCTGATCAACCATCATTCATTGGCCAAGCATAATGAACAGGGAGTGTGGGCAAATATTTCTGTGGGTACAGGGCCTCTCATGTTGGGTCATTACCATAGGACTGATTATACAGAGAAGGCATGTTGCTGACGCTTTGTGAGTAGTCATTTATGCTTTGTGCTTGAGTATAGGAAATGTAGCTAGGTAAGTGTTTTGCCTGAAAGGAGTTGAGGGAGGAAGTGATGACAAGAAAGGAAAACCAAGCAAGAGAAGGAGCGAGAAAATAAAATATCAATAAAAAGGAGAAATATGGGAGCAAAGGAGGGAGATATAAAGTCAGAAATCTCTAGAGAGGCTAGCACTGCCTCCCCGACCCCGCCCTTTTCCCTTTGCGGGGCCAGTGTGTGCCCTCACCTTGATCCTGCCCTGGCCACATCCGACTGTCACTGCCCTGACACCTGCTTGCCTGCCTGTGCCCTCCTCACTCAAGGACATACAGGGTAGGGGAAGGAACGAGGGAGGAAGGGGGAGAGAGAAAGAGAGAGAGGAAAGAAGAAAGGAGGGGGATTTTTGCAGCCAAGAAAACAAAACAGTGAAAGTGGGGGAAAAAAAACACAGAAAGAAGTGGGGGAGGAGGCTGAGATTTATAGACCTGTGAGCTGCTTTCTGTGCTGTGAAATCTAATTCCATCCTGTCGGCTTGGAAGCCTTCCCTGCCAGAAAGAACCACAGCTCAGGGCACTGCCTGGCCTGGTACCTCCTTGCCTCCTCCCACCTTCCCAGCTCCTGCTCCAACAGTCCCAAACCAAGGACAGTCCCTGGCGGGGCACAGACTGGGGCGAGCCGCGGGGCCATCACCCACGCACGTGGCTAGGCCTCGGGGGAGCAGTGGCCAGTTGCAGTGTGACACAACTGGTCACATTCCTCAGATCCAGCAGATGGGCTGGGAGTCTCATCCCTCCCATCAACCCTGTGCGTTCTGCTGCTCTACACTTTCCTGGGTGTCTGGCCTCGTTGTGGCGGGGAGGACGAAAAGAGACAGGGCAGAGGGAGGACGCTCTGGAGGAGAGGGTGGAGGAGAGCTGACAGACCTCCCACTGTCTCTCAAGTGGCAACACATCTGTTAGTTTCCCATCTCTGAGATCTCTAGAGTTGCTCCATCTCCTTTCCATACTTCCATGTGTGAAACTACTTCTGCAGTTTTTACTCTCCTCAGCCAGGATTTTCCTGCTCATATGGCCCTGAGCAGTAAAGAAGCTGAAATAGCACAGTGTACTTCTTTGTCTTTTCCTGCTCACAAAATAGGCCCACTCGCTTCCCTCTTTCTCCCTACATGTTATTATCCCCTTACTGTTAACTCTCAACTCTCATTTCTGTTCCTCATTTTTATTTCCTCTCCTCTACCTCCCTCCCACCTTACCTCATTTTCTCTCTCTTGTATCAATTCTCCTTCCATTTAGGTTCACCTTTCTCCTCTGCTCTTGTTTTCCACTTTTTCTCCTTCCCTTCATTTCCGCCTGCCTCTTTCCCTCTCTACACCTGTCGGCTATTATCTTTGTCCTCTCCCTCCCACTTTCCCTTCTCTCTCTCTCTCTCCCCGCCTCTGCCTCTCTCTCCTCACATCCCCAACTCTCTCTTAGTCCTGAATTCCTCTTGGCAAGCAGAGGGCCCGTGATCAAATATGAATGAGCCGTCTGTGCTCGGCAGGCATCCTCGCCAGGAGAGGCAGAACCCACGGAGCAGCCAAGGCAGCTGTGGAGAAGGTGCCACGCAGAGCGACAGAGAGGGAGGGCAGTACCACTGCCCCGACACCACTCACGCCAGAAAATGACCTTCTGCCGGAGAGGCCACGGTACCAAAAAAAAAAAAAAAACCCAAAAACAAAAACCAAAAAAACCAGGAGGGCTGACTCTCCCTGCCGGCAAAGGAAACTGGGTACCGTGCTGTTTTGTCACACATACAACCGAAAGAAAGGCTGAAGGATGGAGAGAAGAGAAGAGAAAGAGGCCGGGAAGAGCACAGAAGCGCAGCCCCGCTAGTGTCCTGCGCTGCGTACTCACGGGGTCGAGCATCGGAGGCCCCTCGCCTGCACCCAGGGCGCATCCCGGGAGCCGTACGTCTCTCTGAGCGGCCGGGAAGCCCAAGGGCCCAGGCCCCCCAGCTGAGGCCGCTCCCAGCTGCCGCAGCTCCTCGATCACCACCTGCACGCCGCTGCCCACGCTGTCACACTCCTCTTCCCCGGCCGGCACGGCCCTGTCTGCCTCTCCGGGGCTCTCCTTGAGGGGCCCGGGCTCCTCGGGCGGGGAGCCGTGTGCCCGGCTCTCACTGTCTTCATCGGGGACGGGCACCTTCCCTTGCCTCAGCTCACCCACTTCCTCCTGGAGACGTTTTAACAATTCGTTGTTGGCCCTGGCGAGACCCAGCGCAGCCTCAGCCAGACCCACGGCCTTATCCACCCGCTGGTAGATGATATGCAGGAGCTGCTCTGAACTCTGGACGGCCAGGCCGTGTCCGGTGACCGTGATCGGGGTGCTGGGAGGAGGGTTCCCGCCCTGACAGCCTGTGCTGCCCCCGCTGGTCTCGCTCTTACAGGCACAGCAGCAGCATCTGGCCTCGCCGCCACCGGGAGGGGAGAAGAGAATGGTGGCACTGAAGGACATGGTGGCAGAGGCAGGAAGGCCCGTGCTCACGCTGCTGGACTGCTCCAAAAGCGTCCCCAGTCGACCGGACCGCACGAAGCTCTGGCCTCTTTGGATTCACTCTCCTTTTTCATGGAGGGTGGTCGGAGCAGCCTGGGCCGCCGGGGCTGGGTTCTGTGAAGGAGGAGTGGGCTAGCCCTGAAGGCGCACACAGTCCATGGCTGCCTCCCCTCGGGCTGTGGCGCAGAGGGCCTTCTTCTCTGTGCAGATCCTGTGCTGCCCTAGCTCAGCACACTGGGGGTCACACTCACCCCTTCCCAGAAGGGTGGGCCTACAAAGGCCTTCGGGAGGAACACAGTTTCAGAGGGTGGAAGGCATGGAATTCCCCACCACTCCAAGCTAAGGAACAGAGATGGGACTCAAAAGGACCCACGGGCATCTGGAAAGATCAGAATATTAAGGAAGAAAATGTAGATCTGTCTTCTCTGTCTCTCTATCTTGCCTGTAAAAACAGTACTGCATTTTATTGCTTTGACATCATTCCTTAAGGAGTTCAGAACACTTCATGTAGGTTAATCTCATCCACACAACAGCTCTAGGAAACACATGTTAACCCAGGGCCAGAGAAGCGACATGCAGAGAACTTATATATCTTTTTCAAGGTAAGGGGAAGACAGCAGAATCCAGTTATGGCTACTTTCAGTTTAGTGTGTGTGTGTTTGAACTGATACCGCTTTTTGTTGACATAAAAAATCATGATTCTACCGTCTCTATAATTTGCATACAGATGCATTCAGAGTAAGACTCCTAAACAAGGAAAAGGCCAATCAATGCAGCCCCCAACATGTTGCCAACTTCACACTATTATATCATTAATGTTTTGGGGGTGGGCAGGGAAATGAAAGGAAAAGCTGGATAGGAGAGTTGAGCTGCAGTAACCAGGGCTGCACAGCCCCCTACTCTCACACTTTGTACACCTGGGCCTACAGCCTCTTCAATAGAAACTAGCTGTTCTGAATCCTCCAGCTGGAAGCCCAGAGAAATCACTTCTGGGGCCCCTCAACTCCACTTCTCATGCTGCTTAAGGGAGAGGCAGAGCTGAACGGGATTGTCTAAGTAGCTACATGCTGCCACTCTACCCACACAACCAGCGCCCAAAAGGAGAGACCAGAATATCAATGATAAGCCAAACTGCCTCTCTTTTGAATCACTGTAGTTAAGCAACTAAACTACTTCAGGAGGAAAAAAAAAGTGTGGGAGGGTTGGTTTGTACCACCGAGAACACTCCAAGGAACTTCATATTGTCATTTTCTAAATGACACTTGATTACAGAAAAAAGAAACTTTCTGCCTGAAGCTCCCTAAGTGACAAAATCTTAAGTATGTTTACAATTTCCTCAAGAGATACATTTCTATCTTACCCTGTAAATTATATCATAACATCACAATTAAAAGGAGAGGAGGAGATTAGGAGAATTTTCCACATTCTGAGATTTGGTTTGTTTGTTTGTTTGTTTTGAGTCAGCAATCTCATTTCAGAAACAGGCAATATCAATGCCTCTGAGGTACTAAAATGTAAATCTGCCAATGCATTTTAATTACATTTGGTTATTAAAGAATAGTCTTTAATTTGCTTTTTCTACCCTTTATATCGAAGAAATGCTTTTCTGTGCTAGATATTCACATCTTGTAAGAACTTAAATCCATTTACTGCTTCTTTATCATTAGAGTCACTGGAAGGCATAGTTAAACCTAAAAAACTAAAGGTTAGGACTTCCCTGGTGGCGCAGTGGTTAAGAATCCGCCAGCCGATGCAGGGGACATGGGTTCGAGCCCTGGTCCAGGAAGATTCCACATGGCGCGGAGCAACTAAGCCTGTGTGCCACAACTACTGAGCCTGCGTGCCACAACTACTGAAGCCCGCGTGCCTAGAGCCCGTGCTCTGCAACAAGAGAAGCTACCACAATGAGAAGCCCATGCACTGCAACAAAGAGTAGCCCCCGCTCTCCACAACTAGAGAAAAGCCTACTCGCAGCAACGAAGACCCAATGCCGCCAAAAATAAATAAAACAAACAAACAAAAACAACAACAACAAAAAATAAAGGTTAAAGCCAAATTAAAACGAAAGGTTAAAGGAAAGCACTAAACGATTCCCAGGTCAATTTGTGGATGAATCATTAATATATCCTTTTCTTTCCTAAGTAAGGTCCTACATGCTCCAGCGGGGTTTTTAACTTTTTTAAAACCAACATCATGCAGAGTTTAATCTGAAATATGGATGTTGTGAGAAAAAGAAAATTATGTAAACAGTAATATACCACTTGGGTTCAGGATTTGTACAACAAGAAATTAAGACCTGTCACTTATATAATACTGTACATCAACTATACTTCAGTTAAAAAAACTGTTTTTAATAAATAAATAAATAACGTATAAAATAAACTACAAGGATATACTGTACAACACAGGGAATGTAGCCAATATTTTATAATAACTATAAATGGAGTACAACCTCTAAAAATTGTGTATCACTATATTGTACATTTGTAACATATAATTTACATTAACTATACTTCAATTTTTAAAAATTAAAAAAAAGAAGAAATGAAGATGCATCATGTTGGGACTCCGGGTGGGTACACTTCCTGGGATCAAATTGACAACTGCAACGCTCTTGCCCCAAAAACTCACTCCTTCTTGCAGGAGGCCTTTACCCCTGCCAGCGTTGTGCCTGCCTTGAGCCCCTCCCTCCCCTTAAATGGTCTTTCTTAGGTAATCTTCCCAAAACAGCACTAAAATGGGCTGTGTGAACTTGGGCATATAATTCCCTTTTCTGAGCCCCAGTGTTCTCATCTCTGCCTACTTTGAGTGTCTTTGTGAAGACTGTATATAATATACATAAAGGCACCTACAGAATACTGGCACACAGTCAGTCCTCCACACATAACAGCTAGATTCCTGAAACCTTTTGTGTTCCCATCCTGGACATCCATCCTGACGTCCTAATCTTGAAAAAAAAAAAAAAAATACAATGGCTTGGAATAGAATTTGGGGAGTTCCCCCTCTAAATTTAATATCCCATTTCTAAGAAAAAATGAATTCAAGTCTACAAAGATGCATTTATCAGTACAAAACCTTTTGTGATGCAAATTAGAAAGGTATTGAGAAAACAGAGTATTTGTAATTTACTTACTATCATGACCTGGTTTAGACTAAGGATAATTTCAACTCTGCTAGTTTTTAATGCTAAATATATTTTCATATTTGTGTTGACATAAAATATCATGATACTATCTGCTCTATAATTTTGTCCCTCAATTTCTTTCTGCTTTTCGACTTTGTGTATTACCTAACTATGTCCATTTTAGAATGTCACATTCAGGGCAACAAATAGGTGTTTTCTTGAATTAATCTGTCTACAAAAACCTGGTACAGTGCAGTGTAACATAATGGGCATTCAAATAACTCTTCTGGGGTTCCTATGGATATTACTGCTGACTTAGTTTCCCTGGCTCCTGCTAGAGTCTCCCACATAAGTTCTAAGACACTGAAATAAAAGCATGAGGAAACGAGTTGGCAGGTATTAAAGGAACATTTCACATTATGATATTTACTAACCAGACACCAATTCAAATGCTGGATAAATTATTAAAAACAAAACACTAATATCATTAGCTACATATATCCCCATTAGAGATGAGCAAGTTAAAAACAACAAAAAAAATGTGTTTCTAAAAATTCTCTATAAGCAAGGCCATGCTAAAGGATGAGTCACCAAAATGGATTGCCACCTCCCAGTACTCAAGTGGAGGGAAGACAAAGTCCCTACACACAAGGAGCTTACAGTGCCTGTGAGAATAGAATGTCTAAAGAACGAGTCAAAATATACACGTGCCTAAAAATATGGTACAGACTAAAAAAATCTTGAGGAGTTAGTTCAAAATAATAGAAAGATCAACAGAATGAAATCATGTGGAAGGGGGCTTATCGAAGAAAAACCTACAATTGAGCCTTGAGCAAGATATAGGATGAACTGGGAGGGTGGTAAGAAGGCGTGATAGATAAGTGAGAGGAGAAAAACAAACATAACAGAATTAACAGGGTACATGTGAGAGATCAGAGCAAAAGGGCTTATATAAAAGGTACAGAAACCTGACAGAGGACTTTGAAAATCAAGTTAAGGAAACTCTTAGAGCAGGGGTCCGCAAACCTTTCTCTGTAAAGGACTAGATAGTAAATAACTTAGGCTTTGCAGGCCATGTGGTTTCTGTCACAACTATTCAACTCTGCCATTGTAGCACAAAGCAGCCATGGGCAATACATAAACATGAGCATGGCTGTGTTCCAATAAAACTTTATTTATGGACACAGAAATGTCACAAATTACATTTAATATTTACATTAAAAAATATAAAAGCCATTCTTAGCTCATGGGCCATACAAAAACAGGTGGCAGGCCAGACCTAAGATTACAGGCTATAGTTTGCTGACCCCTGTCTTAGATAACTAAAGTGGAACAGTTAGAGGTTAGGAGACTGTTTAATCCTGGAGAGAGAAGTGATGAGAATCAGCGTTGTGGATATGAAGGTTCAACATCCTGGAGGAAGGACTGATCATATTTCTTAACTTAATAAATGCGGGGGATAGAGATTGGTTAAAGACAGCTTCAAGATTATAAACCTGAGGGTCAGAAGATGGTACCACTGACAGAATGATAGAAATGAGGAAGCTGAGAGGAGGCACCAGCATGTTTGAGAAGATGTGTATTTATACAACATGTTAAATTTCAAACTGATGGCAGCATCTTTAAATGGAATGTTCTTAAAGCAACTGGCTAGGACTGAAAAACAAAAACAAGAGGAAGGTCAGAGCTGGAATGCAGATTTGGAAACTTTAGCAGGAGGTTATATTTGAACCTCAGAGAGTGAATGAGCTCTCCAAGGAGTAAATACAAAGTCCTCAGCAAAGGCCAAGGACAGCACTTCGAGCCAATCCTTGCAAGAGGCTTCATTAAAAGAGAAGAATGGTCAGTAAGGTGGGAGGAAAAGAGTGTTATGAAAGCCAAAGTAGAAAGAGTGTCAAGGGACTTTCCTGGTGGCACAGTGGTTAAGAATCCGCCTGCCAATGCAGGGAACATGGGTTCAAGCCCTGGTCTGGGAAGATCCCACATTGCCACAGAGCAACTAAGCCTGTGCACCACAACTACTGAGCCTGCACTCTAAAGCCCGTGAGCCACAACTACTGAGCCCGCGTGCAGCAACTACTGAAGCCCGCGCACCTGGAGCCTGTGCTCCGCAACAAGAGAAGCCACTGCAATGAGAAATGAGAAGCCCGCGCACCACAACAAAGAGTAGCCGCCGCTCACCGCAACTAGAGAAAGCCCACTCACAGCAACGAAGACCCAACGCAGCCAAAAATAAATAAGTAAATTTATTAAAAAGAAAAAAAGTGGGGCTTCCCTTGTGGCGCAGTGGTTGGGAATCTGCCCGCCAATGTGGGGGACATGGGTTCGAGCCCTGGTCCGGGAAGATCCCACGTGCCACGGAGCAACTGGGCCCGTGAGCCACGGCTGCTGAGCCTGCGCGTCTGGAGCCTGTGCTCCGCAACGGGAGAGGCCGCGATGGTGAGAGGCCCGCGCACCGCGATGAGGAGTGGCCCCCGCTTGCTGCAACTGGAGAGGGCCCTCGCACAGAAACGAAGACCCAACACAGCCAAAAAAATATATTAAAAAAATAAATAAATAAAACAATCCTATTAAAAAAAAAAGAAAGTGGATCCAATCAACTGTGACAAGTGCAGCAGAATGGTTAAAAAAGATGCAAATTAAGGAAATACATTTTATTTGTCTGTGACGGTCACTGGCAATGACCAGAGAGGTATTTTTTGTAGTGAAAGTAATACTATGCAGTAGACGAAAGAGAACGTGATGGAGAGAAAATGGAAGCAAGACATGAAGTCAAGTTTTCTAGAGTTTAGTTATGAAAGGAAGGAAATAGGAAGTCAGAAAGGGCACTAGAGCCTCAGTATGTTTAAAAACCAGAAAGAAAAAGGCCAGTGAAAAAGGAAAGGATGAACATATTAGGAAAGGATTTAAGTTTTCTTCTAGCAAGGATTCGCGCAATGTGAGAAGGAAGGAAAGCAAGCTCTTCCCTGAGACTGCAGAGAAGAAAAAGATGAACTCAGGGGCCAAGATTCATTGATGTGGAGAGAGCAAGACAAAGATATATGCTATTGAGACACTCTTTTTACTTTACAGACTTTTCTCAGTCTGAATAATTCAAACTGATAAAAGAACTTTATTATAGATAGTGCTGCATTATCTGTTGCTACAACCTGCTAAATTCTTCTTGTCTAACACTCCAGACCTACCATAATTAATCATTCTTGCTTTTTTCCATCACTATTTTAAGGTTCTAAAGCCCATTTAACCCTGCCAACATTATTAACATAGCTAAACTTTATTATGGTATCTTTATTTTACCTCTCAAAATGTATAACTGTTTAATATAATAGCCCATGAAGCAATCCATGGAATGTCTGGCAAAGCAACAGTTAACTGGAGTAAATTATCCAGGCAGTGTCTATACCATTATTATTAAACATTAATACTGTCAACTTTTGCAACTTCAGATTGCTGATTTATTCTAAAACCAAGAGTTTGCATTCTTGTTCAAGAAAGAAAAAACAGGAATAAACTAAGATTGACCACCACTGAATAACATACATGCCTTTTGCAAAATGCTATCAACTTTTAGAATTGAATGTTAAGAAAAAGATCTTCAAGCCTATGAGTTGCCAACACAAAATGACAGCAGCTGTCAAACTTAAGTTTATATAAAATCTGTGTGTTTGGGGTTCATTCTGTATTGGTCTAATTTTAATACACGTGAAAGGAGCCTAGAAAATGTACTTTTCAAAAATTTTGTGTTTTTTTAAATAAATATTTAGATAAAGAAGAAAGCAAACTCATCTTCTTTAGACAGACAGCTCAGGGTGAGACTGTCCATAATCTTAACTATCCCTTTCCTCCCAAGACATGTATATTTGTTAGAACTAAATATATCATACCCTTGGCAGCTCCCCTGCTTGCTTCAACCCATTCTGAGTTTGAATTTTCTGCATGACTGAGTTCACCTCCAAACTATGAAAAATAAAAGTTTTCCCACTGTTTAATAGGTGTGTAGGATATGGTATCACTCAGATGATATATGTTTTTATAATGGGCCCTTGACTCATTCAGGGTCATGCTAGCAATGGACTTCCTTAAATGTGATTACTGAAAGCATAGCAATTGATACCATAATCTTCATTTTAAGAAATAAAAAAGGAAAATGGCCACTTAAAGTTCCTGCTGTGCCGGTCAGCCCTTCTACCCCACTTGAAGGTGCAAAATGGCTCACCGGACAGAAGGTCCTCTCAAAACCTATTTCTATCAGACATGAGCTCCTTATCACACAAGAGCAGATAAGTAAATACCAAAAAAACAGTATTTTTCTACATTTTTAAAGACTGACCCATCTAAGGATCTACAAAAAAACCAAAATCTAAGACCTCGTTTCTAGGGGTAAAAAAGATGTAGACCCAGAGGGCAGAATGAGGTCCTAAGAAAAGGATCCCACGTAATCCGAAAATTCCAAGTATGTTTGTATAGTAGTACCAGAGTTTTTAACCCGGTATAGCACTGTCCTTTTTCTTTACATGTGCTAAAATGCAACTTGGTGAGATTAAAATTACCGGTTTAAGGTTTTCATATCCATGTGCCTGACGTAAATGACTCTTCCTGCATTTCTGGAGAAACTGAAAAATGAAAAACTAGCTCCTAAAGCTGTATCGTGTGCCCAGCGAGCCCTCGGTAAATGTTAGCTGATTAAATATTAGTCAAAGATGACAAAGTGGGCACGAGGGACAGCAGAACAATTTCCGAAGACAGCGTGTGTTTCAGCCACAGGCAGGGTGAACACAGCGGCGCAAGGAAGAACAGAGCTGAGCTCCGCCCTCGAGGCCGCAGGGAACAGGGCGACCCGCCACTGAGCCCCCCGGTAGACTGTGCCTTGGGTGTCCTGGGAAAGGGGTGTTCCTCAGAAGGCCGCAGACAGCAGATTGGCCGAGGCGCGACCGGGGATCTCGCTGGGTCACCGTGGGTAGACTACGTGGCCAAAAAAGCTCGGAGGGCTTGGGGGGAGTATGGCGGGAGAGTTCCCGCGGCGATCCCGCTTTGGCGGCCCTAAGCGTGTCCCACCGCGTGTGCCCCGCGCGCCGCGCCAGCTGACTGAGCGGCGCCAAAAAAGGCGCGCGGGCGGCCAGGGACGACCGAGGCGCGGCTCGTGTACCCGGCCAGCGCGCGCGCACGCGGGGAGGCCCCGCCCCGCCAGTCTCCGGGCTCCCGGTGATTGGCGGTTGGACGATGAGGCGGAGCAGGGCTGGGAAGTTATTGGCCGCAATCCACAACCACTCAACAAGCCAGGGAGGGGAGGGGCCTCTTCAGGGAGGGACACGACTGCGAGGCTTTTTGAAAGCCGTTAGACGCCATCTTTAGCTTGCTTTTTTTTTTGTTTACTCGCTTTTGTTCTCTGCTGCTCACAAAGCTGCGTGTACACGATTATAGGTACAGTGGCCACAAGTCGGCCTCATACATTTGGTGGCAGAAGGCTTTTCGTTCCTGCCGGCCTCAGCTGCAGATCTTTCAGCAAGGTGGCAGCTGCCCTTACTTCAAAGAAGTTTTCATCTCGAGGGGCCCCGCGGATTCCCAAGCAAAACCAACCGAGTTTAGCTTTGCTTTGGTAGGAGGGCCAAGCCAACGATATATTCGTGGGAGGAATTTTGTTTCTTACAAAGAAATTCAAAGCAAGGACATTGGCTCTGAGCCTAAAATCCTACTAAAAATCAAATAGCATAGGAAGACAGGGGCTTGGGCTGTGTATACTGCTCTAGAAGAACTCTCTGTTTTCCGAGAAGGTAAAAAGTATACGTGAAGACCTAAAGTGAGGCGAAAAAGATTAAGAGCAAAACTCCATTAAAAATTCCCAACATTGCTGCCATCACAAAGGTCACTAGACTGACTAGATTTCAAAGATACCCAGGCCTAAACTTGTGGAATGATCCACATTTGAGACTGATCTGACTTGTATTGTTAGGGAATAAAAATGCACTCAATACAGATAAACCCAGAGAGCCCACACGGGCTACTTTCATTATAGTGAATGTCAAGACCTGTACAAACAGTTTAATCGCCGTTGTTAGGTGTCCTAAATACTGCTTGAAACTGAGTGGGACGCGAGGTGGGGAATGGACCTGTATTATCACACAGGTTTTGTTGTCCTGAAATTTGAACTCTACAGTAGATCTTTTTTTATCTCCTGGTCGCTACTTCACTTGTGACATTCCAGTTTCTCCCTCATCACCCCATATACCTCCTATGCTTTCACTCCAATCTGCCAATAGAGATTTGACTATAAATATTTTCCGTATGACTCCTAATAGGAGACAGTGGTTCTGTAACAGAATAAAGTGAAAATACGTCTCCTGTAACCGGAGGTGCTGTTCTGAGCCCGTTGTTCTCTAATTCGTACACTTCTCTCCGTGGCATGGGGAGAAGGCTTTTCATTTTAAAAATCCGACATGATAACCAAAATGCATTTCTTATCCCTCCCATATATTATTTGCCTTTGCCTCCTCTTGGCGCCTCCCCTATCACCACCACCATGAACAGTTTTTGAGAACTGGACTTGACTGGATTATTTTCCTGATATTTTGCCAGCTGTGAAGCTTTTCAAACAAATCCCAACCTATCAACGACCATTTTGTCAAAAAGCCAAGAGAGAACTTCCCTTCTGAACACACCAACCAAACCACACATAAAGGCCAAAATATACACAGCTGTACATTTAAGAACGTGAGACAATAAAAAGCAAAACCACTTAGGCAAAACAGTCACTAAAGAAGGCTTTAAACCACAGACTCAATAAATTGCCTACCCTCATTTGCCACATGGACTGCATATTCCTTGGCAATTATTTAATTATTCACTAATCTGATACTTTAGAAGAAGAGCAGAAAATACAGTAAATGCACATGGAATGAAAATGCCTAAGTAATTCTATGCATAGGATTTCTTCTAAGCTTTAATTTGCACATGAAATCCTGTCTAGATCACATTTGGGAACACAACAGAAAAAAATCTACATCCTAGGGGCTACTTTGCACACAAAAAACCAAAGGCAATCGCTTTTGAAAACAAAATCTGATATGGCACATATACACATACTGTACATATACACAAAGCACAAAACCCCAAGATAAATCTTTACGAAATTATTTGCTTAAAGAAACACACACACACAATGTTCTCATGAAAAATGTGTGTAAGACACACTGTAAGAAGGGCTTTGACCCCCCCTCCCCCGCCGGGAAATGAGTGTCACAATGATAAAATCCAAACATTTTTAACCTATTGGCCTTGGACAATTGCCACATTCAAGCCACTTGGTTTTGGTTCTGAGGGAGGGTGTGTAAAACGCACGCAAACAGCTTTGTGAGGGAGTCTCAAATCTCCGCTTCCTTCGACGTTGCCTGTGGCAGAAATTTACATTATCCCTTCATCCCGCTTAAAAAAAGAAACCTACACTTCCCAAGAGGCTAAATTTTTTAAATTCCCCTGACCATAAAAATTTACCAGTTCTTAAAATGTGATAGCAAAAAGAAAAAAAATCTCTATAAATTTGGCTGCAAACAGTTGTACACGGCCATCCTGCTTCTCAACTTCTTGGTATATTTAAAACCTTGACCAGGAAGAAGAAAGAGGAAGAGAGACAGAAAAAGAAATGGGGAAAAGCGCACATTCCCCTTAGCAACAGTTTCCTCACCCCAGCATTGCCACAGATCTCTATTTTTTAAAAAAATTTGAAAACACACACAAGATTAAGGAGAAAAAAAATGGAAAAAGGATACCCGAAGGTCGTATGGCTCTTTGTATTCGTGTGTGTGCAAAAAGAAGGACTCGCGGAGCCAGAGCCGGCAAGCCCCGCCCCTCCCCGGACGCCTGCCCGGATTGGCCGCTGGCGGCCGCTGGGCGCCCCACCCGCGAGCACACGCTCAGCGCCCGAGGCGCGGGCCCAGGGGGCCCCCAAGGGCCGCCCGACCGCCGACCCTGGCCCCCTTCCGCTCGGACCCTGGCGGCCCGGTTGGCACCTATACCCTTCCCCACCTCTCTCCCCTTCCTTTCACTTTCTCACCCTCCTCTCACCCTTTCCTATGTTTGTTCCTCAGTAAAACCAGGCCTTCGTTACCAGCATAAAAAACCGGTGAGCGAGCACCTTCTGACAATTTGCTAAAGTTGGTTAACTAGTCAGTAAAATTCTAGTTTGGGATTAAGCATCAAGCACTCGGAGCGTGGGCCGAGCTCATGATTTCCAGGTGGAACGTCTCTGGGTCACGTCTATTGCTTAACCCTCCCACCTTTAAATGAACATTCATGCAACTGCGTGACATCTTTCAGGTGAAAGACAAAATAGTCTTACACTTTGGGCGAGGATTTTTGCTCAGACTTCGTCCCCAATTTTTTCTCTATTTGGCTAACACTACATTCTCAAGAACCTACAGTGGTCCCCCTTTACCTCCTGCATGAAGACCTGGTTGCTTGTACCTGGATTTTAAACCACTCATAATCTGGCCGCAGGCCTCTGTTTGTACTTATTTCCCACTGCCCTCACTCCCGTATTATTCCTTTGCTCAAGCGGTTTCATCTGCCTGGAGTAATGCATGTCTCCTCTTCTCTGACTAGTCAGTTTTGAAACACTCTTCAGCTTTTTCAGTCAACACAGACCACTTCCTTCTCTCAACTATCAACATGAACTTCATGTTTACTCAGGTTAGTGCTTAACTCTACCTTGATTGTTTCCCATATTTCAGTAATTTCACACTAGTAAATTGTTTGAGATCACAGATCATATCTTAAACTTCTTTTTTTCCATTCAGGAGCTATTTTTTAAATTTTTACTGCAGCAGCTGGCATAATTATAGACATTTAGTAAACACTGAAAAAAAATCATTTATAATTGAGTGAATTTTTTTTCTAGCTAAACACACACAGATTTTGAAACTCAGATCCCACAACAAGAATTTGCCTTCTTCAGTAACAGTTCATGAGCACTTACTGTGCAGGGACTGCTGTGAACACTTTACATGTATTTACTTATTTAATCGCCACAGTAGTGGGGAGGTATCATTATCCTCACTTTATAGATGAGGCTAAGACAGAAAGAGGTATAATAATTTGACTAAGGTTATACAGCTAGTAAGAGGTAGACCTGGAACTTGAACCCAGAAAATTTAGCTCCATAGAGCAAGTTCTTAACCGTTATGCCTCACTGGCTCAAAGCACAGCTTTAAAAAATATTGTTATGTGATTTCATCCTCACAACATTCCACAAGACAGCTGGCCTGAACGCTTCTAAAATATCAATGTAATGAAGTCACACACAAAGATGAGGGGACTGTTCTAAATTAAAGGACAACAGGGGACCTCCCTGGTGGTCCAGGGGGTAAGGCTCCACACTCCCATCGCAGGGGGCTGGGTTCGATCCCTGGTCGGGGAACTTGATCCCACGTGCATGCTGCAACTAAGGAGCCCGCCTGCCACAACTAAACATGCCACAACGAAGATACTGTGTGCTGCAACTAAGACCCGGCACAGCCAAAATAAATAAATATTTAAAAAATAATAATAATAAAAATAAATTAAAGGACAATAAAGAGACATAACAACTAAATGCAAAATATGATGCTTGATTAAATCGGGGTTAGGAAAAAAAAAACTATAATGGACATTATCAGGATAATTGGGGAAAATCGAATGTGGTAAATGAAATATATGAAACTAGATAATGTGATTGTATCAGTATTAAACAGGCAGGTTATTGGCATCCCAATTTTACAGGAAACAGGATCAGAGAGAGGTTACTACAAGGTCTCATTGCCCCAAGCCGGCTGTCTTATTCAGCCCCCCAGTGCTGAAATATCTCCTCCATTCACTTGTTGGTTCTCAAAGTCTAGGATGTTCTTGGTAGGATCTGCTTCTCAGCAGAAAGGGCTGTTGCCTCCAAGTGTTTTTTTCACCCTAGCAGCACCCTGGCTTATATGGCAACCCAGGCAGCAGCTTTGCCTGTTACATGAAAATGAGGTGGCAGTGCTTATATTCTTAAGGGTTATAGACTTCCTGTGTTTCCTTTCCCGTGTTTTCCATTATTAAAAAATAATAATAATACGGGACTTCCCTGGTGGCGCAGTGGTTAAGAATCTGCTTGCCAACGCAGGGGACACGGGTTTGATCCCTGGTTCGGGAAGATCCCACATGCCGCGGAGCAACTAAGCCCGTGTGCCACAACTACTGAGGCTGCGCTCTAGAGCCTGGGAGCCACAACAACTGAGCCTGCATGCCGCAACTACTGAAGCCCGCGCCCCTAGAGCCTCTGTTATGCAACAAGAGAAGCCACCGCAATGAGAAGCCCGCACACCGCAACGAAGAGTAGCCCCCGCTCACCGCAACTAGAGAAAGCCCGCACGCAGCAACAAAGACCCAACGCAGCCAAAATAAATAAATAAATAAAATAATAATAATAATATAAGCCAGGAAAATCATTAGAAAAGTAAACTTTTTTTTTTTAATTTATTTATGGCTGTGTTGGGTCTTCGTTTCTGTGCGAGGGCTTTCTCCAGTTGCGGCAAGTGGGGGCCATTCTTCATCGCGGTGCGCGGGCCTCTATCACGGCCTCTCTTGTTGCGGAGCACAGGCTCCAGACGCGCAGGCTCAGTAATTGTGGCTCACGGGCTTAGTTGCTCCGCGGCATGTGGGATCTTCCCAGACCAGGGCTCGAACCCGTGTCCCCTGCATTGGCAGGCAGATTCTCAACCACTGCGCCACCAGGGAAGCCCCGAAAAGTAAACTTTTAACCTTTTTTTTTTTTTTTCCTTTTTAGCTGCACTGTGTGTCACGCGGGATCTTAGTTCCCTGAGCAGGGATCAAACCCGTGCCCCCTGCAGTGGAAGCATGGAGTCTTAACCACTGGACCACCAGAGAAGTCCCAGGAAAACATTCACTTTTGATAGGAATATATTAGGACATCTCATATCCTCAGGTGTACAGGTGATCATTTTCAAAAACGTTGGGATGAAGGGAAAACAAAACTGTTAATGACAATTATAATCAACATTTATTGAGGGTTTACTTGGTGCCAGCCACTCTATTTCATGTACTCAAGCCTGTAAGTACGATTATATTGCCTCTTTTACTAATGAGAAAACTAAGACTCAGAGAGGGAGGGTGACTTCCCTCAAGGTCATTAAGCTCATTAAATGGTGGAGTCAGAACTTGAATCCAGGTCTTCTGACTCCAGGACCTGTGCTCTTGACCATTCATTAGTCTCTGCCTAAATTGCAATCCACTCTGCCTTGCGATGTTATACTCTTTTGCTCTCTTGTTTTGAGTCCACGAAAGAGAAGCCTGTCTTCCCTCTGATTATCAGTAGAATGTTCACAACCCCCATACAACATCTCTTGGGATATATCTTTATGAGTCCATTTCTACAAAGGTCAGAGTTAAGATGGAAAAGCCATTTCTTTTCTTTCTTTCTTCCTATTTTTTTTTTGGTCACGCCATGCGGCATCCGCACCCCTGCAGTGGAAGCTCAGAGTCTTAACCACTGGACCACCAGGGAAGTCCTGTCATTTCTTTTTCTTTTAATTTTTTTCCTTATTGTCACAGGGGAATCTTTGGTAGAAAGTTTGAGTAAACCATTTTTGTGCTCTTAGGTAATGAGAATAGGGAGAAAATGCACCTTTTTCACCTAATTACAATTTAAAATTCTAAAGCATTTGAGATTTCAAATGTTAAACTTCACAGATGACTTGTCAATTGAGGAAAAGCTACTTATTTAGCTTTGAATCAAACAGATCTCTTTAGTATTTTAAGCTGTTTCTGTTCAGTGAGATCCCAAAGGGGCCTCTCCACACAGTGAAATCTAACTTCCCCTGGCATGAGGCCAGGAAGCTGTTTCTGACAGTCATTCATTACCACACCCAAGAGCATTTTAGAACAGTAGTGGAAGGAAATCCCAGAGCCAGTTGGGACTGTGTCCTCAGAGACACTGGTGAGGGAAGTGTCTGAGAGAGTTGAGATTTGGAGAAATGAGAGAGGTTACAGAAAGGTGGAAGATAATGCAAAGGAAAAGAGAAGGAAGAGAGGCAGGCAGCAGGGAATAGTACTCAAGGAAGAGTGAAGAAAGGAGTTTATGTTGTAGCAGGAGTGAGGGCCGATTAGATTTTAAAAGAAAAAAGTTATGGATTTAATGATTTATTGAATGCAAAATAAATTGTATAAACAGCTGGGAAGTTTTTCTTTAAAGACCTGCAAATAAAGAATAAATTAAAATGCAATAAAATAAAAAATTAAAGATAGGTAAATGCAAAGTAAAAGGAGGAAGAGGAAAAGAAAGATGCCAGCTTATATAGGTAGAAGAAATGACAGAATTTGAAAAACCAACATTTGCAACCACCAATGCAAAAGTTGATTCAGGAAGGATCATCAGTGGATGCTAAAACCAATGGGTGCAAGACTATGGGAGTACAGGATTTTCCCATGATTTCAAATAATCACTCTACTTATTATTAGTTTACTAATTAATTACAAAGGGCAAATAATGTACCTTTATTTCTTTTTTTTATAAATTTATTTATTTATTTTTTATTTTTGGCTGTGTTGGTTCTTCGTTGCTGTGCAGGGGCTTTCTCTAGCTGCGGTGAGCGGGGGCTACTCTTCATTGTGGTGCATGGGCTTCTCATTGCGGTGGCTTCTCTTGTCGTGGAGCACGGGCTCTAGGCGTATGGGCTCAGTAATTGTGGCGCACGGGGTTAGTTGCTCCGCGGCATGTGGGATCTTCCCGGACCAGGGCTCGCACCCGTGTCCCCTGCATTGGCAGGCGGATTCTTAACCACTGTGCCATCAAGGAAGTCCCCAAATGGAGAAACCTAGCAGGCAAACTTCAGCGTCATCTATAATGTAACAAACTGACATTATGTGTCTCCAGCAGCAGTGCAATGGGAAGTATACAATATCACCTAGGCAATATTCTTGCTAAAAATGTTTAACTTGAATCTAATCATGAGGAAAGAATCAGACAAATCCAGATTTCACAGGACATATTATGGTCTGTGCTCTTCAAAGTATAAATGTCATAAGAGACACACACACAAATATGAAGACCTATTCTAAATTAAAGGCAACTGAAATGACACGACAGTTAAATGTGATGTGTGAGCCTTGATTGAATCCTGGATCAGGAAAAAATATATATAATGTACATTACTGGGACAGTTGGTGAATTTGAATACAGACAGGGTATTAGATAATACGATCATAGTAATGTTAAATTTCTTGTTGTGATAACAGTACTGTGGTTTTATAAGGGAATATCTTAGTTCTTAGGAGACATATTTAAGGGTCAAATGTCATGATCTCTGTAACTTACTTTCAAATGATTCAGTAAAATAAATATTAATAAATAAATGGATGTATACATATAAAGTAAATGTGGCAAAATGATAACAATTAGTGAACATATGTGAAGGGTAAGTGGGTATTCATTGTACTATTCTTTCAACTTCTCTGAAGTTTTCAAGCATTTCAAAAAATTTTAAATATAGATAAAATTGTTTGCTTTAGATATTTAGATTCAGCCCTTTCTCAAGACAAGGTTAGGGTCTTAAGGTCTCTGGAATTCTCTGATTTATTTTAGGACTCCATTATAATTCTTCAGAAAATTCTAAAGCACACGTTAATGAACACCACCTAGGATGTCAAAACATTTTGTTTAAACCGGTGGAAGAAAGACAAGTGGCAGCAATTCTAGATTTTGAAGGAAACCAAAACCCAAAGAAAGGTGGCTTGTCTCCATTTTTGGGTGTGGGGCTTGGTGGCACAACTTCCTCTCTTTCACCATTAGTCCTTCCCTTATAAAGAACAAGTCACTCATGCACCTGACATCCAGGAACCAGGCTTGGGTATTGGCTAAGCCTCTGTCCATGGATTGAAGAGAAAGCAAAATAAAACAAAATATGGTAAGGGAGATAACCTACAGAGCTACACCTGGAGCTCAGTTCTTCAGGGGCTGATCGTATTTTGTGTGAGACTAATCCTGCCATTTGAAGAGAAAGAGAGCAGGACTGCAGAATCCAGGCAAGGTGGGGATGCTTGTCAAAACTGCCTTTTGGGGCTTCCCTGGTGGCGCAGTGGTTGAGAATCTGCCTGCCAATGCAGGGGACACGGGTTCGAGCCCTGGTCTGGGAAAATCCCACATGCCGCGGAGCAACTAGGCCCGTGAGCCACAACTACTGAGCCTGCGCGTCTGGAGCCTGTGCTCCGCAAGAGAGGCCGTGACAGTGAGAGGCCCGTGCACCGTGATGAAGACTGGCCCCTGCTCGCCGCAACTAGAGAAAGCCCTCGCACAGAAACAAAGACCCAACACACCCAGAAATAAATAAATAATTTAAAAACAAAAAAACAAAAAAAACTGCCTTTTATGACACTTAGTTGTAGTTATTTATAAGCAGGGGGGTGGCAAAACATTTTTTAAAGATTCATAAAGCAAGCAATTTTAATTTGTCTTAATTTAAAAATTAATATAACGTTTCATAGTATGTTTCAGAGGAGCAAACAGCATCTTGAAATGCAACAATAATAGGGAGTCACAATGCTGAGAAGGGTGAGAATCACTGGCATTAAGACACCATAGTGAAATCCTTCATTCATTCATTTATTCATTAAAAATACATTTATTATCTCTACCGAGTAGCCTGCAGCACGCTAGACATTGGGGAATAAACAAAAAGTGTAGTAGAGTTAAGTGTTTAACTGAAAAGGAAGACAGGTATCATAAAACAATCAGAGACCTTACACAGATGCTCATGGATGTAGCCCATGCAGCCGAGGACCACACCTGGTCTCTACTGACTCAAGGCTGATCCACCTTTATGTGCATTTTCCCTCTTTGGGACTTACTTAGAGATGTGGGACCATGCTTAATCTGTTGTTCTGGTTTAAACTGCTCCATTGCTTTCTTTTCTAAAGATTAAGCTTTGAGTGCAGCCTCAAGACTCAAGGGAAGCAGAGTGATTATGAGCCCTCCCACAGAACCCTGGTGCTCAATGGATTCCCTCTAATCAGACAACAATGCACATCACCACTCCAGATGAACTACCATGAAAAAAGGGTCGATGTATTCTGTGAAACTCTATGCATGGGGAAGCTAAGAATGTCTGATGTCCTTGGGATAGTGATGATATTGAGGCGAGGCTAGGAAAAGAACTGCAGTAGGTACAAAAATATCCCTTTGACTTTGGTCCCTTGTGGGCTACACACATTCCTACGTGGACCTACTTATTTCCTTCTTACCAGAAGCACCTGCTATTCCTGTCTCCCTGGGAACTTGTGGCCTCCCTCTCGCCATTTGAACAGCCTCGGTCCTGACCTGTGAGCATGTATGTGTGAGGTGTGTGGCCAGGGGGTATGAAAGTGAGGGGAGAGAGGACCTCTTTGTGAGTCAAAAAGTAAAATGTTAAAAGGTACTGAATCTGTGATCCTGCCTCACTTACCCTCCTGCTCTTATGAGAGGGGTTTCTGCTTTTCTGTCTTCCTGGCTGGGTTGAGAAAAGGTGGTTCTGAGAGAGCTCAAACCTTCTTTCCCACCTTGCACAAGCAGAGTAGACAGAGAGAGATTCTTGCAGAATGTAAGTGACTGTGACAGTACAGGGGCAGCACACAGAGGCACGTGTTCAGTATGTATGGCTGGAGAAATTATCTGTCTCCAGGGGGACATGTTTCACTGTGCATTAGCTTCTCGCTGCTTCTTTCTTCCCGATTTGTCTGCCCACTCTCTCTATCACTTGTTCTTCTGAGTCTCCCTTCCCACTCCCTGACCCACACCCCCATTCACAGTCCAGCTCTGCCCATCAACGTCTCCATCCATCTTCTCTGCCACGACCCGTCTCCCTCTCCTCTTTGCTCAATCTCACTCTTGCTGTCCAGGAGTCGCTTTTCTGTCTCATTTGTCTCTTGTTTTCTCTAGCTCACTTTCTCACATTCCATCTGTGTTTCCCTCTGTAATACCAGTTTTTTGGGTACCCTGAAGCTAGCAATAACCTTTTCTTGTTACATTAGTGTCCATAAGCAGCACTTGGTTTATTGATTGATTAGTTTTTATTTAAATTCTGTGGAGGAAAGAGAAGGGAATTTTTATCAAGTGAGAGCAGAGAGAAAACATGAAATCAAGCAGAGACACAACAGAAAGAAAGCGCATCCTGAGAAGATGGGGGTGGGGCTGATATAGGGGGAGGCATCAGAAGGCTTTGAACCCACGGTGTCTAATTTCCTTTCACATAAACTGGTTCAGATCTTCACGGCTGATGACAGCTAAGTCTGGATTATAAAGTGTGAAGTGCCAAGTTAGGCTTGGCACCTGACTCAGAGGCAGAGCTTCAGGGAGAAATGAGTTGGGTTAAATAAACCCAAGAAGCTGACGTGGGTAGAATTTCTTCTGCCTGACCCATTAACAACTGCGAATGGGACATTTTAGAAATGTTTTTAATGGAAATGCTTCAGTGGGGCATAGCCCTGAGAAGCAAGAACTTGGCTCTGAGGCCAGGCCTGGGGTGCACCGCAGGGATGTGGAGAGTCGGCTGATGCAGGGGTGGGGGGCGGCCTGGGTCAGGCAGGAGGTGGCGACAGCTGCTCATCAGGGCAGTTTGTGACTCCTGTGTTTGCTCTCTCGTCTTGCCTGCTATAATTAAAGCTTTCCCAATATGATTCTGGCTTCCTAAAGGGAAACTAGAATTTAAAAAACAAACAAGAAAAAATACCCCCAAATAGCAGAGATGCTTAGTTGCAATATACATGTTTTATTTTATTTTTTAAATAAATTTATTATTATTTAAAAATTTTTTTTGGCTGCGTTGGGTCTTTGTTGCTGCACGCGGGCTTTCTCTAGTTGCGGCGAGCAGGAGCTATTCTTCGTTGCCGTGCGCAGGGTTCAGTAGTTGTGGCGCATGGGCTCAGTAGTTGTGGCACACGGGTTTAGTTGTTCCCCGGCATGTGGGATCTTCCCGGACCAGGGCTCGAACCCGTGTTTCCTGCATTGGCAGACGGATGCTTAACCACTGCGCCACCAGGGAAGTCCCTATACGTATGTTTTAAATCATAAAGCTGTTAATCCTGTCTTGAGGTCACTGCTGCTGGTCAGTTTCAAAGCATCTAATCTACTGCTAGAGCCCTGGCAGGAGGGGCTCTTAACAAAACAACCAAAACTAACAGAAGGGCCCTGGTGGCGCAGTGGTTGAGAATCTGCCTGCCAATGCGGGGGACACGGGTTCGAGCCCTGGTCTGGGAGGATCCCACATGCCGTGGAGCAACTGGGCCCGTGAGCCACAATTACTGAGCCTGCGCATCTGGAGCCTGTGCTCCGCAACAAGAGAGGCGGCGATAGTGAGAGGCCCGCGCACCGCGATGAAGAGTGGCCCCCGCTTGCCGCAACTGGAGAAAGCCCTCGCACAGAAACGAAGACCCAACACAGCCATAAATAAATAAATAAAAATTGTAAAAAAAAAAAAAAAAAAGCTAACAGAAAATGAAATACGTAATTGTATTCACCAAATTAGATACGCTCATGTGAATTCATCACTGACCCAACCATCCTCCTTCTTCTGAGACTAGGGAAATGCTTCCCCAGTTTCCCTCCACCTTTTTTCACCTTACTCCCTTTCCATCCCCCCTCTTGCCTCGCTCCCCTGAGAGTCCACATAGAACCTGTGGACCATAACAAATCAGTTGTTTTATTTCCCCTCAAAGGATGTAACTTTCCATTCCCCAAATGGCTTTGACAGTTTTCTCATTTGCTAGCTGAGGAGGATATCAAGAGACATTGACCTTCTGGTTTTGCCTAAAGAGGGAACACTCAGTAACTATTATGCTTCAGTCCCTGATTTAACTGTGACCTTCCTCCCTCCTCCTCATGTCCTCGCCTACCTTTTCACCTTCCCTCATGAACATTCTACTCACCCCACAGGGCACCGCCGCTCCCTGTAGCCCTCCCTTGCCTGGTTTGGAGATGCTGTAAGGCACATCTGTCTTCAACCCCACAGCATTCCCTGCCAGCAAGAGGAAGCATGGGGCCTCTAGGAGTGTTTTGCTCCCTGTTTAACCAAATTAGTCCCATCACCTACCCTGAGGAGTCGGACTTGGGTGTTACTGAGCTATCTGTGGAAGGAGAAATTGTCAGACATCACTTAAAAAGCCCTGGCCCTTGGATGCCTGGGAACTGCAGAGAGAAATTAATCTTCTGGCTATTTAAGGCAATTTCTTTTCCATCATCCTTTGTCAAGAGGACTGCACTGGGAAATTAATCTGATGGGAGTCCCTGAACTGGTACACTCCACTCAACAGCATCTCTCCAGTGCTGTGCAGTATCCATCATCCCTGCACAGGCAGAGACACACATCACTGCAAAGCCAACTCCCCACCATTCCCAGCAGCAAGAAACTGCAATTGCAGAGTGAGCGTCACTGGGCCTGGAGACTTGCAGTTTTCCTCTATCTCTGCTCTACTTTCTTTCCAGAAAACCTAACACAGATTGATCTCTTCCATTAAGCCAGTCTTTCTTTTATCCAAAATGCAGGAAGGCAGAGAAGCAGGGATATGCCAGAACACAGGACTCTAGGATATGCATTTTTTTGCCTGAACATAAGGACTCAGCCAGTGCAGAATAGGTGTTTACACTGAACAGCTAGACGACTGCAAAGTCAGGTGTGAGACAGCAACAAGGCAAGGGCAGCATTGCTTCATGACTATCTCTTCTCTCCAGACTGAATTTTCTTTCATGGGAAAAGAGCCCAGGGAGTCTCATGCTCTCTGGGGGTCAATGTAAAAGAATTCCAATCTTCAACTCTCTTTTCATCCTCAAGGTTATTTCCCAGGGCAGTTGTTTTCAAATTGTGTTCCTTGGGATTCCAAGAAGTTCCAGGGAGTATGCGTGGGGGGACGGGGGGGGGGGGGGGTGGCGACGTGGGAAGTGGCTGGAGGGGGAAGCTCAATGGTTGAGGCGCTGGGCCCTTCAACTCTACTTCAATCTGATTTGATTTCTTTCAGGGACTTGGATTTCTCCTAAGAGTTCATTTTTTCAAAAAGAGTTCTAATTTTGTAAAAGGTCTGCAAACGACTGTCCTAAGTGAGAGGAAGATGACCGTCTCTGCCTCTTGCAGCTAAGCATCTGCCGACGGCTGCGCAGAAGGGAGCTGTAGCGTGGTTCCTGCCTGCTTTGACTGTAGAGCAGGTCTAGGTCCACGCTGGCAGCTCCTCCGCTCCAGGGGCTCTGGAGGCACCTTTCAGCAAAATGAATCTCCTTAGGCACGAGAGTCATTTGTTTTCCAAACTCCCTTCTCTGGTCTCACTAATTCCCAATTTCCCTGCATTTCACAAATGCAATTAACAAGCCTCCATCAGTTCCTGGCCGACAGCCTTCATCAGTCAATACGGAGACTGCAGGAGGCTGAAGGGGGAGGGAAGGTGCAAGAAGGGAAGGTTGCTGCAGTATGGGGGAGAAGAGGCTTTACCCCTCTAGTTCTGTGGATAACCCTTCCCAGCCCCTTGGCCTCAAAAGACGACACTGTATTGTCACCCTCACCAACCACTTTCTTCCTTCTTGCCAACTAATACAAAGCAGTGTTTATGCCCTCCTCTCCCATTTCTTAAAAGTTTCTCCCATCAACCTCCTCTATCTCCTCTATGTCCTATGTCTTCTCTTTAACAGAAGGCCTTGCCATCTGCTGCCACCATAGCTTGGGAAGCCCCTCAGCGCTGGGTGTGATAAATCAGCCATCTCTCTGCTCTCAGCAGGGCCTCTTCCCCACCCACACGTTCCAGTGAAAATTTTGTGCCGCTTCCTGCCCAGGAGGCTATAAGTCCACCATCATCTCCGTCTGTCTCCCACACTGGCACACACTGGAGGGCCAGGACAGGGATCACCAGGCTGGTGGTCACTACTGCTTTCACACACACCTCTTTGTCCTCTCTTTTCCCAGGGTCAAAGCCTTCCCTTCCCAACTGGCTTACCCTCTCCACCTTTCTGCTCTGCATGTAGCATCAGCCTCCCCTCCCCCACCACAGGAGGAGAGCTTTTTTCCTCTGTAGCTCGGCCTGGTACAGCCCTGTGCATCTTTCCACCTCATCAACTTTTCATCTCTTTGCAAACAGAATCAGGAAGTCTCTCCCTTCTCCCTCCCTCTCCTTCTCCTTTGTTATTAGCTTCATGAGTGGGGACGTTAATGTATTCACTAGACAATGTCTTCACACCACTGTTTCCTGTAATTACAGTCACTTCCCTCCCACTGTCCCGGCTTATTTGACTGTAAAGTGCTTGGAGGGGGGACAGTGTGGAGAAAAGACACAACACAGGCTGAGATCGAGTAGTGTAATGTTAACATCCAAGAAAGTAAAACAAAGAATTACCTCTGCAGTAACTCATTAACAACGGGTAACACATGGAGGTCAATGCACCAGAGATTAAAAAAAATGATCGATACAATCAGGGACCCCTCCACTACAGGATGGGGAGCTGTACCCATATTACCAACAACAGTCACCCCAAGCAAGGCAAGCAGCCACATCTGCCCTCCTTCAGGGGGTAGATCCACTATACTTGTCATGTAGATCAGCTACATTGTCACTGGAGACTCGGATCCAGCCATCCTCCCGGACATGGTAGAGGTTGACGGAACCTCCTGAGTAGGCATCTCTGTAGGTGGCTTGGTAGATGGCTCGACGGGCCAGATCATAGGCCTCTTCCACCTCCAGGTCATAGGAGTAACCCCTATCCATGACCCCATAAGCATACACAGAGCCAGAACCTACAGAGAAGGTGGCCCCCGAGATCCGGTTTCCTTCACTGTCCACATAGTACAGGCCTGGAAAGAGAGATGAGGTTAGTAAGAAAAAAATGATCACCCCTTTTGACATCTGATTCATCCTCCAAGGCAACAGTTCTCCATTCCTGTTGAAACCCAGGGGAGACCAACAGAAATACAACAAAATAACACTTCTATAAAATTACTTAAAAAAAAAAGGTGAAGGGGCTTCCCTGGTGGCGCAGTGGTTGAGAATCTGCCTGCCAATGCAGGGGACACGGGTTCGAGCCCTGGTCCGGGAAGATCCCACATGCTGCGGAGCAACTAAGCCCGTGTGCCACAACTACTGAGCCTGCGTGTCTGGAGCCTGTGCTCCGCAACAAGAGAGGCCGCGATAGTGAGGCCCGCGCATCGTGATGAAGAGTGGCCCCCACTTGCTGCAACTAGAGAAAGCCCTCGCACAGAAACGAAGACCCAACACAGCCAAAAATAAATAATAAATAAATTAAAAAAAAAAAAAAGTGAAGAAATCGAATTAAATTTTAAGACTTCAGGATTCTACACATACCATCCCATCTTACCTCACATTACAGTAACTGCCTTGTCTGTCTGCTCTGTACAACCAAAAAGCAAGTATAATTCAAATGACTTAGGTTTCAAGCACAGAACTTCAGGCGCTGCGAGAGGTAATATTTAAGACAATCCTGGGATTTCCCTGATGGTCCCGTGGTTAAGACTCTGCACTTCCAATGCAGTAGGTGCAGGTTCGATCCCTGGTTGGGGAACTAGGATCCCACAGGCTGTGCAGCCAAAAAATGAAGGAAAAAAAAAACCAAAAAGACAATCCCAACCCTCAGAGTTTAGACTATCTGGAGCGCAAGGCATACATCACACAGTAAGAGAATAAAGCCTATAATTTTAAATCATATTGTAAAGACCTGCACTGTCCAGTATGGTAGCCACTAGCCACAGGTGACTACTGAGCATTTGAAATGAAGCTAGTACCACATGCTGGAGTAATAATATTTTGGATCTATTGGGTTAAATAAAATATATTATTAAAATTAATTTTCCTTTTTATTTTTAAAAATGTGGCTACTGTAACATTTAAAATTACATGTATGGCTCATACTATATTTCTATTGGACAGTGCTGGTACAGTGGTAGGCCAGGTCAACCGCCTATTTTTTTTATTTTAATTTTTTAAATTAATTTTTTTTGGCTGTGCTGAGCGGCTTATGGGATTTTAGTTCCCCAAACCCAGGCCCTTGGCAGTGAAAGCGCACAGTCCTAACCACCAGACTGCCAGGGAATTCCCCCAAGCACCAATTTTTATAAAGTTTTATTGGAACATAGCCACAGCCATTTGTGTATATATTGTCTATGACTCCTTTTTTGCTAAAACAATGGAGCTATGTAGTTGAGACAAAGATCATATAGCCTGCAAGCCTAGAATATTTACTTATATTTGGCCCTTTATGAAAAAGTTAGCCAACCTCTGGTATAGACAAAAGTTTAGACAAAGATGTAGTAAAATTTTTATCATTTCCATCTGCCCGCTGGGCCTCTCCAGCTGGATGCCTTTGTCACCAAATTCATATTTAAATTTCCTGTCCTCAAATACCTTCAGTGGTTCTCCATTACCTGCCAAACTCATCCGTCTTCTGCCCCACCAATCCACTTCCTTCTGTATTTTCAAGTTCTGTCAATGCATCACTAATCTTTTTCCTATTTCAGTGGTTCTCAACACTCACTATGCATCAGAATCATCTAAGGAAGTTTTTTTTTTTTTTGCCACAGCAAGCGGCTTGCAGGATCTTAGTTTCTGGATCAGGGATCAAACCCAGGCCCCGGCTGTGAAAGTGCTGAGTCCTAGCCACTGGACCACCAGGGAACTCCCAGGAAGTTTTTTAAAAAGATGCCTAGGACTTACCCCAGGTATTCTTTTTCAATTGGTCTGGGTGGGGGACAAGCACGGGGCTAGATTCTTAAGTTCTTCAGGTGATTATGATACAAGCCAGGTTGAAAAGCACCGCCCTTATCAGTGTTCAGGTTCCGATGGTTCTAACATGGAGCCCGTCCTCAAGTCCCATTGCCACTACCTTGCCTAGTCAGCTCACCATCTGGTTCCAGTTGCTTCACAATTAAACTAGACTTTAGTTCCAATTAAATTAGGTGTCCAGTTACTTCCCCCAAAATCTCATGCTTCTTCCCTGTCTTCTTTTGTTCATTCTGTTTCCTTTCTCTCATTTTCACATCCAGGAAAATGAGTCCTCCCCAATTCCCCCCATCAGAAGCAATCCCCCCCACCCCCCAAATTCCTTCAGCATTTTATTGGTTCTCTTTAAAGTGGCATTCATCTCATTCAGCCCTGCATTAAGTAATCTGTGATCCTTTCTCAGTCAGCTTGAGGCCAGGGGCTGACTCATCCTGAATGGGACAGCTTGTCAGGAAGGCTTCTTGAGATGGTACAATTTAGGTTATGCTATGACTTCCTGTATTTTCCTTGCTAGCCAGTTTCTGTACTCTTACACTGTTTTCCACCACCTGGGACCAATCCAATAGCTAAGGATTCAAAACAACATTTCTGAAATGCTACCCTAGACCACACAAGATGTATGGAACTGTTCTTTCACACTTTTCAAAGAGAAAAGTGTTTCAGTTTCCAAAGTAACAAACTGAGCTCCTCTATCACATGCACTTTTAAATCTCTCCTCATTCATCCTCTATTGAGTAATGAACTAATATTCTCCAAAGCAAATGAAAAAGTGGTGGGTCTCCTACAGTTGTTCAAAAGAGAAAAACTAGGCATTTAGAAAGCAGGTAAATGAAGGAATTCCCTGGTGGTCCAGTGGTTAGGACTCAGTGCTTTCACTGGTCAGGAATCCCTGACAGTTCAATTCCTCCTAGTCAGGGATCCCGAAAGCCGTGCAGTCAAAAAAAAAAAAAAAAAAAGGGGGCGGGGGGAGGTAAATGAATGAAGCAAAGCCAATAGGAGGAAAGATTAACTATTTTCAAGCACCAACGGGGGAAAAGTAAACAGAAGGTGACTAGCTGTATCCCAGCTTAACTAAAGGGACATTCAAAATTGGCTGAAGAAGAACTGATATCAGATACAAGACTGAATTTCCTGTCAAAGTTTTTATATACCAGAAAGAAAAATAGGCTAAGGAATTTCTTTTCAGAGATGACAACAGAACCTAGGTGATTATATCAAGCAAAGAAAGGAGATGAGCCCCAAAGGGCCCCCCTTCTAGGCCAAAGACTCTCTTCAGGAAAAAAGGGAAGAGAAATGACTAACTTTTGAGTAGGTACTTAGTTTCGCTGTCCAATATGGTAGACACCAGCGACATGTGGCTGTTGAGCACCTGAAATGGGGCTAATGACACATGCCGAAATGATAATATTTTAGTTATTTTGGATTAAGAGAACTGTTAAAATTAATTTCACCCATTTCTTTTCACTTTTTAAATACATCCATTAGAAAATGTAAAATTACATGTGCAGTTCACATTGTATTTCTATCAGATGGCACTGACTAGAGTTTTTATGTCTATTAGCTGATTTAATTCTTAAATACAACTCTTTGCAAGTCTTATCATTTTACAGGAGAGGCCAGAAGGAAACACATTATGTGTCAGAGACACTACATGCTTGACATGTATTACCTCATGGAACCTATGTAACAGACGATGAAAACAGTCTAAGAAAATAAGCAACCTGCCCAAGGTCAGAGGGGTGGTCAATGACACAGCTGATCTACTTCCCTGCCCCTTCCTACACTACAGCCCTTCCTTGAACAAACAGACGAAACGACTGAGAACTAACCAACACATCCCCAGCACTGACATACGCTCTTTCATTCATTTGTTCATCCAACCCCTCCTCTCTGTAGTGCCAGCCCAAGAATCACATGGTTGCAGCTTAACTCACCAGGGCCTCTCTTATCCCAGCCACAGATCATGGTGCCCATGGACAGCCCCATGCCTTTATACTGATACACCATGTTGGCAAGCAGCTTGGAGGCAGCTGCTACCGAGATGCGTTCCTTGTTTCGAAGCTCATAGATTCGACACTGCCGAGCCAACAGCCGCTCCCAAAAGCTGCAATCCGCTGCACCCCCAGCCATAGTACCCAGCAGGTAGGGGTTGATCTCTATCACCTTCTTTACTGTCTGGGAGGCAATGTAGGCACCTGCTGTGGCCCGGGAGTCTGCTGCAACAATGACTCCATGGCGAAACTGTTAAGATCAGAGGAAACACAAAACAGGCCACATGAGACCACAAAACATCATCTTTGACATTTCTTTATGCATCAGTGCAAACCCAGAACATCTCTGTCTCCGCCGTTTTGTACTTCACAACATACTTTCACTCATATTAATGTCACTAGACTTTCACATCAATCCCTTGACATGGGATTACCTTCAGTATTACCTTCACTTGATGGCTGAGGAATGAGATCGAATGACCTACCCTAGATCATACAGCCAGTTATTGCAAAGCTGGGCCAGGAATCCCAATTGTCTGGCTCCTAGTACAGTGCTTCCTCCCACCAACCTTCCTCCTCAAGCCATAACGTTTCGGTAACCCTGGCCTATCGGGGCTACTCAGTTTCTAAAACCTTTGGTGGTTAGAACAGCCTTCCCTCTGCCAGTGTTCACTGCTGCTGCGTCCTTTCCTGGACAATAGCACCCTGGGGTCGCCTAGGTATCAACCCAAGCAGCCTCGGGCTCCTTCTCCCAGTTACCACACTCCCCGCCCTTCCAGCCCCGTCACCCCCCACTCCGGCCAGAGCGAGAACCGAGGCCTCTTGGGGCAGTGAGACAGCGAAACCGCCGCGGTTGGGGTGAGAGGCCCGAACCTCCGTCTGGGTTTCGTGGCCGCGACCACCGCGGGTTCCGGACCAGCTGGGAGGTCGGGAAGGGCGCGGGCGCGCGGAACTCTGCCCGGCGCGACGGCTGGGTCCGCACCTTGAAGGCCAGGGTGGTGGTTCCATGAAGTATTTCGATTCTCGGCTCCTCTGGGACACCCCAGCTGGGCGCGACCAGGCTCAGCCCATCGCTGGGACTCCCTGGACCCAGGTCCAGCAGATCCGCACGACCCCCGAGCCCGAAAAACCCGCGCCGGTTCACGGGTAACGGCCTCTCCAACACGCTAGCCAGCGCCATGTCTAGTAAGGGCAAAGGGAACTGCCTGCCAGAACGCCTAGCAAAGAGCGGCCGGGCAACGCCTCGTCGTCACAGCTTCACTCCCTATTAAATCTATCACAGGGAGCAACCATTTTAACTCCTGGCAACCACGCCTCCAAACACAGGAGCCAGACGCGAGTGATTATTTTCACCGAGGAGGAAAAAATAAATGGCTTCACTCCTCTTAAATTACAAAGGGATGTGGCTGCCATCTTGACTTTGGTCACGTAAACAACACGGGATTAGATTAACCTCAAATTCATAGGAAGCAATCGCAAACGTCCAGGTCGAGGGAAGGAAGTGGGGCCGGCCATCTTTCAGAAGGGCGTGACTGGATGAAAACCTGTTCTAAACCGGTAGCGGTAAATCAGCCCCGCCCCGCCCCGCCCGGTGTCCAAGCAACACTTACATCACTACTGCTTCAGCAGTCTGTTAACGCGACTGAAGTTGCCATTTTGTGTAAGGGTACTCTCTAATACTGGGTAAAGTAATGATCTACGTTGAGGCCATTTTCCTATGAAGTTAGTAAAACCACAGTAGTTTGTGCTAAAAAGCGCAACAAAATAAGAGCGCTATACCGCTTGTTGTTTGATAACATCAGTCGCCACGCTAGCCACGTTCTTTAACAGTAACCAATTTTTAAGATTCAGTGTTGTCTTTACTCCCACCCTCTGGTGGAAATTCTACTAAGTAATGAATTGACCAAAAGGCAGGTAGAAGAATAAAGAAGGAAAAGCAAAGGGCCCAGTTAATCCACAGACTGGGTTCGCAATTCAGCTCCTGAATAACTGAGTCAATAGTAATTTACCATTTCAGAGCCCGGAGGAGAGTTGAGGCTCCATAAAGATGTACAAAGAGGTTTTCTGACTTAAGCTAGCTAAGACAAGCTCTTATTCAGGAATGTGCTGTATTTCATTTTCTCTCCCTCTCTTCACCCACCTTCATTTTTCAACCCTTTTGGGAACCATAACAAGCAAGGAACTGGGCAAGTGTATGAAATGTTGCCTCCTGCTTTATGGGTCTATGAAGTCAGCATCTGCCCTTCCTTGTTGGATT
Organism: Balaenoptera acutorostrata; assembly: GCF_949987535.1. Classification (NCBI taxonomy): domain Eukaryota; kingdom Metazoa; phylum Chordata; class Mammalia; order Artiodactyla; family Balaenopteridae; genus Balaenoptera; species Balaenoptera acutorostrata. Next base: position 106,065,452 of record NC_080066.1, read on the forward strand.
CCAGCAGCAACGTCCATCAATATCTAAATTTCTGGGCTTCCCTGGTGGCGCAGTGGTTGAGAATCCGCCTGCCAATGCAGGGGACACGAGTTCGATCCCTGGTCCGGGAAGATCCCCATGCTGTGGAGCAACTGAGCACATGCGCCACAACTACTGAGGCTGTGCTCTAGAGCCCGTGAGCCACAACCACTGAGCCCACGTGCCGCAACTACTGAAGCACGCGCCTAGAGCCTGTGCTCCGCAACAACAGAAGCCTCCGCAATGAGAAGCCCGTGCACCACAACGAAGAGTAGCCCCCGCTCACCGCAACTAGAGAAAGCCCATGTGCAGCAACGAACACCCAACAGAGCCAAAAATAAATAAATTTATTTAAAAAAAAAATCTAAATTCCTCTTTCCTCCGATGCCCAACTCAGCCCCTCCTCCTCCCAACAGACTGTGAGAGTGTTGTATTTTTAATGCTGAAATTTGGCAACTCTTTCCAAACCCAACCATCAGAATGTAATGAAGCAGAAGATCTTTCTGTGGGTCTCACACTTGGATGGTGTGGAAAATGCAGAGTGCCTCTGTTTACTGAGCATGTATTATTTTGCAGTCACTCCTGCAATGCAACTAATCCTCCTGACTTCTCTCAGTGGTTCTTTCACTCTGCCACTAATGCTGTCTGCCTCTCTTAAGGCACTTTCACATTTTACCTGGTTATAAATATACATTTATCTCCCACTGGATTGTGAGCTTTTAAAGACAGGCATTTCTCGGGAATCCCCTGGCGGTCCAGTGGTTAGGACTCCACACTTTCAGCGCCAGGGGCCCAGGTTCAATCCCTGGTCAGGGAATTAAGATCCCACAAGCTGTGCAGCATGGCCAAAAAACCCCAGCAACTGTAAAGACAGGCATTTCTCTACTATTTATCTCTGTGCCCACTGTGTGCTTAATACACGTTTGCAAAATGAACACATGAAGAATGACAATAATGTTCTTCCAGTCACAGAGGCTTGAAGCCCTGGCTCATCTTGACAACTCCCCTTCCTTTACTCCACGTCCACTAGGTTGCCAAGTCCTGTTCATTCTCCCTCTACAGTGCTTCTCACATTCTTTTTCACTGCAACTGATACCGCCTTTGGCTTCTTATCTCCTCACTCCTGAATTTCTGAAATATTCTCCTGATTTTTCTGGGTACAAACTATGTCTCTAGTTTATCCTGCGCAGCACCAGATTGATTTTCCTGAAACATCATCTTGATCTTATCATTTGCCTGCTTAAAAATGGTCGGTAAGGTTCAGCTCCTCAGCATGCATTCAAGGCCTTCCATAATCTGTTCCCAATTTACCTTACATTAGTTCTCTGCTCCAAGGTCCCACTCAGGGAGACCTCAAAGAGGAGAGGTACAAATGATCAGTGCTGCTGTTGGTGGGAATATAAATTGGTGCAGTCACTATGGAGAATAGTACGGAGGTTCCTCAAAAAAAAAAATTAAAACTAGAACTACCATATGACCTAGTAATCCCATGTCTGGGTATTTATCCAAAGGAAATGAAATCACTATCTCGTAGAGATAGCTGCACCCTAATGTTCATTGCAGCACTATTCACAGTTGCCAAGACATGGAAACAATATCCATCATCAATGGATGAATGCATAAAGTGTTATATAAGTGGTGGAACATTATTCAGCCATAAAAAAGAAGGAAATCCTGCCATCTGTGACAACTTGGATGAAACTTGAGGGCATTATGCTAAGTGCAAGAAGTCAGATGGAGAAAAACAAATACTGTATGATCTTACTTATATGTAGAGTCTAACAAAGCCGAACTTTTAGAAACAGATAGTAGATTGGTGGTTGCCAGAGGCTCAGGGTTGGAGAAAATGAGATGTTGGTCAAAAGTGTACAAACTTCCAGTCATAAGAGGAATAAGTTCTGGGAATCTAATGTACAGCACAGCAACTATAGTTAACAATACTCTTGTATACTTGAAAGTTGCCAAGAGAGTAGATCTTAAATGTTCTTATCATAACAACAACAAAAATGGTAATCAAGTAAGGTGAAGGATTTAACTAACCTTACTGTGTAAACATTTTGCAGTACACAGACACACACACAGAGGTATCAAATCATCATATTGTACACCTTAAACTTACACAATGTTATATGTCCATTGTATCTCAATAAAGCAGGGGTTGGGGGAAGAAAACAATGATAAGTGCTGTAGTTCAGAGGTGAGAGAGTTTGGTATAGATTGGAGTGAGGTTGGGGGTCCAGGAAGGCTTTGCCAAGGAGGTCTGGATCATTTCCTTAAATATCACTTAGATCCCCTTTCTTCTCAAACTCACAGCCTCTCTCCTCTCTCAGCCTGAATCTGGAAAGGATTTTCAGAATAGGTGGTACTTAAGCCAGACTTGGAAAGATAGGATTCAAAAAGAAGAAGGGGGAGGTGGGAGATGTGTTAGGAATTGCGTGAAAAGAGGTTGTGGTGGATGGATTAGGATTGGACCACAGTGGGCCTTAAATGCCAGCCTGGGGTGGACTTGATCTTGTAACCCTTCAAGGTTTCTTAGTAGAGGAGACATGGGATTTGAGTGATACCTTAGGAAATCATGTCAGTGTGGAGGATAAGGTTAGAGGCGGAGACTGGTGGGTGGCCAGCTCCTGGGCCACTCACCTGCGCAGATCTGACTTAATAATGGCCTGACTTAGAGACGTGGCGATCCAGCCATATATAGTCTAAGACTTAGTTGTTAGTAAGAGGAGACGTTCTTATCTCTTCAGTAAGATTCCCATGTGGTCCTACACCAGGGAAGAAAGAAGGACTAGTTGGACCTTTGTGTGACTTCCTGGTTTCTCTAGTCTTCCCCTGACATGTTACACTTGCCCTTAGTACTGAGACTCCAGGAAACTATGATGCCACAGCCTCAGCATTATGATGTCTGGAGGGTCCGGGCTCTTTCCTTTGCATGTACGTCTGTTTCTTTGAATAAACCCCTTCCCGTGGCACCTCTCTGAGCCGTAATGTTTAGTAAAACATACTCCATATGACAAGTAGCTGTAGCTTGTCACTCTGCCCCAATCTACTTTATGTTTCTGAAGGGCCAGCTGTCAGGGTCCACCCTTGGTTGATCTAAGACTTAGACTCAGCATTACGGCATCAAAGTCCATTGTTTCTCCTGCCTTGGAACCACAAACCAGTCTCTTGCCATTGAGAACTATTGGGCAGAAGGGAGACCAATAGATCCTTTCAGCTACATCCTCAGAACTTTAACACCAGTCAGAGAAGCTATACTGCCAGAGAATTTTCAGAAGTGCCACGTTTGTATGCAGATGGAAGTTCATGTCCACCCCCAAAGCAGAGAAAGATCTCCAGGTTCTAGTTCCCCTTCACCTGGCCCCTCAGTACTCTGCCTTTCTGAAGCTATCTGAGCACCCCATACCAGGCTCTCCTGCTCTTGTCTCTTTTGTCCTTACCCCAGTCCCTTTCTCTTTCCTCACCTTGACCATGAGGTGAACCTGTGAGCTCAGCGTCATAGCTCCCCAACCCCGCACCCCGGAAGAGAGAACCCAGCATTAGGGACTCCTGCCACGGTGGGTCCATGGCAATCTATTCCGTTTTGTTTTGTTTTGTTGGCCAAACTGCGCAGCTTGTGGGATCCCAGCTCCCCGACCAGGGATCGAACCCGGGCCACAACAGTGAAAGCCCGGCATCCCAACCACTAGGCCACCGGGGAACGCCCGTGGCAATCTCTTCTGACTGTGCCATTGCGCTGACTTGTCTCCACCTTTCCCTAGGCTGGGAGCCCTTTCAGGGCAGGGGCGGGGCCTTATTTACCTTTGTGCGCCCAGGGCCCCCCACAGGAAAACCCAGAGGAACCCAGCTCTGCTCCTTCCACTGGCGCCCCCTTTCCTTTTCGGTTACCCAGCCACCACCCAACTCCAGGTGCTTGGAGGATGACAGACAGGAGACTCCTTGGATGACGCTCGGCTGTGTCACGGGCAGCGTCTCCCCAGCGCTGGAGACTCTACTGGCCTCGTTCTGTCTCCCCTGAGCAGTCCTCTGAGGGACAGGGCACTGCTCCATCGGCCAGTCCCAAAGCCTGGTTTGGGGTTAGGGAGAAGGGAAGCCACAGATCACACGCCTTCCCAGCTGGTTCTGGCTGCAGCCCAGCTCCTCCTTGCTGTCGCTCTTCCTCCGCCTGACCCAGCTCACAAATCCCTGCCTTGCTCCTTCCAACCTTCGCTGGACCCCAGGGATGGCTCTGCAGGATGTGTGCAAGTGGCAGGCCCCCGACACCCGAGAAGCCTCACCTCACCTGCCTCAGGCTGGTGGCTGGGCTCTGCCCCAGGGCTGGGACCCTCAAACCTTCCTGCAGATCCATGGCCCCAGGCTGGCCCATGGTACCACCACCCTGGCTTTCCGCTTCCGCCATGGAGTCATCGCCGCGGCTGACACGCGGTCCTCCTGTGGCAACTACGTGGCCTGTCCGGCCTCACGCAAGGTCATCCCTGTGCATCGGCACCTCCTGGGCACCACCTCTGGCACCTCGGCCGACTGCGTCACATGGTACCGGGTGCTACGGCGGGAGCTGCGGCTGCGGGAACTGAGGGAGGGTCAGCTGCCCAGCGTGGCCGGCGCCGCCAGACTCTTATCAGTCATGATGTCGCGCTATCGGGGGCTGGATCTGTGCGTGGCCACTGCCCTGTGCGGCTGGGACCGTTCCGGCCCTGCCCTCTTCTACGTCTACAGCGACGGCACCTGCCTGCAGGGGGACATCTTCTCGGTGGGCTCTGGATCTCCCTATGCCTATGGTGTGCTAGATGGCGGCTACCGCTATGACATGAGCACCCAGGAAGCCTACGCCCTGGCCCGCCGTGCTGTGGCCCATGCCACCCACCGTGATGCCTACTCGGGGGGCTCCGTGGACCTCTTCCACGTGCGGGAGAGTGGATGGGAATATGTGTCCCACAACGATGCCTGGGTGCTGTACTCGGAACTGCGGGAGCTCCCAGGGCTGGGGCCAGAGCAGGAACGGGAGGAGGAGGCCACCCCGGACAGAGCCGGTGAAGGCGGAGGACCGTCTGTGGCGCCAGCCCCGGGGGACTCGAGGATGCCCACAGAGACGCTGTGAGCAGCAGTAGGACCTGGGGGGCCCAGCCCAGGGAGTGGGTGGCAGATGGGGCCGCAGGGGGGGCAGACTCACGGCGTCTGGCTCCTGCTCTTGTGGGTTACGGCTTCATTTGTTCCAAGTCTCCATCCCTTTCTCCTCCTGGAGCCATTGACGGCTCTCTCCGACATGTTCCTGTTGGCGCCCAATAGATTGATCCAGCCTCCTTCTCAGCACCGAGTCCTCTTTCAGCAAGTACTTATTGCACACCGGCTGCACGCCAGATGCTGTGCTAGGTGCTAGACCCTCTTTTCTTGCCACCCTCCTTTCTGCTTTTTCCCATCCTATCCCCAGTCTCTCTTCCTCTCGTTTTAGTTCTTAGCTCAGCTTCAGAGTCTTTGCCACTTTCTCACCTTGGTGAGTGGAGATGGCTGGAGGGGAATGAGGTGGGGACAGTGGCCCAGAGGGCCCAGGCTGGAAGGGACAGGGACAGTGCAGCATGCACACCTGGGGGTGGTGATGGGCTTCCCACATCTGCTTTTCTTCTCCGCCCCCCTCCCCGACTTGACCCTAATGACTATGAGGCAAACTCCTTTACTGAATGCAGTTTTCATGATAACTCTTTGAGGTAAAAGTGATCCTCACTTGACAGAAGAGGAAACAGGTTCAAAGGGTTATGTGAGCTGCCCTAGGTCACACAGTCAGTGCAGAGATGATGCTGGGATCCTGGCCTTCCGCTCCAAGGCTGTGCTCGTTCAACTCAGTTTCTCTCCCAGGGCCTCTTCCTGCCAGGCGTCTGGGGAGTGATGTGGGGAAGAGAGCAGCTGGGCCGTGCCCCTGCCTGGTGGCCAGGGAAGGAGGAACCCAGAGGAGCCCGAGGGCCTGGAGGGCTGAGCCCAGGAAGCAGCCCCCACTGAGCCCCCTCTACCCCCCACTTGTCAGGGCCCGAGCCATTGCCCCAGGCACTCCCCCGCTCCCTTGCACTCTGGCTTCCAGGCATGTCATGGCCGTTGCCAGACTTCTCCTCCCGCTGTCCCTTTGCCTTCTCTCCAGCCTCTCCTTCCAGTAGCTCCCTCTGGGCATGAAGAAAAGAGAGAAGTGGCTGTGCTGGTGGGAACTGCTGGGTTAGCACAGCCTTTCCCACCCCTCCTGTCCCCTTGCCGCTCCCTTGTAAGCCCTGACTTGGCGATGCAGGCTGACAGCTCCAGGACGGATGCCGCCCCGCCCTCCCCTCCCCAGGCCAAGTGAGGGAGGAAAGCAGGGTCAGCCTAGGAGGTGGCACCTGAAGGTTCCTGAACCTTCTTTCTCTCTCCCACTCCTACAGCTTCCATCCCAAGATGAACAGTACCTTTCCTCCCTCCTGGACACCCCTCCTCCCAGCCTCCAGGCCAGTCGTGAGCCCCAAGCCTGCACCTCAGGCTAAGAATTCCTCCAGGCAGGAGCTGGCCAGACAGAGGAGCCCCAGCAGGCTCTGGCTTTCAGGGGATGATGGGAGAGGAGGGAAGAAAGCTGAGGGAGTCCCAGGAGGGAAAGCAGTAGGGAAGAGGTGGGGAAATGGTCAGCGGGAGGGGGGCCGCAGAAAGGTGCTCAGTACAGGAGGACTAGCCTACGAGCCAGGGTCTGGGAATCTGGCTGGTGGCCTCCATAGCAATTCTTCATCCCTCACCCACTCCTCAGCCTCAGGAGAGGAGGTGCAGGACACTGGGAATGATCACTAGAGGTCAGGGACCCCTAGGCCAGCTTGGTCCTGGAGGAGCACAGGAGGAAGGGCAGCTTTTGCCCAGGGTTCAAGTGTTTGATTGACTCAGACATAAGAGGGGGCACCTCCACATGCAGAGGTGAGTGTGGGTCTGTGACCTGTTGTATGTGAGTGATCCAGGATAGGCGATGCATGTGCAGTTCCTATGTGCAGAGACAGGAAACAGGCTGGAAGTTATCAGGGAGAAAGACGGGCCTTATCACTTCTTTTGGGGAAAAGAGATCCAGAGTGGGGTGCGGCAGGCTCACCCCACTGGTTCGATACTTCTGCATCCTCCCACCCCTGTCCTGAAGCCCCAGGGGTGAGAAAAAGCAGAGAGGGAGGGGCGGGCTAGCTTGGGGGTGCCACTTGAGCCCAGCCCAACGCTCCCTGGGAACCACATGCGGCTCACCCCCTGGAACACTCTGTGCCCCTCCCCTTCTCATTAATCAGGGAAGGAGGATTAAACCCAGATAGGGAGGGCATAACAGGGGGGAGCCCCACTCTTCTTGTGTCTCCTTCTCCCATCACCTCTGCCCTTCTCTCTCTCCTCCTTTCCTTCCATGGTTCTGCTCTTCTTCACTCCCTTTGACAGATTCTGTCTTTCCAATGGTGAGGTATTTAAGACCAGAGATAAGCCCGAGGGTCTAGCTGAAAAGCCTGTTTCCCTACATTGTTGTTTTCCTTGAAGCTTAATGAGCTGGGGAGGACCTCAGGAGGGTGTTAAGGAGGGCTGGGAGAGCAGGCAAAGGCCTGCATCCCACTTCAATGCACCCCTCACTACCCAGGGGCGGCCCACGAGTCAATCCCTCCTTTTCTCCACTTACTCCTGAAGGCTTGATGCAGACATCAGGGGAGACCAAAGGGGTGGATCTAGCCCTGAACAGGAAGACTTGTTCTTCTGGCACCCTGCTTGGAGTGCTGCCTCCTAATCGTCTCCTTCAGGGGAAGACGGTCTGCTCTCACTCAGGCCTTCAGGCAGGCAGGGGCCCGGTTCCAGCCTTCAGCAGAGTCAGTGACAATGCCAGCCTTCAGCAGAGTCAGTGACAATGCCAGCATCGGAGCAGGGTCCTTGTCCTCCCACCGCCTGGTTGCCCTAACCAAACGGCGTGGAAGGTACAAGAAGGCATCTTCCTATTAGAGCAGCCGTCCCTGATTATCAGCACTCCGCACTTGGAGGGGAAGGTCACAAGGACCTATCCTGACCCATCTACTTGAGTCCCCAGGAGCCCTGCCTGGAGTTACGAGGCGTGGGTGCTAATTCTGGTTGCCGGGTGGACCCTTCTCTGCTTAGGGAGTGCACGGTGAGAGATGCTGGCCACCCGCTGGGCTCCTACCCCAGCTGACTTTGATTCAGCCCTTCGAACAGCCCGCCTCCCTGGTCCCTCTCCCTCCTCTTTGTGCCCACAAAGAGTAAGACCAGAGACTGGGAAGAATTAAAGGTGGGGCAGCAGGCCCCGGATCCACTGTGACTGTGCCACGTCGCCCTGGGCCACCCTTTCTCCAACTGGGACCACAGGCCCCAGGAGGCACTGGCTTGCCCCCCTCTGCTATTCCCCACCCATACTTATTCCTAGTCTAGAACTCTTCTTCCTCTCTTCTTAGTCTTTTATAGCTCCCCCTTTTCTCCACTTTCCCCTCTGGCTAATCTCCACATCTTAATTTCCTTGGACAGTTTGAGACCAACAGAGAACCCAGAGGTCGTGGGGGTAAAGGTACATGTCATTATCTCCTTCGTCCCTGAATGGTATCAACCCAAAGCCTCCTCTATTAAAGGGACTTGAAGCGACTGTCCCCCAAAGGAGAAAGGAGAAGGAGCCGAGGGGGTGGGCTTAGGCCTCTCCTCCAGCCTTTGGCACAGTGAAGCTCTTACAGACGCCTGAGTGCAGAGAGGAAAGCAGGACTCCAGCTTTACAAAATAAAGTGTTTGTTTATTATGAAATTAGAGATGGAGGCCCCTCCCCTTCCTCCCTCTTCCCCTTCCCCAGCTGCCTCCCTCTTTCCTTCCCATCCCTCCCCCTGGGGCCTGGGAAGCACACAAGACAATGCCCAGGGCTAGGATGCCCAGGGCCGGCTGACAGCTGGGCGGAGCTCCAGGGAGGCGGCCACGTTGGGGGCTGGAGCTCTTGCCCTGGGAGGTGGGCCGGCTCCCTCTCTCTGCTGGAGGCCAGTGGAGCCAGGATGAGGCCATGAGCGATGGATGGAACCATGCGGGCAGGTCTGCAATGACAGGAGAGCCCGAGTGAGAGGTGGGGCGTGGGGGAGGGCTTTGGGCCACCCCCGTGCTCCACATAGTCTAGGGACACTGACCTGGGGCAGAACATCCCCTGCAGGAGGGTGGGCAGCAGTGGTTGGAAGTTTCTCTTTGTTTCTGGGATGGACAACGGAAGAAACCAAAAAGCCAGTCACAGGGACCCACAGAGAATGCGGGCAGATGTGGGCAGGAGACAGACAGAGAGCATGTGTGCGGGCACGGGAGACAGAGAGCCGTGAGTGACAGATTTAGAATGGGGGAGACCAAAACAGAGCCACAAGAAAGTGGAATCACAGTGAGAGAACGTAGAGATTCAGAGTCTGAGCCGCACAGTGCAGACCCAGACAGGGAGAGTGTCAGAGACAGAGACAGAGATCCCTGGAGAGAGACAAACAGACGGCTCAGGACGAGGGAGGTAAGGAGGAGGTTGCCCTGGGGAAGTGGGGAGGAGGGACACGGGGATCGGGGAGGCCTGGGGACCCCTGGGCTGCTGCCGCCTGCCTGGACCCCGGGGGCTCACTCAGAGGGCCTGTGCGTCGCCCCGCCGCGGCGGGCAGGGCCAGGCCGACACTCAGGGGGCCGGGGGCTCCTTGGCCCCGTAGAGCTCGGCCAGGGTGCGGAAGAGCGGCCCCCAGTCGTCCAGTGGCTCAGCGGGGCCCGGGGCGCCGCCGATCTCGCTGCCGGAGCCCAGGGAGCTGAGGGAGCCGCAGGACGAGCCCCGGCCCTCGTAGCCGTACACCTGCACCGAGTCGTAGGGTGGGACGCTGGGGTCGTCGTCCGCCCCGCGCAGCCGCAGCGCCAGCAGCTGCGCCACGTCGGCGGGGCCGGGGGGCCGGGGCTGGCGCGGCGCCCTGGCCCAGGGCAGCACATCTCGGCGCGCGGGCTGGCCGGGAGCCGGCGGGGCGGCCCCGTCGGGATTTTGCAGGGCGCTGATGTCGAAGGCCTCCGTGTCCTCCTCGCCGCCGCCCTCGTCGTCGTAGGTGATGATGTTCTCACGCACGTCCTCCTCCTCCAGCACCATCAGGGCTTCCTGCTTCTGGCGTCGCAGGGCCACGAAGAGCACCACCAGGGCTGGGGGAGAGGCGCACACGGGCCGCTGAGCCGGCAGGGCCAGGCACGGGGCAGCCCGGTTCCAATCAGAACGGCCTAGGGGTGGCAAGCCCTGGGTTTGACATCTGGCAAAGCTCGTTTGAATCCTGACTTCAACCCTTTACTCGCTGTGTGACCATGGAAAGTTGCTTAACTTCTCTGAACCTCTTTCGCCCTTAGATTGCTTGTGTGGAAAAGAGGGAAAACATATTTACCCCTTAGGGTTGTTGAAAGGATGAAATACCAAGTGCTGTGCCCAACGCCACACGGGGCCCAGAGTCAGGGCTCAATAAACAGTTTTTATGGCTCGTGACTGTCATTAGATTGCCAGGGATATGAGGCCAGAGCTTTTCTCTCGGATGCATGAGGCAGTGGGAAAATCCAGGCATGAGGGTTCCTTCAAGGCCCAGGATGGATTTCCCTATGTCCAGTGTCCTCGTTCCTCTCCACACACCCTGCAGGCCTGGACCCCACATTTACGTCCCACTGTGGCCTGACTCACCAAGCAGGGTGCCCACACAGGTGATGATGGCGAGCAGGGCCCCGGTGCTGAGCCCAGCAGGTGAGAGCTGAGCCTCGGGCCGGCAGGATGCCACGGAGCCATCAGGCCGGCAGCGGCACACGCTGACAGTCACTGTGGCAGTACTGCTCAGTGCCGGCTGCCCCCAGTCCCACAGTTCGATGGGGACCAGGTAGGGGGCCTGGCGGGGCGGAGCGGGGCGAGAGGGCAGCAGCAGGCTGGCAGAGCCATCTGTGGGAGAGGAAGGTGTTGGGTCACCTCCTGGGACACCTTCCCAGTAAGGTCGGTGCAGCCCATGGAGACAGCTTTCTGTGGGGAAGGTTTGCAAAGAGCAAAACCACATCCACCCTGTGTTTTTTTTTTTTTTTTAGCCCCACTGTGCATGTGGCTTGCAGGATCTCAGTTCCCCAACCAGGGATTGAACCCAGGCCACGGCAGTGAAAGTCCAGAATCCTAACCACTAGGCCACCAGGGAACTCCCCAAACCACATCCACCTTCTGTTGGGTGGAGGGCCCAGGTAGGCGGGCAGGGCTGGGGGTGGTAGAGGAGAGGAGGGAAGCAGGCATGGGCACGGTTGTAGGAGGCTACCCACCTCGGTTGTCCCGTACAGTGAAGTTGGCATCGGGGTCCAGAGGACCTTGAAGGGAGATACGGCTATTGTTGCCGACTTCATCTCTGTCCAGGGCCCTGATGACCTGAATCAGCTGGGAGGAAGAAAAGAAGCCGTGTATGGAGTGGGCAGCTGGAGAGGTCTTGAGGTCCCAACCCCTCTGCCCCAGCGGCTCACCTGGCCGGGGGCTGCAGATTCACACACGAAGGTGTCGTAGGGCTCAGCCAGCTGGGGAGCATTGTCATTCTCATCCAGGGTCTGGACGGCCACTTGCACCCGGGAGGCCTGTGCGGAGCTGTCTGAAGCCAGAACACAAACACATACATCCCATGCAAGCACACACATCACAGTTACACACAACACACGGGGTGTGTGGGCATGGATGCCACACATAGCATGCATGTGGGACACATGAGATCATGCATGCAATATGCAAGTAGCAAACAATGTTGTGAAATGAATGGAACAAGTGCATACAACAGCCATGTGGTACCAAGATATGTGCAATATATATATCATATACACTCAACAGGAGTGTAGCACCCGTAACATACATATACAATAACCCACATGCAGGGTACACGTGCCATAAAGGAAAGGTAGACAGAGGATGCATACCGGATGCACACAGACAGTAGCCATGAAAGATACAAACACAGTCATACCATCCATTTGATATACACTCAGTGTTTGAAAACAAATGCAACGTACATGAAGTGAATGTTCGATATATACAGTGAATGTAGTATCACGACCCCCAGGACGCAGAGAATGCGTTTTCATGCACAAAACCGGTGGATGGACACACACACACACAAACACACACACACACACACACCCCATCAGAGGTCTGGGAGGCTGTGGTGTAGCAATGAGTATCACTTAGAGTTGACCTTGGGGAGGGAGGAGCTACGTGATACTCAGGGGCAGAGCCAGGCCAGCCTGGGTACCATAGCCAGACACAGGCCCCCTCATCATTGGGTGGCTCCCACCATTACCCTGCCTTGCTCCTCACTGCCAATGGCGTCCAAGAGAAAATGGAAATTGTGCCTCTCTGCCTGCCCCAGTGTTCACCTCCTCTAGGCTAAACGTCTCGGTTCCTTTAGTCTTTTCCCCAAGTTGAGGGAGAGCTGGCTGGCTCTTGGGAAGGTGCTGAGCTGACAGCCTGGGCAGAGGAGCAGACTGCCTGGCTAAAGGGCCTGGGATACCCTGAGATGGGACGGGGCTGGGGTCCATTCCTTCGCTGCAGTTAAGGCCCAGGGCCTGCTAGTCAGTATTGGGATTTCTAAGGGTGGGGAGCAGGATTTGGCAGGAGATGAGAAGACACTGAGGGGAATACACTCACACACACACACACACACACACACACACACACACACACGCAGGGCTACGTATACAAGGGCAGCCACAAACACACTACATATACCACAAATACACACAGGGATGTTCGCGCGGACAGACACGCATGCACCACCACACAGCTGCATGGTCATAAACATAAACCTATCTACATACAATTCGACACATATGAGAGGCAGTATGGCAGAGGAGATAACAGCTGAGATTCTGCAGCCTGACTGGGACTGAGGCCCCACCACTTAATGTCTGTGTGACCTTGGGAAGTTACTTAACTTCTCTTTGCCCGAGTTTCCTCCCTTTAAAATGGGGGGAAAAATCGTACCTTCTTCATAAAGTTGTGGTGATGATTAAATGAATTAATCCATATTTGGTACTTAGAACAGTGTCCGATACACAATAAATAGTAAATTATCACTATCTGTCCACAAACACTCACATGCACAAAACAATATATACAAACAGCTATTTGTATCTATCACTATACACATCCAATTACACATATGCACAAATAATATAAATACAATTCTATACACTCAACTACATACACATACATGCAGCTATAAACGTATACTCACAAACATATGTGTATGTATGTATATGTATTTTCCACACGTATGGAATCATACACATGTAAGTACACACCCACGCGTACACACACATACAGCTCTTCACTGACATGTACAAGTATGTATGCACACAGTGACAACTCCCCTAAACAGGGCACAGACAGCAAATGTAGGAGACCCTGAGGCATGAGCAGGCGTGGTGAGGAGAGCTTCATAGAAGGGGAGGGAGGTCTAAGGCTGAACCACACTGCTGGTGACCGGTGACTGACATGGGCAGTGCATGGAGCTGGTCCCTCTCCCCACCCTTGAGAGCTCCTGGCAGGGCTTCCCAGAGAGGGGGTCCTGGCACCCCCCCCGGCCCCGGTCAGCTCCCAGAGGAGGGGCCCAGCCCCTCCCTGACACCCCTTCAGCCTGAAGCAGAGAGGCAGGGTCTCCCAGGGTGCAGGAAGCTATTCAAGGTTAGGTTTATTTCCGGGTTGGGGAAAGTCAGGTATGGGAGCCAACTGAAGGTGAGGGGAAATGCTCAGGCAGACCCACTGTGCCCAGCCCAGCCAGGAGACCAAAGGGCCTGCCTGGTGGTGATGATGCAGGCTGGGGACCCAATGGCTGTACGCTGGGTGAAGGTGTGATGGCACTAGCCGCCCTCCCCCACCCCCATACGTCCCCAGGGACGGCCCCTCTGCTGGGAGGCTGCTGCCTCCTCCCGGGTCTCCCGGGGGCCCAGGACTCCTCACCGACTTCTGTGGCCAGCACTGTGAGGTTGTGCCAGACACGAGCCTCGCGGTCCAGGGACACTGCCGTGCGGATGGTACCGTCTTCAGGCTCGATGGAAAAGCAGTGCTCCGGGTCCGAGTGGGGGAGGATGGAGTATCTGGGGAGATGGAGCGGGGCTGGGGGCTGATCTGGGGCAGGGCCAGAGCTTGCAGCTACCCCCTCCCTCCCTCTGTTCACCTTGCTGGGCCTCATGGCTCAGCTGGGCAGAGGGCCTGAGCTGGCCAGAGACGCGCACCCAGAGCCATAGTTCACGTTAGGGTCCCCTCAAAAGACAAATATACCCGGGGAGTCATCAGCATTAAACACCTGTCCTAACATGCCGGGGACTGGGTTTCATGGGCATGCAGGGAGAGAGACAGAGGTGACATCGGGTAAACACTGCTCTGTCTTTCCGACTTCTGGGGCTCTGTTCTGGGGACCAGGGACCCAGTTCTAGCCCTGCTCTGTCTCAGGCCAGCTGTGTGACCTTGGGCAAATCTTTTAACCTGTTTCCTCAACTACAAAATGGGAATGACTCCCTCAGTGCTATGACAGGGATGCTGGCTGGGGTGGTGGAAAGAGTGGGTCTTCTTGGGGCCGACAAGTCCGGATTTGAATCCCAGCACTGCTACTTACTGACTGTGCGACCTTGGGCAAATTACTCAACCTCTCGGGGCCAAGCCTCTAAAGCAGGGGTCCCCAAACCCCGGGCTGCGGACCAGTACTGGTCCATGGCCTGTTAGGAACTGAGCCGCACAGCAGGAGGTGAGCAGCGGGCAAGCGAGCGAAGCTTCATCTGCCGCTCCCCATCGCTCGCGTTACCGCCTGAACCACTCCCAATGCCCCCCCACTCCCCTCCATCCGTGGAAAAATTATCTTGCACAAAACCAGTCCCTGCTGCCAAGAAGGTCGGGGACCGCAGCTCTAAAGCAACCGGAGCTGACACGGTTACTCCCCTTATCTACTATCCGACTCTCATAGATTGTTGGGAGAAGGAAATGTTATCAAGCGGGTAAAATGTGAAGCGCTGAGCCAGTGATCAATAGCCATGGCCATCAATTGATCCATCGTACTCATCAGATGAGATTCCATCTGCTCACACTGCCACTGGGAGGCGCTACTATCATCCACCCAGAGGGATGGGTGGAGAGTGTGGAGGGGTTAGCAAGGTCCTCCAGCCCTCCCCTGGCCCCAGGCCTGCAGCGACGGAGACTTCTGCCAGGAGGCGAGCGTGATTTGCAGTAACGGGGGCACATCCTCAGGCGGGAACAGCCTGCTGCTGGGCCCTGGCCCTGAGCCTGCCCGAACCCCAGCTCACCTGATTGGGCTGGCCCGGGAGTCCAGGTCAGCGGCTGACACCTGGCCCACCAGGGTCCCGGGAGACTTGTTCTCGGGGACTGCCAGGCGGTAGGCAGCCTGGGTGAAAGCGGGTGGTTCTGGGGCGTCCTGCACAGCCACGCGCACTGAGGCCATGTCCTTGAAGGGCCCTCGCCGCAGGTAGGCTGGGTCGATGAGCGTGTTGGTCGCCTCCACACGGAAGGAGTAGGAGCGACGGGTCTCGAAGTCTAGGGGCTGTGGTGAGGGAGACAGAGTGACTGAGGCAGGTGCGAACCCGGGAGGTGGGCACCAGAGGGGCAGTGGCCTCGGTGGTCGGGCTGGGGTGGGGCGCAGGTTACTCCGTCAGAACTCTAGGTCTGCCCCCAGTTCCATCACAGACTTGCTCTGTGCAAAGCCCTGAGCCAGTCACTCCCCCATGAGGGCCTTAGGCCCTCATCTGAAAAATGAGGAGATGACCATAATCTCTAAGCTCCAACACAGGGATCCCGAGCGAGCCTGTCCTAGCCCAGTTAGAAGCGTGTCCCGTGGGGCAGGAGGCAGGTGTGAGTGGGTCCGCAGCGCTGGCAGACGGGAGGCTAACCTTGCGGACAGTGAGGAGCCCATCTCGACCCTGGGGGTCTGTGCTGATGCTGAAGGCCTCGGACCCCTCCCCATCCAGGATGCTGTATGCCATGAGGGCGTTGTCCCCCAGGTCTGGGTCCTGGGCCCGCAGCCGGCCCACCAGGGTGCCCGGCCCAGCGGTCTCCATCACAGAGAACTGGTACAGGCCTTGGGGTGGATGGAGGGAGACGTTCTGAGAGAGGTCCCCGGCCCTCCTCCCTCCCCCAGCACGTCCTTCTCCCAGGCCTGGCTGGGGGAAGGGTGGGGGAGGCTTCTCCCGAGGCTGTAGGGCTGGGGGTGGTCAAAGGGTGGCTCAGGCGGGGCACTTGTCCCTTACTCTGAGGGAACTTGGGGGGGTTGTCGTTGACATCGCTGAGGGTGACCGTCACCGTAGTGCTGCCCGACAGCCCCCCCATGTGGCCGCCCATGTCCTTGGCCTGAATCACCACCAAGAACTCCTCCTGTGTCTCGCGGTCCATGTTGGGGATGGCGGTCCGCACCACTCCTAGGGGGAGAGACGATAAGTCAGGGGGTGCCTGTCCCCACGGCTGCCCTACTCGCCTCCCAAGCTCTATCCTCACCAGTCTGGGGGTCCACAGAGAAGAAAGGCAGTCCATCCAGCACAGTGTACACCAGCTTGGCGCTGTTCCCGTAGCTGGGGTCATCGGCATCGTGAGCAGTCACCTGGATCACTGATGTCCCTGTGGGGGACCCCGGCACCCCGCTCAGCCGGGGCAGAGCCAAGTGGGGAAGAAGGGTAGATGGGCGGGACCCAGACATGAGCGGGGCTGAATTGCAGGAGGTGGGTTCTGGGGCAGAAAGCAGCGGGGGAAGGAGAGGTGAGGGCACTCTAGGAGATGGGATCCGGGATGTCCAGACCTGGGGTACTCACCGACATTGGACATCTCGGGCACTGTGGCGTGGTAGGGCCCAAGGGGAAAGATGGGTGGATTGTCATTGATGTCTTGCACCTTGATAATGAACTCCGATGGGGGCTCCAGGGGTCGGTTGGAGGCTCGGTCCACAGCTTGGGCCAGTAGAACGTACTGTGCCTTCTCCTCCCGGTCCAGGCTTTTGGTGACATGGATATTGCCTGTGGCCTCGTCAATCACAAATACAGTGCCTGCCCCCTCTCCGGTCAGCAGGTACTTGGTGCGGCCCTCACCCCTGTCCACATCTGAGTGCAGCTGTAGGGATCGGGGAAACATGGCAGCGGGTTCCAAGCATAGGGACAGAAAGTTAGAGTCTAAATCTAGGATTGGGTGGAGTGTTGGGTGTCCTGAGGGACCAAGGTCATTGCAGAAGTGATGAAGTTGCAGGGCAGGGCCTTGAGGGTCAGGGTAGACATGGGAGGGGTTGATCCTTACCTTGCCAATAAGGACAGGCTCTGGTCCAGCATATTCCTCAATGACGAAGAACTGGTTCCACACCCAGCTCCGTCGGGTCCGAAGCAGTGCTGGTCCTGGGCCCCCCCAGGACCCTGCCCAAGCCCGGGCTGGGGCTGCCAGGCGCCCCATGCAGCTCCAGCCACCCAGCCAGGCCAGCAGGAGCCTCACCAGGCCCCACATGTTTGGGCTCAGCCAGGGCTCTGTTCACTGCTCCCGGGTGCTGAGGCATGAGCTGGCTGGGGCAGAGGGGCAGATGCTTTGGGGCTGCCCCATGGATCCACACCTGCAGGATGGGCAGCTGTTTACAGTTAAGAAAACCCTTAAACCTCCCCTCCCCAAAGTTAGATGCGGAAGATTACACCTCCAAGGAACCAGACGCCCCACTGCCCAGAACCCAGGCTAAGACAGAGAGCAGACAGTCTGATCTTTTCCTCCACCCAGGCTCTGCCCGTATTCACCTCCAGCCCTCCAAGCTGATACATCTCCTGCCACTCAACTCTGAGTAGAGAAGCTTGGGAAGAAAATAGGAGAGGGGATGCTGGGAGGGCTTGGAACCCCAAACTGGCCCCTGTGCTCCCAGGGTGGGCATGCAGCTTGGGGCTGGAGGAGATGGGGGCTACCAGGGAAAGGGCTTAAAATCCAGGGATTGGGATTCATGGAAGTGTGGTCTCAGGGCGCCTAGGTCAGGCTGAGATGACAAGGAGGGCAGCCTCAGACAGGGTTGAGAGCCTGTGAAAGTCCGTCCTCCACAGGAACCCCGCCTCTCCAAATCCTGCCCCCGGCACACAGCTAGCTGAAGTCCTTGAAGGGGGACTGGGCTCCCGAGGCAGAGTGGGGGGCCAGAGCTGAAAGAAGAGGGGTGGTAGAGGCTGAAGACTGGGGAGGGGGAGCAGAGGCAGACCCAGAGGCTAGAGACACAGCGTGATTAAGGGTGAGACCAAGATTCAGGGACTGTCAAGAGACAGAGACAGAATGGCAGCAAGAGACAGGAGGAAAGAGATCAAAGGAGGTAGCCTGGATGCCTGAAAGGCAGAGAGGAGTCACGGGTACCAGGCTTGAGAATGGGTGGAAGAGGGGGCAGAGGGGCTTTCAGTACGTGTGATGAGCAGGAAGGGGCAGCTTTAGCTGCCAGGGTCAGACCAGGCCGCCCCGGTGCGGAACTTCATTCTGGGAGAAGGGGCAGCCAGGAGGGGCTGTGGGAAGGAAGCTGGAGGACCCTTCCCACCACTGTCTCCTGCCTCTCCTCCAAGGGGGACCCCTCAGGTGGCTGTGGCTGCGCCCCTCCTCCCCTAGAGCAGACATACACCTGACAGTCCTTTCCTTCCCGAGGGAAGAGGGAAGCCGGGGGCCAGAGAGGGAGGCGGGACGAAGAGAAGGAAGGCGATAGAGGACTGGGAAACAGGATAGCGGGAAGGGAAGGGAAGAGGAGAGCAGAGGGAAGGAACGGGGAAGGAAAGGAAAGAGGGAAAAAGAAAAGACAGGAGAGGAGAGAAAGGTGGAGGAAGAAAAAGGCAAAGAGGAAGAGGAGATGGAGCAAGACAGGGCAAGAGGGAGACAGAAGGGGTGGGGAGCCAGGGAAGGGGCAGAAAAGGCAAACAGGCAGAGAAAAGGCAGGATGAAGAGAAATCGAGGGAGAGGAAGATGGGAAAAAGAGGGAGAGAGGTGCGAGGGAAGAAGGGAAAGCGGTAGAGCGCGGGAGAAGGGAGCCGGCAGTGGGCTCCCAGCCGCGGAGCGCACCGCTCACCGCTCTGAAGACACCCGCAGGCTGCGGGCCCCCTGCTGCCCCTCCGAGGATTCCCAACCGCGGGCTCCAGGGCAGGCGCCCTTACCTGGCAGTGCCAAGGGGCCCAGCCCGGTGGGGAGCGCCCCCGCCCGCCCCCGTCGCCGGGTCCCGGGGGCGCAGCCCCGAGCCGATCGGAGCGGGCGCCGCGGCTCCGCTGCAGGTCTGAGCGGCCCCGGCTGGAACAAGGGAGCGAGACGGAGGGGGCGGGGGCAGGAGGCTCCGCCTGCGGAGGAGCTAGGCGCCTCCGCGCCGCGCGGGAGAGCCCAGCCTCCGACCCTCCCCGGCCAGCCCGGGCCGCGCAGCGGGGGGCGGGGGCGGTGCCTGCTGCCCGCCCCCTCGGCGCTGCCGGGCGCATACAGATGCGGTGCCCCTCCCGGGCCGGGCCCGCAGCGCCTGGAGGGGCACTCGGGCGGGAGGGCTTCTAGGCCACTGCGCCAGGCCGTTTCCGAAGAGCTAGAGGAGAAGGCGCACCCGGGAGCGCGAAGCGGCCCGCACGCCCCGCAGCCGGGCGAAGGGCGAGCGCACGGTGAGCAGGGGAATCTGGAGCCCACTGCGGAGGCCCGGCTCGCCGTCCCAGGCCCGGCCTTGGAGGCTGCTGTGGACCCCGGCCGTGAGGCGGCGGCATTTTGGGAACCTGTGCAGGGAAGGGTAGCGGGCCGGCTGGGGGTCTTAAGCACAGCAGAAGGGTCCAGGGAGTCCGCGGGCTGGGCCCAGGGAACAAACAGGCCAGGGACCGAGGCGACATCGGCGGGAGGGCACGGAGCCTTTTTGGGAAGCTCGTTTACAGGAGCCTACTGAGCGAGCGGCTGCCGCCCTCTGGTGGCAGTTATGGGAGGCACCTTGAAGGTGGTGAGCAGGTGACCAAATGCCTCTAGCACAGCACCGGGACACCCCTTTTCCCAGGGCGTCTTTCCCTCGGCCTTCCAGTGAGGAAGATCCACAGCTGTGTGTGGCCAGAGCCGAGGCAGGGATGGAGGGAGGGTGGGAAGTCCCTGCTTCGGGTAGCAGCAGCCTAAGTTAAGTGTATGGAATGCAAGCAATGCTGGTTGCACTGCATGCTGCAGCCTCCTCTTCAACATGGCTCTCACCCAGGCCCTGCCCAAGGAAAGCCACTCAATCACAATAGTTAAAACTAAGTCAGATTTTTATTATTTTCCATAGACCACATCATTTAATAATAAAAAAAATAAAAATAAAAATTGAACAAAAGGAAAAGGTGGATATAAAGTGGAACCGGTGGGCAGGAGGCATGGGCTGCAGGACCAAAGAGACTGGGAACTGCAGGGGCCCTGGGACTCAGGAGGAGATGCTGATTCAGCTCATAGGTGACCCAGTCCTGGCCCCGGCTGTTCCCAAAAGGGGGGTGCAAGTACCAAAGGAGGTGGTGAGCAGGATGGAGGAAAAACAAGAGAGAGGTTTGGGGCTCCTGGCTGTTCCCCACCTCTGGGCCAACCACCTCCCTCCCTAACATAGCTCTTCCCTCTCACAGACTTAATGGGAAATGAGAGGGAGGAGAGGGCTAAGTCCCAAGAAACAGATTATGGGTTAGGGTGGGAAGATGCCCACTGCTCCATTTGGTATGTGGGGACAGGTGGCAGCCAGACTTCAGCACTGGGCAAAAGGTGTGAAAGACCCCTGGTTCCAGGGTGGTGGAGATTGTACCTATCCCTCTGTGGCCTTGAACCCCCCTGGGGCAGGGTGGCCGATGCCTGCAGCTCTCCCTAGTGTTCTCCCGGCTAGCGGCGCCCACCCCGGTCCCGCACAGGCGTGCTCCGACTCCGGCTCCTGCTGTGGCGCTTGGTGTCCCTGCGGTCCCTCTCCCTGCCTCGTTCCCGGTCCCTGTCCCTCTCCCGATCTCGATCTCCCCTGTCCCGCTCCCTGTCCCTCTCCCTCTCCCTGTCCCTCTCCCGGCTGTGCTCTCGCCGCTTCTCTCGCTCCAGCTGTCGGGTCCGTTCCCGCTCCGCCTCCTTCTCCCGCTCCTTCTGCTCTTCTTCTTCTTGCTCCTTTCGCCGCTTCTCCCGCTCCTTGGCCCGTTCAGCCCGCTCTGCCTCCTTCTGAACAATCTGTAGCAGGCAGGGAAGGCAGAGAACAGGAATCTCAGCCCTGCTCACATGAGTCTCACCTGGTCTCCCTGCACCTGGACCCTGCACTCTCAGCTCGGGACCACTGTCAGCCTTGCTGTTATGCAGGAAGGGGGAGGGCCTCAGCAGTCACATCTGTCCTTGTCTCAGAGCCCCAAGCCCTCCTCCCAGTCTTCATCTTTTATGCCCACGACAGGTAGTGGCACCATCCATGCCTGGCCTCTGGTATTTCCTAAGCTAACTAGATGTGAACAAATCTCTAGTGGAGTAGCATAAGCCTACAATTCCCAAAAGGCCCATCACAAAGAAACGTAGATTTAAAAAGCTAAAACCCCTAGAAATTAGAAAGAGAAACGGCTGAGTTTATTAAACACAGATTTCTCAGCTAACTAAAATCAACTTCCAAGAAGCACGGTTGGCACCGCCAGCTTCCTGGGACACACACAGAGTTCCCATCTCGTGTCTACCTCTATCCTTTTGGGTCTGGCTTCTCTATGGCCCACTCAATCAACTGGGTCTTAAAACTGCCTCTTTCTGTGATGCTTAGCTTCTGCCTTATTATTCTAAGCCAATACCTGGGCCTATTCACTCTCGTAGTCACATGACTCTCCCCTTGCTCACTCCCAAGCCTTGATGCAGCTTGGCAGGTGGTTCCTCCTGAGCTTGAGAGTGCCTCTCAAGGCAGGAAGGTGGGCGCTCACCTGGCTGTCAGTCAGTGGGAGCCAATAGATGCAGGGAGCTGCCTTGGTCTTACGGAAAAGGTCGTCCAGCAGCTTGGCAGGTGGTTCCTCCTGAGCTTTCTCTGAGGTGGAAGAAAGTGAGTCAGACTTGATGCATATGACTGTGCCCCATCCCATCTGGGTCCCTTTCCCACCTACTATTGAGTATGTGTGCCCCCCAAAGCTAAGTACCTTTCTTCTCACTCTTCTTTTCTTTAGACTTTGCGCGTTCCTTGCGGCGGCGGTCACGGGACCGTGATCGGGAACGGGGCCCTTCTCGAACTTTGTCCCGATCCCATTCACGCTCTGATCGAGTTCGCTCCCGCCGCTCCATCTCCCGTTCCCGCTCTGCCCACTGTTCCCGCACCGCCCGCTCCTGCTCCCGCTGCTCTGCCCTGGGGTGCTGTGGCGGCTGGGCTGGGGGCGGGGGCGGGGGGTGCAGCGGCCGTGGTACCCCCTGCTCCTCTGTCTTAGTTTCAGAGGGACGGTCCACCAAGAGGCCTCGGTGATAATCCAGCTGCGGGTAGAGGAGGGACAAGGACAGTCAGGATGAAGATGACATCACTCCCACCAAAGGAGCCCAGGTACCAGTGAACAGACTTTGGAGCCCCATGGTTCAACTAAAGGAACCAAAGAGGAGGGAAAAGGAATCTCAGTGACCGCAGGTTTGGCCGGGATCTCAGCTGGAATCTAGCAGATAACAGCCTCCCCTGCCCCTACCCCCCTCCTTCCTTTCCCTTGGTTTCTTACCTCGTCTTGCTCAGCATAGTCAGCACAGAGGAATTTGGGGTTGGACTGGGGCCATTTGACCCCATGTAGAGCTGTGCGGGTGGCAACTGCTTCCTCTACTGTCGAGTACTGACAGAGGGAGGGAGAAGGCAGAGGGTCATAACAGGCCTTCAACCCCTCCCACTTGCCACAGTGCTCTCAAATCTGCCCACGATAGTCACAAAAGGAAATACAGGCCACAACCTAGAGAATCAGCTTCTTCCCCTCACCGTTACAAAGCAGTGAGATTTGATCTTGTCAATCCAGAAAGCCTCTTCTACCAGAGTTCCCGTACGTCCCAACAATTCCTTCAGTTGGCCTAAAGTGAAGGGACGAACCTGCCAATGAAAACGAAATTTCAGGGTCTTAAAGAAGGCAAGAACTATACTCATGTAACTAGTCTGAAGATTTCCCACACCACTGTCACAGGAGTATAGCTTCCAAGTCTGGGTGAGGCCAGAGAGGTTAGGAACCCTCCATCAGGAATGTGAGAAGAGTGGTAACACTGACTGAGACATCATGGGCCAGGCTCTCTACAAATTCTCAAGACAACCCTGCAGGGTGATACTTTTTTCTCCCCATTTTTCAGATGAGACAGGTTGTGAGGTTAAATAACTCACTCAATGAGTGAGTAACCAGCAGATCCCGGAGTTGAACCTAAGAAACACGAGTCCAAAGCTCAGACTCTAAACCAAGCTGCACTGTGGGAAAAAAATGACTTACCAAATTGGAGATGTGGACGATGTTACTGATCTTGCCCCGGGGTGGGGAGGGCACTTGAGCAGTCCGGACTGGGTCATCAATTGTAATGGAAACTCCTGACTTCTGCTGGCTAATGGAACGTCGAGTTAAGGTATCTCCTAAAGTCACTATCAAATAGAGCACAAGAATGACTTTGAGCAGGGAGCAATGCTGGCTCTTTCACCTCCAGCAGGACTTTAGAATTCCCTACCGGCAGTCACTGTCCCATCTAAATGTGCTGAGCACCTGCACTGTGCCAGGTACGGTCCAGGCGGATCTCCTCATTATGGAGATGCAAAAATTAAACAGATTCAAACCTAGCCCTCAAGCAGCTTGATAACTAGAAGACATGTGTAAAATACTAGAACACAAGGCAGAAAACATTAAACGCTTTAAATAAAAGAGGTCCAAATAAAGTGCTCTGGGAATTCAGGGGGCCGCATGTTTCACTCGTAATGCTGCACCTACCTTTCTTTACTTCATGCTCCACAGGTGGGGGCAAGGCCACCTCTACTGAGACCTGGGGAGGTACAGGTGCTTCTGCTTCAGGCTCCTTCTCTTCTTCCTCCTCTTCCCTCTGCCCATTCTCCTGGCCCTCGGAAGGCACCACCTGTAAGGTATCAGATAACAGATGGGTTCTTTTTTTTAAAAAAAAATTTATTTATTATTTATTTATTTGGCTGTCCCGGGTCTTAGTTGCGGCATGTGGGATCTAGTTCCCTGACCAGGGATCAAACCCAGGCCCCCTGCACTGGGAGCGTGGAGTCTTAACCACTGGACCACCAGGGAAGTCCCTACAGAGGGATTCTTGAACACCAAACAGGTACATTCTTTTCAGTTTCTGGTTTCTCGGGGAGAGATGGTGGGAAGTCAACCTAACATGCTTCTTCCACTAGGGAGGAGATTTCATTATTAGGTTCACCTCCACCAGATCCTGGGATTTGTAGTGCCTCAACTCTGCCATGAGGAAAACTAAGGCAGGAATTGGCAAATTTTTTCTGTAGAGGGCAAGATATTAAACATTTTAGACTCTGTGAGCCATACGGTTGCAATTACTCAACTCTGATATTATAGCACTTGAGCAGCCAGAGACAAGAGTAAATGAACTGGGCTTCCCTGGTGGCACAGTGGTTAAGAATCCGCCTGCCAATGCCGGGGACATGGGTTCGAGCCCTGGTCTGGGGGATCCCACACGCCGCGGAGTAACTAAGCCCGTGCGCCACAACTACTGAGCCTGTGCTCTAGAGCCCATGAGACGCGACTACTGAGCCCATGTGCCACAACTACTGAAGCCCGTGCGCCTAGAGCCCGTGCTCTGCAGCAAGAGAAGCCGCCGCAATGAGAAGCCCGCGTACCGCAACGAAGACCCAACGCAGCCAAAAATAAACAAAACAAAAAAAAAGAGTAAATGAACTGGTGTGGCTGTGTTCTTACAGAACTTTATTACAGGCTACAGGTTAGATCTGGTACCCTGCTGACCCCTACCCTACAAGGGCCAACTAACCCAACCCTCTGCACAGATGGCAGACTTCCCTTCTAGGACTCCGCCTTAGCTCCTCACTCAGTTGCCCACTCTGCATCCATGGCCCCCTCCCCCAAAGTGGGTGCAGGAGCCTTACCTGAGTGACGGTCCGGCATATTTTCAGCCCCTTGTCATGGGTCCCATCGTCACCATTACGCTCTGTCTCATCCTCAGAGATTCGGGAGTCGTCAGCATGAAGATCCACAACAGCCTCCTGCCCCGCCAGGGGTTTGATGTCGGGGATGAGGCTCTGGGACACAGATACCCCCCACCCCGTTATACTGGGCCCATGTCTACTCCCACGTCATGTCTCATCCTCCCTTCCCCGGCCCCTCCCACCTCACCTTGAGTGATTCGGTGGTGATACTGATGGAGGGTTTCTTCTGTGTGGTGGCCGTGCTGGCTCCCCAACGCCGCTTCCGACTAGGCTGGCCCCCCTCTGTGTCACTGTTTCCAGCTGGCACCCCCTTGGTAGCTGCTGTCCCCAAGAAATAGGACCCCACAGTTAGATGCTCTCAGGCCCTCTGCTGGTTCACACCACAACACCCACAGAGAGCCTTCGACTGGAATTTTAGTAAAAGGTTAACTTAAGGAAACCACATTTGGGGACTGGGGAAACCATGCTTCAGAGTAAACAATAAAAGGCCTGGAGCCACTTCCTGAAAGATGAAAACTACTGATCTCTGAAGGCAACAAGGGAGAGCTAACTAGGCTGGTAAGCAATTTAAACTTTTAGTGGTAGAAAAATCTCAAGTACTGGGGAAGACAGATTGAGGACGACATAGGAATGAGAAAAACAAGACTATGTGATACTAAAATCCAAATTAATTTAATTTTAGATCATGATGTGACCTGGTCATGCTTTAGGTTATTTTCACACTACAGATTGATATATTTAAGTCATAAAGACCTATTACACTTTTGTCAACTTGGAGTTCCTCATTGGGAAAATGTTAAAGATGTTACTGTTTGAGGTGTGGGCACTCTCATTTTCTCAGATGCTCTCTTAGAATAAAGCATAAACTGGTAAGCATTTTATAGGAATCCCTCAAACCCACTCCTGGTTCTGAGGGTTCAGACATCTGAAATAATAAAAGCAGGAGGACTAGATAAGAAACGGTAAGACATGTCATGGTGTATCTCATTAGGGTTAAGAAAAAAGTGTGACTGGGGAAAAATAACAAGTATTATTTGTGAAGTTCTGAATTTTAAAATGGAACACTACCTATGCCAAAAAGAAGTAGATTGCTGGGTGGAGGTGGTGGGATGGCAGGGGGTGACACAAGAATGCCACTGACAGAGAATGGGAATCTACTTCTTTATCAACTCTGATTTTTATGGTATTCCGGACCTGTATCAGGGATTTGGGGCTAGACTTACAGACAACGGAGATCTTCCTCTTGAATGATTTGGGCAGCGAGCTCTGTATAGAGAAGAAAAGGGGAAAAAAGAGAAAGAGACACACCCCACAGAGAGGGGGGAAAGAGGTTAGATGGGGCAGTCTTAGCATAGGCTCCAAAGACACAGAGAGAGAGAGACACAGAGACAGACAGAGACCAAAACAGAAGCGGCAAACGGCAAAAACGAAGCAGAATCAATGCAAGTTAGAGAAAAAAATAAAACCAAACATCACAGCAGGGAAAAGTCATCTAGTCCATACCACACCTATGTATTAGCTTAACCAGAAATAAGCTGGAAGAAGAATTTCAGTAGCCTCCCAGCCCTTTAAAAGCATTGGTCATGCCCTCTTCCACTGTCTCTACTGGTCGAGAGGATGCAAAGCCCAACAAGCTATGTCCAGAGCTGGGTCACCTAGTCCTTCTAAGGTCTTCCTTGCTAACTCGAGGAAAACACGAGGAAACAAGGAAAACCAACTTTGGGATGGCACTTTGACAACATAACCCTCCTCCTCTTCTCAATGCCCAGCCTGACATCCACTGACATTGGCTCTGAGTGGCTTGGACAGCAGACCGTTAAGACTGCCCGGACGCCCACCACACTGTGGAAAACGGCAGCACCACACTCACTGGAGATGAGCCTCCTGGGCCAAGTGCCAGCAGAAAGAATTTAAAGGTGTCTTTGGTAAAGACAAGTTTTTATGCAGGGCAGACTGTCCCTAGGGAGTTTCAGACTTTCTGACCACTGCACGGAGCTCTAGCAGAGCCTTACTGTTTCTTCTCCAAACAGGGCTTATGCCTTAGGGGCTCTGCCAAGGACCAGAAACTTCCAAACTTGCTTTTGAGCAAGTTTCTGCCCCAAACACTCAGTGGGAGAAAGACTGTGGACAGAGCAAAAAGAGGAAGAGAGAGAGCAAAAAAGGGAATAGAGCATTTTTAGATTTAAGTGCTTATTTCTGGAAAAACTAAGACCTACCACCCTTCTAAAGGGTAGGGCAGGAACCCTCTTGATGAAATCCCTTTTCCCCATCCACCCCCCAGCCCCGTTTGTGTCGTCTAACCAAGTCTCCTTGGTCTCCGTTAAGGGCCAGCCTGACCCCTAGCCAGGCCGCTCTCGATGGGTAAGTTAGTGAGAAAAAAAAAGTCTTAATTAAAACAGGAAAAACATGAACCAAATAAATAAACAAATCCAATAAAGAAATCAGAAAAAAAGATAAAGAAAAAAATTAAAATAAAAGATTAAAAAAAGAGGAGGAAGAAGAAAATAAAGAGGAAAATAAACTAGGAATATGACAAATGTTCCAGGTACCATCTCACACCTGGGATCTTCAGTTCAGCCAATCGCACCTCACTGTGTACTGTATCTAGTCAACCGCCGGTCCAATCAGAATGAGCCCTCCCTGCTAGGCGCTGTGCAATTGGTGGGGGGTTGGGTTGGCAAAAAAGGTGGGCGCACGGCGTGGTGGTCAGCACGGCACTGCCAGAGTCCTCCCAGGGGCGCAGGGGGGGCGGGAGGGAAACGTGTGGGGGGACGCTGCCCAGTTTCCATGATGTCAAGACAGTTCACTGGTGGTGGCCAGGCTCAGCGAGGGGTACAGGGGGAAAGGGGGCAGAGACATCAGTCCCGGCCCTGTAGGGGCATCATCTTGCAGTCCCTGATGAGATGGCCTGTAAGTAGCAGAAATGGTCCTGGCCTTTTATCGTGAGAGGCAGGACCCTATGTCCATCAGTGGCAAGCTGCAGCAACACCACCACCCAATGCTTGGAATCCAGGTGATGACTCCAGAGTCCCTTTCTCCTCTGCCTGTAACTGGGGAGGGGGTCCTCTCACCGAGTGGGATCATGGAGCCTCTGTTGAAGGCAGCCTGGGGGTAGTAGGTGGGTAGCCCCAGGACCTGGCACACATTCAGCAGCAAGGTCAGAATACTTTTCTTCTGAGAGTGGTGTGTGGCATCTCCTCAGGGACTCCAGCTGAGACAGCGGTTCCAGTCAGGTGGGTGGATGAGCCCCTGCCTCCAGGGATGGAGGAGAAGTTGGAGCAACCAACATATGCTGCCCTTCACCATGGACAACAGGGACCAAAGGAAAGTCCATCTGATGAGCAAGTGGTGATACACGGCTGGGCTGTCATCAGCCTTAAATCTCTGGGCTCAGACCCTAGACTTCTCTGCAGGGTTCCTAGTCGTCACAGCTTAAGCCGAGAGCCCCACTCAGTATTTTACAGCATGGCACTGTGATCACAAACATTGACTTTTTAGGAGGTCTTGGCGCCCTAGATAGGGATCCCAACAGTCTGTAGCAAATAAGGCAACCCACAGTCCTCAAAAGGGCAAGGGCGTGTGGGCAGGCGCCCCAGCACTGACACAAGCTCTTCTTGGGGTGTCCCAAAGAGGGAGATGATGCAAGTCCACCCCTTTCCAAATGCTTTTTGCTTTCTCAATACAAGTCTCTCCAGAACAGTGCTCTTCTTGGCCCCCTGATGTAAGCAAGGCAGGGAGGCAAAAGGGGGCCCATCACAGGATCCCATACACATGCCCCCCTCTGGCCAAGACACCTGGATAGCAGACTCGGCTGACTGGGCAGCTCAGTAGCAGCGGGTGGGTCCAGAGGAAGAGGCGGCATCAGCGATTGGCCAGTTGGGCAGGGTTATATTTTACGGGCGGATTACCGTACATGAGGTACTTGGACAAAGTTTTACGGGGAAGAAGGACCTTGTAATAAATAATATTCTGCACATCAAATCACGTTCACCGGCCCCCACCCCCGCAACACACACCAAAGAAAGGCTACACACACAACAGTCCCTCCCACCCTACTACCCTACTCCCAAACCCAGCTAATTCTTGCTCTAATTACTTTAAGAGCCAAGAAGACTTCGCTGGCTCTGATGGGGGGAGCCCCCTGAATTGGGCTCAGGACACAAGATAAGATATATGACAAAAAAGTAAGTAGAGGGGTCACAAAAATGGGGAAGGGGCCTTTGGGATAACCCCAGGGGCTGGCTTCTAAGTAGCTACATCTCTGCAATGAGACCACTAGGGGGCAGATGAGGAACAAAAATTCCTCAGCATGGTGGTCAGCTGAGAACCACCATGGCCCACTAGATGGCGCTGATCTCCAACACACTTTTAAAAAGGAGGGAAAGCTAGAGGGGTTACCACAGGGAGAAGCTAGAGAAGGGAGCCGGGAAAGCTGAGCCTGGGTCTTAAAGGGCCATTAACTGACTTTCCCGCTGGTTACAAACTTCCCCACCTGCACTACTTCCTCAACAAGAAAAGGGGAATAAAGGAGCCCTGTTCCCATCACAAGGGGTCTCCCTTGCTAAACCAGCGAATTCTCCCTTGGCCCTATCCTGATCCAAGTCTTTGCCTAGTCCCTTCTTTAAGCTATCTCACTGTGTACGAGGGATCACCAGAGTGCTCTATTCTTTCCCCCAGGTCCACTCCTGCCCACCCACCCCAGCAGGCGGCTTGGATATTTACCTCTTTCTTCTCCTCATCCTCGGCACTGCCCTCTGGGCGGTCATCATTGCTGACTTGGTCTGCAATAGGCATGGGGGGCTCTGGAACCTCATTTTCAGGTCTGTTTTCACTTGCGTCCATGGTCACTTCCTTCTCCTCCTCACTGTCAGTATGGGGAGAGGTTGGGAAGGAAGGGCAGGAAAGAACCAAGGGGAAGAGAGAGCAAGACGTTAGGTTTTGGGTCAAGGAAACCCCCATGCCTCATCACTTGGGTGGGATTGGGAGGGCTGCTTTTTAGATCAGACTAGAGACCTTGTCCCCCCAGGAAAACCAGGAAACGGTTTCCCTAGGGGGAAGAGCACAGATCACAGCAACCACATTCACCCACTGCCCAGATGGGATAAAGCTGTGATGTGTGGGGTCAGGGCTCCAATGTTCTTAGATAATTCACCAGAGTACCCCTATATGAAGAGGAGAAATATCCCTCTCTGCAAAGTCCCTCAAAAGTAACTGTGATTTGCCCACAACCCCGTGGCCTCCCTAGACCTGGGCGCAGACACCTTTATTTAACCAAACTGCATGAGAAACTAAGGGAAGCCTGATTCCTTAAAAAGAGGAGAAAGAACAGCCAGGGCTGTGGCAGATGATCCCAACCTTGGTTTTAATCAACTGCTTAGTAAGTAAAAGCCTACTGACCCTCAGGGTCTGCAGACACCAGGAATGGAGAAATGGTGGGGGTGAGGGCTGCAGGGAGAGGAAGGCTGGTGAGGGTTCAGGCTTCAACAGGGACCCTCTCTAATCCAAAAGGAAAAACAAAAACTGCCAGACAGAGTATGAAAGCTCAGAGAAGCACCAGGCCACTTTTACCTGCTCAGAGGTGTAGGAATTGTTCTTACATTCGGCCTTCGCCCAGTTTCTCCCACTCCCTTATTCCAACTTCCAAGAGATAAAGAGAGCAGGCCTCCCAGTCAGGACACACCCTCCCCTACACCACGCATCCTCCCCTTACAAACGCTGAACCCACTCCCCCACCCCTCTGAATCACACAAGTTAGCTCCCATTGCAGGCAACGATCCCAGAGGTTCACTTCAGATAAACTATCTTCCCATCTTCTTTTTTCTGTCTTCATCCTGAACTTCTATCTCTAATCTCATCCCCACTACCACCCAAACACTGAGGGGTAAAAAAATCAAATCAAGATGATCAGGGGCCTAAGTCTCAAGAGAGGGGAAAGCAAGCCTCCCCAGGCTGATAATCACCAGAAAATTCGGCATTCTCGACAGGCTGCCTGACACTCAGAGGTCAGAACAGCCTCCCCAGAGCAGGCAGGGAGGGATGCATGGGAAGGGGGGGAGGAGAAAATCGGAAATGTGCCCCCAGCTAATAGGCTCCCACAGAAACAGGAGATTCAACTGCCTAAATCTAAAGAAAAGTCTTATCCAAAAAATACCTATTTCCCACACAGAGAGGGCAAGTGGGGCCAATTAGAAACCGGGCAGGAAGGACAAAGGGGGAAAGCAGAATGACTGAAAACAAATCAAAACGGAAAGACGGAATGAAAGCCACGGGGAAGAGAAGGGTGATGAGAGGGGCTAGAGCGGTGGGGAAAAGGGATACATGGAAATGTGAAGCTCTCACCCTTCTCTGCTTTCTGATAACATGATTTTTTTTCTCCCCCTGGAAGTGCTGTTTATCCCTTTCTGGAATGGAAGAAATAACAAAAACCAAACAAAAAAATCCTAAAAAATTAAAAAAAAAACCAAAACACCGTCCTTGTCCCAAGATCCCACCACCTCCTCCCCAACCACCCGATCCAGAGAGAGAAAATCGAGATGCAGCAACTGGGGATCCAAAAAATGGTAAATGGAAGGGGAGGTGGTGGTGGTGGTGAGGGGAGGCTAAAATAGATCTGGCTTTTAAGAGATAAGCGTTAAGTCCTCACGGCAAACCCCGAATTCAGCTGGATTGGTCTCTCTGGAGAAGGAGGAGGAAGAGGGCCAGGCTGCTGGTAGTGGCTGGCTCTATTGTATTGGCGGAGCGGCGGAGATCAGCCGGAGACATGCAGGGGAGCCATCTTGCCACTTACCCAGCAGCCCGTGTGTGCGGATGGGGGAGGGCCCTGCTGCGGCAGGGGAGGGGAAAGAAGAGAGGGAGGGCGCTGAGTGAGCAAGGCTCTTATCCTCTGGCAGGCCACAAGGAGCTGGCTCAGAAGGCCTGGGCTTTTTCCTTCTTTTCTCAGGTTACAACAGCTACCGAGGCCTAACCCCACAGGGAGAGGGTGCTCTCTCCTCCTCTTCCACGGGGGCGGGGGAGGGGGCTGGGTGGAGAGGACATACAAAGTTACAGCTGCTTGCTTGGAAGATTCCAGGGAATAGAAGGAAAGGAAACAGCAGAGCTGGGAGTGAAAAATGATAAGAAGGAAGATAACAAAGCCAAAGTTGCAAAGAGACAGAGGGGAGGGTCACGAGCAATTTTGTATGTGCCCACCTTCCTCTATCTGAGAAGCCAGGCATAGAACACTGAAACCAAATCAGCTGGTTCAAGGCGGGGAGGTGGGATGAGATTTGGCACTATCCAATCACTGTATGGTAACTGGCTGCTCACCGTGAGCAATGACCACGTGTTACTACTCCAACCCGTCCTTTCTTCAGGGAGATGGAAGGAGTGGATAAGGAGGAAGTTCCATTTTGAATTACCAGTAGAGGAGGGGAGAGGTGTCTCTGAAGAGAAGACAGACAACTTTGTTTCACAGAGTCTTTAATAAGGTCACCCTGCCCCAGGGTCTGCAGGAGCCAGAAAGGAAAAGGATAAACAGGGCAAGGGGACCTTGGGTAGCTGAAGCATGAAGGCCACTTACTTCTTGGAGCAAGGGCTCCAAAATGAGGGCTCTGAAGTAGATAAGAAACTGAAATGAGAGGACTGTTATTGGGGACAGGGGTGGTGGTGGTGGTGGGGTGTGTGCAGATCTGCTGGGCAGAAAGTGGGAACTAAATGGAAATTTCTAATCAGGGGCATCTTCAGACTAACGTAAAATGGGAAGCTGCCTCTACCCATTCAAAAAAGCACTCAGTAGATGCTCAAAATGCCCATTTGTTGACTGCAAAGGTGCTCCTTTTGTATCCTAGTGGCAGTAAAGTTTTAACAGTAAGACAAGCTTCTGTGTACTTAACCAAAAACTTAGTATTATCTCATTTGTAATACCAGAGCGTTTAGTCAAAACTGAAATTTCCTCCCTGCTGCTTAAAATCTTAAACTTACAGGTCAACTGCATGCTAATAAAGCAGTCACGTTTATACATCACGCTACAGTTCCTTTTCACTGAGTGGTCCCTGGCTGCTCAGTAAGGTTGAGAGCTCTGGAGTCAAACTGGCTAGGTCTCAATCCAGGCCTCGGGCCCAACCCGCACACAAGTAGCATAATACTGGGCAAGTTCCTGATCCCCTCTGTGTATCAGTTTCTTAATCTGTAAAGTGGGGGTAATAACAATACCTAACTCATCGAACAGTGTGATAAGGGTTTGCTCTTAGGAGTCTGGCTTGGAAGACACCCCAAGTCAAGGTAAGGATATGCATAAAACACATGTACGTTTAATAGGCCATTATCTCATTTGATGACACCTATGGAGCTTTTTTTTTTTGAGCATCCTCAAAGAGTAGACTGAACTTTCTCTGATGTAAAGGCACTAATTGGTTTGACAGGTTCTCAGCAACGCCCTCATCACTGTCTAGTACCTGCTGGTTTACTTGCCCCTCACCTCTACCCTGAAGAGTTCCTCAAGGTCAGAGACTGCATCCTTGACCCCTAGCCTGGGGCCTAACACAAAGAAATGCTCAGTAAATATTTCCCAATTAGGTTGTCATTGGGGGTACCAAGTGGATATTTTAGTAAATCCTTGCTGAATTAAAGGTTTTCTTCTTAAGAAGTATTTTTGGATAGAATTCCCACAGACACCGTTATCCTACAGAGAAATGTTACCTTCAAACATCCTCAAATACATGTTCCCTGTCCATCAATTGTCCTAAAATACGTTCAGCTGCCAATATGTCTCTCCAAAAGTGGCATCCCTGGAGGAAGAATTTTCTTTCAACTGGAAATACTATCTCGTTTTTTTCAAGAATAAGAATTTTATGACGTTATTCTTGGCCTTCTTAAGACACAGTGAGTTTGTGCTGTCTATTTCCCCATGATCAAACCTGTGGGACCTAAGAATTCCCAAAACTTTATTTTCATAAGAAAAAGAGGAAGCCTCGAAATTATCCCAAAAGGGGACTCAATCTACTTGCAGGACTACTCCCAAAGCCTTCTTAGCTATGCGTCAGAGCCCCACCCCACGCAGCTTTTCTTTGTAGTCCCTTTTATGCAAAAGGCATCTCCTTTCCCACTATTTAAATTCTTCCACAAATATTTCTCATACCTTTGAAAAAATAAGTGAAACTGCATGGGGATTGGGGGTGGGTGATAGCTACCCAAAATTAAACAGTGCACAAAGCATTTGTAGCCCAATAGAAAAGGAGAGAACTCCTTAGGGGCTAATAACATCACATTAGAGTTCACATCTGAATAGGAATGAGATTCAGAAAAACTAATGGAAAGGGAAATTTCTATAGACATATATGTTTGAACTTTAGTTACTATAGAAAATTCACAAGGAGCTGAGGACCTGATGTGAAATTTAATAAGAAACAGTGCGATCTGACTACCCTTAGGCAGCGAGATTTAAACATAGAATACCCTCAGGAGCATACTAGTCCCAAGATAACCGAGGTCGGTATGGTTTTAGAGGGTGTGTCCTTAGACACCAAATTCTCAGTGAGCAAACTCTATTGATAACAATAAATTCTACTTTTTAAAAATTATGCATCATTTGGCATACTGGCACTGTAGGTCCCCTGAGGAGTATCAATTACAGTCATACTGGCTTAAAGGACCATTTCCTTCCTCCTACTCAGGTGAAAGGACAAATAAGCATAGTGCCAAGAGCCCAACACTGCTATTGCCTGCAAGGTTTGTGTACACAGGAAGGTTGTATTTAGAAAAGTTGGGGTTTGAATTAACTATTACTGGATGATACAGTTGCCTACACAAAGTTTTTCCTTTCCCTTTCTTTTTTATTTTTTCCTCTATTTTTTTTTAATGTAAAAAGAGAGTACCATTATTTTCTGCTGTATGAGGAAATTTTTGTTGTATCTATAAGCAGGCAGAGGACTAGATTCTGGAACAGGGCTCAAGTGAAACAGAACTGAGGGCTCACAAATTCCTGACCCAAGAAATGAAAAAGATACTTTACCTCATAAACCTAGAATTCCTCAGGGCACAATCAGAATCACAATGGATTTAACCAAGCACAGCAAAAGAAATTTAGGCAATCTCTTCCAAGTGGTGAGAGGTCCTTGAAGTCTAATTTTTTTTTTAACACTTTACTGAATCAACAGGCCCCCAGCTCTGCTTTTTAAAAGTCATGTGACTTCTTGTTGAGATAGAGAGGAAAACCAAGATTAAGCCACAAATGGTCTTTTCCATTTGGCACTCACTGTTGATCCCACTTTTAAAATTGGCCAGGGCTCCAGAGATCACCAGTTTGAACACTAGCACTCTAGAGGGGTGAAAGACCAGGAGGAGTGTTGTGAATCAGTTTAGTACAGCCTCCAGAAATGTAGGCAAACTTCTCAAAGATTCATTTACCAAATCCAGTGCCAGAAGAGCCTATGGGTTTTGGGCATCTCATTTTTTAGGCTGCTGAATAGACCATGTGGAAGGTCGGCAGAAGGAAAGCAAGTAAGAGGGATGTGTGTGAGCCACTTCTGAGCTCAGACTGCATTTCTAACCTATGGGCTGTTCCACCGAAGCTTGCCTAGGCAACAATGGACAATCTCAATATTTGCCCAGGGTGCCACTTGCTATCACCTTGCCAGAATCAATGTGACTAGATGACCTCAGTCATAAATGAAGATCAAAGCCACATTTACCTGAGAAGAAAAACTCTGTATATGACTCCAAGGTTCATTTGCCCTGGACTTGCATGCGAAAATCCATTAAATAAAGGGGCTTCAAAACAGCATAAAGTGCCACTCTGTTGCCAGGATCTCAGAGACCCACAGGATTTTAGGACAAGCAAGGAGCTTTTCAGAAAATTACTTGCTTCTCAAGGTGCACAGGGGGCACTTCCTCAGCCCCAATTAGTAGCAGGTTGTCAACATCTACTTTGAAACTGCCATTACAGAAAAGACATGCTATACTCCCATGGGATGGGGGAGGGAAAGGCAGACATTATCTCTGATTGATGGATAGGGAAGGGAAGGTGTCACCCCATTTCCTCATCGATGGTGTAGCTGGGGAATCCTGAACACCTTCCAGAATCCGCTGGTTTTTCACTTTAAGGTCCTAGAAGAAAAACCCTTTTCCAAAGGATAATGTACCCATTCCAAAATGGAAAAACAAAAACTTTTTTCAAAGGCAATAGAGTGAACTTTTAGCTTTCAAACCAAAAATGTAATGGCCACAAGATGGCAGCAGAGGCAAGAATATTAGAATAGACAGTAGCAAGGCAAAAGCTATAATAATGAGTACATAATTATTGTTAAAGTCTCAAGAAAATGAGATAATAAACCATGTCACTGCCCACCACCCTCCAAAATCAGAGGCAAAAGATAGTCTGAAGCTCTAAGAAGAATATAAATTATTAGATGTACATAAAGGGAAAAATCATATTGATAGTATTAGTGTTAAAATGCCATTAAAACAATCATGGAACAAAGTTAGGCCAACTGTCTACACAGGACATTCACTAAAGTAGTACAGGATTCCTGATGTCTAAAAGCTAAGCAATCTTATTTCCACAATGCTTTTCTTTTTCACTTCCCATGAGACTTTGAAGCCAGGAATTTTGGTTCAATGGCTTCTTAATTTGTAACACCTAGCTCAGAAGAATGAATGACATACATGTTCAATTACAAATTTAATTTGATATGACAGTATTTTTCTAGGACTACACATAAGGAATAAAAAATTCACGTTAACTGCATAAATGGTAAAATCAATCCAAGGGTCTTAGAAGGAATAAACTTCTGACTTGATATGGACTTCATATTTTGCTGTATTGTACGCTGTGGGAGATAACTAGAATAGACTGTGCTTAATAAAATGATAGCTTATAACCAGAGAAAATAAAAAAACTAAAAAACAGCACTCTCCTGTAAGCTGCTCTGTAGATCCTCAACATCCTTTATTAAACTGTGTTCCCAGGCTCACATGTAGCTGGTAAATGTGAGTTAAAGACTGAGTTAAAATGCCTGAGTCAATTCCCTTACACAGTCTTGAGTTTACAAAACGAAGCCTCTGCTGCCTCCTTCTTAAAGGAAGACTGTTTTGGT